>NW_028259148.1:11281666-11601458 GCF_977971745.1 Zootermopsis nevadensis | reverse complement strand
ACTCCGTGTTGCCTAGACCAGACCACCAGCGTTCTAACTGCTAGACCACCGTGGCTGGTGATCAGAGATAAGACTAGAAAAGATTTAGCTCAGAGAACAATGTATGTAGGATTGTCTGAAGACTTTATACTCAGAGAGTTAGGAACTATAGCTTTTCATCTCAAAGATTTGGAGTGTATGATCGACGACGCAACAAATGGTCTATGGGTCGAACATGATAGAGGAACAGAGGTCATTAACAATCTCAGCACCGACAGAATTGCGCCAACTAGGCCATACAAGTTTGACAACCATCAAGCTTCGAATTTAATTAACTTATTATTTTCGACAAAGCCGGATGTGTGTGCTCAGGCAAAGTTGGACCTTTGCGTGAAATTAGATCAAAACATTTACGATGAAACAGTCAGTAATCCATCGAAAACACTAGAGCTAGTATGTGCTGAAGCTTGTTTAACGCAAATGGAAGTGTTACACTTAGCATTTCCAAAGAGCGAGAAGAGTGAGAATCGGATTTGCTTGCATTGTGGAATAGCTGTGTCGCTTAGCAGAGCTATGTATCATACGGAATGTCCGGTGATAAAATGGTTAACTAAACATTGTAGATTTATCTACGATAGGACTGACCAATGTTTAACACCAAAGTCATCTAAATATGTTATGGCAGAAAAGCGAAGATTAATTGTCGAAATCCTAAAAGCGCATGCCCAATTGAAACGTGACATTGTCAAAACTGACACTGAAACGATTATTTGGAAAAGACATGAAGATGGTCGACTAACTCGAATACCCGTTAGAAGTCAAAGGGAATCGGAAATAGTTGGCAGTTTTCCATGGCGGCAAGCACGTGGATTGACAAAATGGTGTGAGAAAATGTAGCGCTCACAAGCAAAACCGCAGAATAAACCAAGATTTTGGAGCGGACCAAAATGATCGAGGCCACGACGAGTAGGATCGAGGGTACAATCTTAATTAAAATTATTAATATTATTGTAGTAGCTGTTGGAGTGGACGGACGTTTTGCTGGTGCTCCGTAAATTGTGTCATCTTGGATAATCAAGGGTTTGCTGCATTGTTATTACTAATGAAAATACAACGAGTAAAATCACGTCAGACTGTGTTCCGGCATGACAATAACCCTGTAGAGAACACTGATAAATATATTTACCACTTGGTTCAACAATCAGTAACTGAATTTTGCATTAATGGGTGTTGTAAGATTGTTTCCTTAAACGGCATTACAAATCTGATCTCTGCAATGGTGAAGTCTTGTGCTTGTCTTTGAAGTACGGACTGAATTATTATCCATTCTTTGAATAAGTTCGTTTCTTCAGAACAATGAATCATGTACAGTCAAAGTCTTAAATAATATGTAAGACTTCAGTACGTAACACAACACATCACCATTACAACAATGAACAAGTTCATGATAAGGAAATAACCTCTGTTTACAACTAGAATCTTGCAAAACACATAAATGTATATTGCAGTGTCGTTGGCTGTTAAAGCAAACGGTACTTATTGTTACCACTCGATTTTAAAGGGTTAGGTGTATGTACGGCGTATCACTGATGCTTCATATTCAAAAAGACTCGGGAAAATGTAATTTAATATAGCATTTGATTAATAATAAACAATATTCAAGTTGTTATTAACAAAACGTGACACAGAAGCTTCGCGGGGCAGGCAAAAGATGGCTCTGATTCTAACCCTTGTGGCAGGATTTCTTAAGAGTTGCAAATCTAAACAATTGACAATCAAGAACAGGAAATGCAGACGAGGCCGACTTTCAGTTACAATTCTAAAAAAGCAGAAAAGAGTTTTATTAATCCGATTCTTTCGATGGAAAGAATTAAAAAAAAATCCTGTTAATAATTTTAATTTAATAATGTCTACATGTTCTCGTTTTACGGTTTGTGACGTCACATCTGCAGGATTGCGTCACAGGGACGCCATTCTGATTGAGCGAGTGATCTGAACTAGACGTGTGTCGCACCATTTCACGAAGTTAATCAGAATTTTTAAGAAAGGCGTTTCAAAGCCTTTTCATTTGATCAGAGTAATAAGAATGTTGTTTAATAGCAACACCAGAATGAGGTATTCAGAAAAAACAGACAACACCGAGGGCGTCCGAGTTATCGGAGAGTCTTCTGATGCCGTAAGTAACCTCAACGGACAATCTGGAAAAAAAAAAAAAACATCTGAGTGTGGATCCCCGTGTTGGACGTGGTGTTAAAGTAAGCAAGCCAGGCTCGAGTGCAAGGCGATTCAAACTATACAATCCGAAAGACCGTGATCAGACAGGAAGTTCTGGTGGTACAGTCGGCAAAACTCCAAGCATGGATTCAGGTGACCGGAGGACATTAAAGCGTCTCAGGCGCTCCGTACCATTGGTGCTCGGCCTTGAAAAAAGTATACGTAAAGCAGCCATGTGGTTCCAAGTTACGATTCATCACGGAAGGAACTACAGAAAGAACTACGTCTTGGCGATTCTTATGGCCAATGTTAGGCCGACGGAATTCATTCCGATCTGCTACAGAGTCACGGGAAGAAATTCTTCGTTCTTCGTAGACGACTGCAGTGCTGCAGAAAAGTTGGCCAGCTTGAAGGACGAGATCGCCATAAGAGGACAAACGCTGTTGGTGGAAGTGAGGCCCGGACTGCCGCAGGTCGTGACCGATTCCACTGCGATGGAGAGAATAAAGACGGTCATAGCCAGGCGACACGAAGCCAGCTCAAAATCCCTGGACTTGTCTCGGTTGCACACAGATGCGGACCTCGTTGAAAACTTTCCTGTGGCATTGTTCGTACCCAGCATGATGCTGGAAGTGGTGGACGTCGTCGTGGATAACTTTCCCGATCTGGAAGCACTTGACTTTTCTGAAAACAAACTTTACCTGCTCGAGAACCTCAGCGCCCTTTCTAGCAAATTTCCTAACCTCAAAGTCCTTAACCTCGGAAGGAACATGATACCTGAGATGAGGAAACTGGATTGGTTGAAGGGCCTTCCTCTAGAAGAACTGGTACTGGCGGGAAATCCCCTGACAAGTAAATACGAATACGTCAGTGATGCGAGGAAAAGGTTCCCGAAATTGACGAAGTTGGACGAAATCGTCCTATTTCCACCGATCTTTGACGATTTACAGATGATAAAAATCACGGAGAACTACTCGTGTGCAGCAGAAGGAGCAGATTTTATCGAATTCGTCCTGGAAATGGAGTACCTACGAAGTGGCAGTTACGGAAGAGAACAACTCGCCCATCCTTACCTCGAGAATTCAACCGCATCAACACTTGCACTGGGTCAGAGTTGCACGGACACTTCTGCCTGAACGAGAGGACAAGACGAATATTATTGCCCGCCTACCGAGGCATGTTCGCCCTCACAACTAATCATGTCTCTGAGTGGATTGTTTCAGGAACCGGGACCCAGAGAAAGCCAACTTCTGGGGTCACCGCGTAATGAAGGAGGTCTCTGTGACAGAAGAAGCAACAGACGACGGAAGGAATGTTCCGGGGAAAGAGAACACCGGCTGTAATGTTCCGGCGACATACGTCAGTCAGTAAACTGAGTATGGAAGGGACAATAACAGGTTAGATATTTATTAAGTGAACTTATGTATTTCGTTAGAAAATTATCTGTGAAGTTTTAAAAGGAAACTTCTCATTGTTGTCCCCGTATAAATGTCAGAAGGTCTGAAAAGACACGACAAATTTCTGTAGTTTTCGTCCATTGTTACCTGTGTTAATTACTGACTTATTTTATTTTCAGTTTATTAAACGACGTTTCGGTGGATCATAGTGAATATTAAATTGGAAAGGGTGTGGAAGGAAGCGGTCGTGGCTTAATTTAAGGTACCATCTCAGCATTTGCCTAGGCGGACTGAGGAAGACCACGAAAATAAAATTCCCTGTAGGCGTTTGGGGTGAGTGGAGGTATAGCTCCTCTCTTCCTTGACCCCGGCACTAGATGGGGGTGAGTGGTCAGCATCACGCCCCGGCCGGCTTTACCCCCGGGAAGGGACCCCGGTACCCATTGTAGAGGAGGCTGGGTGGGCCCCAGAGCCGGTCTGGACGCAGAGGCTAGAGGAAAAATCCTCTGCCCCCGTCGGGGATCGAACCCCGGTCGCCCAGCCCGTAGCTAGTCACTATACTGACTGAGCTATCCCGGCTCATTACTTATTGTATGAATGAATTGTATTGAATTGCAGTAGGTATCACAGAGTGCAGTGACTCATAATTCAACACGAAGATAGTCTGGAAACAGTGACGACTAGTCTGTGGAAGAAATATACCGAAATCCTTCTCGTACCGTCATATGGGTAACGTAAATCCAATACAGACTCATTATATATGTAAATAATTTAGCCTTTGGAGTGAACGGACGTGTTTTGTGTGTGCTCCGTACCTGCAGTGTATATCTTTGTGCGAGGGTGCTTTGTCCGCAGCCGGCCGGCATTATGGTTGCCAGCAAGGACTGTTGTTCTGTGTGTAAGAGACCTTTCCATGGAAAGCAGAAATGTATCAGATGCAGTGGGCCCTGTGGTTCTAGACTTCATCTTTCGTGCCTCAACATGAGTGATACCGAGTACTCGTTTTTTATGGTTGACGGCCAGTCCACATACAATTGTGTGTCGTGTTTTTTACTTAGTCGTGCTTCTAGCCCTAAGAATACAAGAAGAAGAAGCCTGAGATCTGCTTCAACTTCGGAGCTTCCTGTGAAGGATATATCTCCGGATGGGGCGAGTATGCCTTCGGACCCCGAGTCTCTCGGCGTTCAGATCGCGATGGTGCGGCGTAATGGTGCTAGCACTCATAAGCTTGTTGAGAATCTTGTACAGATGGTTCTCAAACTCTCCGAAGATGTTCAACTACTTCGGAAAGATAATGGTTGTCTGAAGAGTCAGTTGGCCAAGCTTGCTTCCTGTGCACCTGCTCCTGCAGTACCACCATCCATTCAGGAGCCTAGTCCCTTGGTTTACGATGATGCGGCACACAAGGCCGCCGACCCAGCTCTTTGTTCCGCTTCAACCAGCGCCGACGCCGGATCCAAATCCTATAAGGACATCCTTTCGGCTGGTTTGAAACCGAAGGTCTCAGGTGCTGAGTCTGAAGGTTTTATAACAGTCAGTTATAAAAAGAAGCCCACTTCCGTGATGCCATCGGTCAACACTGTCAACACAGTTTGACAACGTAGGCAGCCGCTGATAGGGGTTAGGAATTCTGCCGCTCTACCCATTGTGTGTAAAAGGGAAAGGTCTAAGGCCCTTTTTGTGTCTCGATTTAGTCCTGGGGTCTCGCCTGCAGATGTAGAAAAGTCGTTAAAGGAACAATTAAGCCTCAAACGGTTGGTCTGCACTAGACTTAAAACTAAATTCGATGCTTACGCGTCGTTTCATATCTCTGTCAATGAGGTGGATTTTCCCCTCATTAATAACACTGGTGTATGGCCAAATGGGTGCCTGATTGCTCCCTTTTACGGTGAACTGACCCCTGATCAAGTGTACTCCTCCAGTACACCTCAGTCTTCAGCGGTATTATCGCCTGCAGGGAATATACCTATTGCGCCGGAGGAAGGCTCTATTCCCCTGTGATCATGGCTCATGTCGTCTGTGATTTTGATATATTCTTTCAAAATGTTAGAGGTCTGCGGACTAAATCCTGCGATTTTCTGGACAATGTCTATGCTAAACAGTCCAAAGTGTATTGCATCACTGAAACCTGGCTAAACGACACCTTTTTAAGTTCCAATTTATTTCCCAACACGTACAACGTATTTCGTGCTGACAGGGACTATTTAACTTCTAACAAGAAACGTGGTGGCGGTGTACTTACTGCTGTCTCAAAGTCATTATATGGGGTCAAACGTAGGTTCGATTTGGAGGTCACGGAAGAATGCGTTTGGATTGAAATTCCTGTTAAGGATAAATTTAATTTACTTATAGGAAATCATTATTTTCCACCTGATTGTGATGTAAAAGTGGTTGAAAAATATTTCAAATTCTTAGAATCAAATTTAAATTCTAATCTCTGCCGGGTAATTATGTTAGGTGATTTTAATGTACCTAACTTTGATTGGTTTAATGGCACCCCCCTTCCTAACTCGTATTATTATAACAAAATTAAAGGCACCTCACGCCACCTCATGCTTTCTTGTGCTTAGTCCCTAATAGCGCACTGCTCGATCTTGTTTTCACTAACATCAATGATTTAAGTGTTTCTATTTCAAATACTCCGATGGTCGCTCCTGATAAGTATCATCAGCCTCTTGTTCTTGACTTTAAACTAATATTAGACTTCCATAATACAATTACTTTTCCTCGACGTAACTTTAGTAAAGGGGATTATTTGCTACTTTATGAGACTTTGCGAATCACTGACTGGTCATGCATTCTTAAAGAGAATTCTGTTGAATCTGCAGTTGAAAACCTCACGGCTGCTGTGTCTGAGACTATTAACCTTGCTGTCCCTCTTGTTAAGCCAAGGAATTCCGCCTATCCTCACTGGTTTTCCAGTTCTCTTATATATTATATCAAGAAGAAAAATCAGTATTTTAAGAAATTTAAGAAAATTAAATCTGATCATGATTATAGTATTTTCTCCTACTATCGTAGACTAGTTAAAATAACTATTAAGGCTGATAGATTGGTTTGGTTGAGACGTATCGATGCAAATTTAAGATCTCAACCTAAGCACTTCTGGAAATATATCTCTAAATTCAAAAAGAATGATCAGTCGGTTACACAAATTGTAGTTGGAAACAGAATTATTACGGAGCCTCAATTAATTGCCGAAGCCTTTGCTGACCATTTTTCTTGTGTTTTTAAACCTTCTTCTTGTGTTAACACTCAGAATAATTCTGGTTATAATTGCCCTGATTTTATTAATATTCCATCCATCTCCGATGCAGATGTCAAACGGGCGATTTGTCGTCTTCGCTCGACGACTTGTGCCGGACCTGATGGGATTACAAATTTTATTATTAAAGGCTGTTCCGAGATATTTACTCCACTCTTATGCCACATATTTAACCTCAGTCTACTCAGAGGGGATTTTCCCGCTTCTTGGAAGCAAGCCGCTGTAGTGCCGATTTTTAAGAAAGGCAACAGTGCCTTAGTTTCTAACTATCGGCCCATTTCGATTTTAAATAATTTCTCAAAAATTTTGGAAAGTATTGTACATGATCATCTTTCATTTTATTTCAAATTTAAGTTACACCCCAGTCAGCATGGTTTTTCCAAATCTAAATCTATGGTAACTAACTTAGTTACCTACCTAAATGATGTTCAGCCTTCTGTTTGCTCACAGGGGCAGATTGACTCTGTGTACTTCGATCTCAGACAGGCCTTTGATTCAGTCCCTCATTTCTCTCTTTTAGGAAAGCTTAATCATTTTGGACTATCCTCTCAGTACGTCAAGTGGGTCCAAAGTTATTTATCATCCAGATCGGCCTTTATTCGTATTTTAGGGCAGTCTTCCTCTCCTTACTCGGTGCTATCTGGAGTCCCGCAAGGCTCTACCTTGGGACCTCTATTATTTAATATCTTTATCAATGACATTGGTGACATAATTAAGTTCTCGAAATTTCTCTTATTTGCTGATGACTTGAAACTATATCGGGACATACATTCTGTGGATGACTGCAAATCTCTTCAAGCCGATATTGATTCTGTACATCAGTGGTGTGATGATAATTCTATGGAACTTAATGTTGAGAAAACAAAAATTATATCGTTCACACGTAAAACCAACAGTATTTACTTTAATTACTTTGTAAGTGGTATTTTAATTTCCCGTACTGACTGTATAAAAGATCTTGGTGTACTATTAGACAGTAAACTTTACTTTCACTATCATGTAAATTTTGTTTATTCTCAGGCACTTAGGACTTATTCGATTTATTACATATAATTTTTCCTCTTTAGACAGTCTTGTTGTCAAAGGAAATTTGCCAGTTTGTGCAATTACCGGTTTTTTCAGTTTAATACCTCAGGTAAATATGAGTTGATTTTAACTACGTTAAATTTTAGAACACTTTATTCCAGGCGGCGACATCTCGATGCTTTATTTCTTATTAATGTTTTTAAGGGCAAAATTAATTGCAATTCCATTATGGATACTGTTGGTATTCGTGTGCCGTCAAGGCAAATAAGAGAATTTTCTACGTTTTGCGTGTGCGGTGCGCTTAGACACAGTCCTTCAGCCAGGTGTGTCATTGCTGCTAATTATGTTTGTACATTCTTGGACATTTTTGGTATAATCAATGTTTCTTTTGATGACACTTATTCCATAAGGGACAATACCTAGAGTGGACCTTATTTGTTACTTTTGTACTTTAAATTTGCTTTTTATGTTATCTATTAAGTTTTTAATGTATTTTTTCTTCCTTTTTCTGTGTTGTCTTTGTATTTTGTTTGTTTGTTTGTGTTGCCCTGTAATTGGCTATAGCAGCTGTTGGTGAGTACATTAAATAAAGAATTTAATTATAGAATTGAAGTATTTAATTTGGCAAACACGTAAATAAATGAATGGAATTGAATATTGAATATTGTACATTTATATAATTAGTTTATTTGTTTGTTAGTTTATCACTTTAATGTTTCACTTTTAGGCATATTATTTAGCTCATTTACTGTTCATTATTTTGCAATAAATTAATGAATTGATTTATTATCATTATTATATTGTACATTTATATATTTAGTTCATTACTTGTTTTTTGTATTGCTATGTTTACTTTTATTTTTTTTGTATTGTTAGTGCTTGGCTGTTATTGGCCTTTTTGGCTGTTGCCAAGCACTCAAATAAATGAATTGAATTGAATATTATTGTTTGAGCTCCCTTGGTGAGCGGACGTGTTTTTGTGAGCTCTCCGTACCTGCTGAATAACTGTGAGTGAGTGTGCTTCGCCCGCAGCCTACCGGCACTATGGCTGCTAGCAAAGACTGTTGCTCGGTGTGTAAGAAACCGTTCTACGGTAAACAGAAACTTATTAGATGTAGCGGGCCTTGTGCAACAAGGTTTCATCTCTCCTGCCTCAAAATGAGCGACACTGAATATTCGTTTCTCATGGTGGAAGGGAAATCGACGTACAATTGTGCATCGTGTGTTGTTGCTAATCGCGCTTGTAGCGCTAAAAACGCATCTAGAAGAAGCTTGAGATCTGCTTCAACTTCGGAGCTTCCAGTGAAGGAAGTTTCTCCTGATGGTGAGCCTATTCTTTCAGACCCCGAGTCACCTGGCGGCTCAGTGGAGCTAGCACACAAAAGGTTATTGAGAATCTCGTCCAGATGGTTTTTAAACTTTCCGAAGATGTACAGCTACTTCGGAAGGACAACGAATATTTGAAATACCACTTGAACAAACTAGCTTCCAGCGCTCCTACGCCGGCAGCACCCGCAACGAGATCTTCCATCCAGGGGACAACCACCTTAGTTCATAATGTTCCTGCAAACAAAGCCACGTTCTGCCTCTTCTGTCGCCGACGTGGGATCCAAATCCTACAAGGATGTATTATCTGCTGGGTTAAAACCTAAGTCTCCAGTGTGGACACTGAAGGTTTTACAACAGTAAATCATAAAAAGAAGCCATCTTCTGGGACAACCTCGGCCAACACAGTTAGACAACGCAGACAGCCGTTGTTAGGGGTTGAGAAAATCTGCCTCACTACCCACTGTATCAAAAAGGGAAAGGTCTAGGGCCCTTTCTGTCTCTCGACTTAGCCCTGACGTCACGGCTACTGTACATAAGTCTTTAACCTTAAGCCTTAAGTCTGCACTAGGCTTAAAACTAAATCCAATTCTTACGCATCATTTCATATTTCGGTTAATGAAGAGGATTTTCCCCTCATAAACAACAGTGGTGTCTACTATAAAAAATTGTGATTAGTCGTTGTCTTCAACCAATTTGTCGTCAAAAAATGACGTCATCAACAATGTCAAATTATATTAAACAAATAACGCTTCAAAACAAAGAAATTAAAAAATATCAAGCCAGTCTCATTATCACTGCTCCAGAAGGAGCACTTAGCATTCTTGAATATTGACTGACAGTTGGCCTAAAACATCAGAAAAGTGAAAGAAGACGTTTTCAAGTATTTGAAGTACCAACTCCAACAACTTCAACAAGGTAAACTGATACGCATTCGATATATTACGATTACGAAAACTATTATAAAAACTGACTTTATGATCGATTTTGAGACGAAGATCTGCAAGGGTGGGGCTAAATCCAATTCTTACGAATCATTTCATATTTCGGTTAATGAAGAGGATTTTCCCCTCATAAACAACACTGGTGTATGACAAAATTGGTGCCTAATTGCTCTAATACGCCACAGCAAGAAAATGAGTTGGAAGTGTTTGGAAGAAACGTTGGCTTGCAACTGAAGGCAATGCCGTTAGAAAGTGCTTTGGAAGCCGAGAGCTCGATTGCAGCACCTCGTCAGGACACACGTTGGAAACAAATTCCAGTTCCGACTCCTTCGCCATATTCAGATTCTAGGAGTTCGACTTCAGCGTTCGAAAATATCCAATCACCCACTCAAGATACAAACTTTACTTCTGCTCAAGAGAACTCAGAGCAGTCTCACTCCAATGATTCGTCATCGGACAACACTATTGCGCGTTACCTTTAATAATAACAACCATTAACCATCTTCTAAAAATTATGTTGTAGGAACAAATGAAATAAACAGTTAAAAATGTACAAAGAATCATTTCTGTTACCTTACTTTACGAAGTCCTTCAGTGATTCGTAAATAGCTTCACAAACTTCTGGAATAAAACTAGAAATTGTTGATTTCCCAAGTCTAAAAATATGTTGCAGGGTTCTTAAGCTGCATCCGGTTGCAAGCAAGTACAGGGTGGTTTGAAGTTTCGTTTCTGCTAGAATTGCACTGCGCATGAGAATCTCTTCGTTGAATTCGAGCTTTAACATTGTTTTACAAGAAATCGAAATTAGTTTCAGACATCCTGAGTGTGTTCAAGTATTCTGCTGGATCGTCTAATTCTAGTTCTCTGAGAAGACAACTTGAAGCCCCCAATAAATCTCTTATACTAATCCACTTTCTAACCCACAGTCGCCTTCGTTCGTATGAAATTTCTTCTTCAATTTCCTCTAATAAAAAATTGTGTGTACGAGTCTTTAGAAATGAAAAGTGACTGATTTCATCTGTTGCCCCAAATTTGTTTTTGTTGCAGGCGGTTGACTGGTGGAGTCTGGGAATCATCGTGTACGAGATGCTCACAGGATTCACGCCATTTGAAGCAGAGTGCGACAACTTTGTGGAGCTTTACGAGTGAGTACATAGTAAGTTGTACGGGATCTGACAGACAAGCTGCTTTAAAGACGATTCTATTGAAATCAGTTTGTATCTATCTTTTGCGTTTAACACGAGGTCTGCCACAAAAATAACGAGACTGATGCTGTAAGTAGGCAAACAACTATGGTGAGTGTGATCAGTGCACTAAGACATAGTCCTTCAGCGAGGTGCGTCATCGCTGCAAATGACGTATGTAAAGTTTTGGACGTATTTAGCATAAACATTGTCTCCCTTGAGCGCACGTTCTCAACAAAGGAAAATATCTAGATAGGTTGTCTTGATAGATGATCTGGCTTCGTTATCAGTTTTTATATTTCTTTAACGTTTTACAATTATATAAGTGTTCCCTGGGTGGATTATTCGCTTTTATTTATATTTCTTCATTTATTTTTCTTTGTGTATAATATTGTTTCTATTTTGGCTTTGCCTGTACTTGGTAGTTACATTTAATACTGTACATGTATAAGTTTAGTTAATCCGTTTGTTTACTATTATCCATTATTATTTTATTATTATTGTATGTATTATCAGTGTTTGCGTGTTATTGGCTTCTTGCTGTTGGCAAACACGTAAATTACTTGAATTGAATTGAAATAAGCAGGCCATATTTGACCCTGATCTGTCCTCTACCAGTGTCGCAAGTTTCAACTTGTTTGCTTCACTCAGTAGCAGTGGACCAGTGTTTTTACCCTCGGCCGGAAAATGTCTTACTTCAAAAGAGAACAACGTGTTAACATCAAGTTTCTCGATAAACTGACGAAATCCGCGACGGAAACTTTTCAATTATTGACTGAGGCTTACGGTGAAGATTGCATGTCTCGAGCACGCGTTTTTGAATGGCACAAACGATTTTCGGACGGCAGAGAATGCGTGAAAGACGATCGCCCAGGACGTCCACGCACAGCTGTTACCGATCACAACTTTGAAAAAGTGAGATGTGATTCGAAAAGACCAAAGGTCGAGTGTTCGAGCAGTAGCCGAGAAAGTCAATTTGGACAAGGAAAGTGTTCGACGAATTCTAAGGGAAGATTTGAACATGACAAAGGTTTGTGCAAAAATGGTTCCAAAAATTCTGTCAGATGATAAAAAAGAACGTAGCAAGGAATTGTGTATGAACCAGATTTGTTGAATTCGATAATTACTTGTGATGAAACTTGGATTTTTACGTATGATCCGGAAACCAAGCGACAATCGATGCAGTGGAAGACATCATCATCTCCAAGACTAAAAAAGCACGCATGAGTCGTTCGAAGTTCAAGGCAATGTTGATTGTTTTCTTCGATATCAAGGGTAGTGTGATGGCAGAGTGGGTATCCAGTGGCCAGACGGTAAATCAGCAGAATTACATTGAAGTCTTGACAAAATTGCGTGAACGTGTGAGAAAGAAACGACCGGAGTTATGGAGAAAGGGTGGATTTTGCACCAGGACAACGCCTTTTCTGTGAAGTAGTTTTTAGCTAATAAAAACATCGCTGTGCTTGACCACCCAATCTATTCGCCAGACCTCGCTCCCTGCGACTTCAACTTCTACCCAAAGATGAATTAATTGAATTGAATTGAAATAAGCAGGCCATATTTGACCCTGATCTGTCTTCTACCAGTGTCGCAAGTTTCAACTTGTTTGCTTCACTCAGTAGCAGTGGACCAGTGTTTTTACCCTCGGCCGGAAAATGTCTTACTTCAAAAGAGAACAACGTGTTAACATCAAGTTTCTTGTTAAACTTACTACTCGGTGACCAGACAAATGCGCACATGGACGAATGGCCATATTCACAATACTACAAGTAATCAGAAGCGTTAAGTGGTTACCGTAGTAAACCGACGTTTCGGGAACATATTCAATACAATTTCCTCGGGAAATCAGCCGCGTTAATTTTTTACCGTAGTACACCGACGTTTCGGAATCAAATTCAATAAAATCTTCTCGGGCAACTAGCCGCGTTAATTTTTTAACGTAGTACACATTCCTTAATAAACCGACGTTTCGGGAACATATTCAATAAAATCTTCTCGGGCAATCAGCCGCGTTAACTTTTTACCGTAGTATACATTCCGTAGTAAACCGACGTTTCGGGAAAATGTTCAATACAATCTTCTCGGGCAATCAGCCGCGTTAACTGCTTACCGTAGTAAACCGAAGTTTCGGGAAGAAACTCTGACATTCCTGAGAAGTACAGTCAACTGATACTTCATGATTCAGGTGTAGATGATCCAAACAGAATTCTGGTTTTAGGTGATAAAGAACTCTTATTTCAATAGAACAAAGATACAATCTATGGAGATGGCACCTTAGATAAAGTTCAAAACATGTTTTACCAACTATAAACGTGACATGCCAAGGTGGGTAACTCATATACGCCGTGTATTTACGTTTTGTTACAGAAAAAGAACTTGGATACTTATAATAGAATGTTTGAAACCATGAAGCTGTTGGTTCCAAATCTGGTGCCTCAAAAGGTTTTAGTAGATTTTGAGAATGCTTGCATGAATGCAGTGAGAATTGCCTTTCCACAACCTGAGGTCAAAGGGTGCTATTTCCATCTGTGTCAGAGTCTCATCAGGAAAATCAGCAATGTTGGCTTGAAGACTGAATTTGAAAGTGGTATAAATATAAAACTCAAATTGAAGTCTCTTGCTGCATTAACCTTTGTCCCAGTCCATGATGTGAGGAGTGTCTTTGATGAGCTTGCCGCCATATTTCCAGACGAAGATAACTATAATGAGGTGCCCACATACTTGTTCTCCACATACATTGAGGGTGCAGCAGGTAGAGATGCCCAGTTTCCAATAAGAATATGGAATCATCATGATGCAGCTCTTGGAACGGTCGCCTAAAACTACAAACTGCTGTGAGGGATTTCACAATGCACTTAATTCCCTATTCGACTGCAGTCATCCCAGCGTGTGGTTTTTGTTTGATGGACTGCAGAGGGACCTGGCTTGCCACAGACTGACACTGGCTAATGCACAGGCAGGTCGTCTAGAGGTGAAAAAGAGAAGATATGACATGGTTGCAAATTCTGTGCAGTAATATGAGAGCGTGGAAGGCAAACTGAAATACTTGCCGAGATTGGCTAACTTACAGTAACCCAAAAGTGTTGACTGTTCACTTTGTAGGACAAACAAAAAATAATTATTTGGAGAGACTGACAGTGGTTTCACTGATGCAACCAAACGGGCCAGATGCTTACAAATAAAATATCACGTGGAGGTGAGTACAAAGCTTCACTTGATACATACATGGATGAATTATCACAGATCTGGTCAGATTGTGGCGTCTGCGATATAAGAATGGAGGAGAGGTGTGAACTGATGAACAATCATGTGCAGGGGCAGAATGCGAAGGCCCATTTAGAATCCCCCTCATTTGCAATTATGTACCCCTGTTATGTGTTCGAAAGGGACCTCTGCCACTATATGGGGTTCTGGAATTTCAAGGAATATAAAGAACATCAAAGAATTCAAAGACGCATTTTTGGAGAAAAATCTAGGAGCTGTCAGAAAGGAAGTGTCAAGTTCAAGGCAGAAAGTTGCTGAAAGGGAGAGCATTGCCAACTTCGCAGAAATTACTATACATTTAGATAGCCTACAAGAACAGGTAGCAGTAGCAAGTAGACAAGCAGAGCCTGTTAGTGGGAACAGTGAAACGCCACTGATGAATTAACAGCTGGCTCAGACCAAGGTAGAAGTAGGAGAGAGACATGCGCGAAACAGTGAGGGAAGTATTAATGGATGAAAATATACCAGTGCTATGCACTGTGACTAACAGTGATAATAACTTGTCAAAAACACAAGCATTTGTAAATCTTGGACTCGATCAATGTCACGGGAAATGTTCTGAATGATTTGGTAATACCTAAATTCGCGGACTGCCATAAGAACAACGTAGTACCATTTTTGGCCGAGTTGGACGCGTATTTTGGTCTGAAAAACGTGTCCGAGCCACTCAGCATGTTTCGGCAATGGCGAGGAGGGGAGTAAAGAGTAGACTCCCCACGATCATCTCGAACATGAATGAAATGAAGAATCATTTCATTCAGTATCAGAAATCAATTCAAAATGTTAGCCACCAAGGCAGTTACAGACTGTTACGCCAAACAATGGTTCACCGCCAGATACAACGATTTAGCCAGTTACGAACACTTCAAACGCGCCGTAACTGAGCTACTATGGAGTCCTCAGACGCAGTTACGTACGAGGTGCGATTTGTATAAGGACCGATACGATAAAGGGAAGGACGAGAGTATGACGGCCCACTTCCTAAGAAATTCAGTGTTGGCGGCGCATTGTCACCGCGCTTATAAGAGAATCTTGTACTACTTGGAGAAATAAGACTATCTAGAGAAATGGTGACCATTGACATTCGGAATGAAATCGCAAACATAACCCAAATTTGGCAACAATTCCATGTGCAAACTGGGCAAATCTGCTGTAGAGACGCTATCGGCCCTGCAGTAAGTTTACGGTGATACTGCACTAAAGAAATCCGCAGTTTACGACTGGTTTTCCCGGTTTAAGAATGGACAGGAGACGTTGGTGGATGACCAGCGCAGCGGTAGGCCTTCGATATCCAGAACCGCGGAAACGACTGAACAAGTACGACAACTGATTCTATCTGATCGCAGGATGACCATCGTGCAGTTGGAGCATGAAGTTGGTACATATATTTATTCTTCAAGTCTATACACAAACTATATTAATATTGATGTTAAAAATTAAAAATTAAAATTGATATAAATAACGTACACACAAACAAAATATTGCGCTAAACGACAACAACCCATATTTAAATAATCCTATATTTAACACAATCCAGGTTATTGACCCAACCCCCTAACACCATTTCTACCTTTATATACGACCCACATCAGTACACCAAACCAGTCTATGAACTGACATTCACCTGATCAGACCTGACCAACCGAGGACACACGACACATCAAACTCCTGGTACGTTATTGTGTTTCTATGTTTATAGTGAACTTTTATAACAATATCCAAACTCATTTACATATAAATAATATTAATAATGTTAATTATATTGTTGATAATTTCACAGAAATAATGAACAAATAACATAATACGCCACATAATATGCAAAAGAATCAGAAGAAAAAAGGAACATCCACAACTACAACCTACAATCTACAAATACTGAAAAGCGTGCATTAAAAAATATTGAATAATTTTAAAAATAAAACCTGAAGATGATGATGAGACATCGAAACATGTTGTAATATATAGCGCAAATTGTAACATCGAGGAAACGATGAATAGCGCGAAATATATATATCAATTTTAATTTTTAACATCAATATTAATATAGTTTGTGTATAGACTTGAAGAATAAATATATGTATGAATTGAAAACACAAACATGACGCATCTAAACTATAAAAATGAAGTTGGTATCTCTCACGGATCCAGTCATACGATTCTGTCCGACGATTTGAAGATGAGACGTGTCAGTGCGAAGTTCGTTCCGCGGCAGCTGACTACGGATCAGATGGAATGTCGCACGATGGTCGCGGGAGATCTGTTCGATAAACGTACGCAGGACTTGACGTTTCTCACAAAGATCGTCACTGGTGATGAGTCATGGGTTTTCGCCTACGACCCGAGTGGCACAGCAATTTACAGGATCAGCATGTTCCGGCAATGGCGAGGAGGGGAGTACAGAGTAGACTCCCGAATATCATCTCCACAATGAATGAAGTTAAAAATCACTTCATTCAGTACAAGAAATGGATTAAAAATTTAATGAAAATACATGTGACTATAATGACCTTCCCAGTACACATGTTGCACATGTACTTATGTTGCAGGGCAAACCATATTTTCTGCCATGGAAGACAAAATGATCGATTCAATCAGAGATATGCGTCGCCAGCCTACAGACCACGCGATAACACAGAATCACACACGACGTCGCAGGGAGAGCAGACTCGGCATTCTTTGGCATTGACGGTGTGGTGCACCAAGAGTTCGTACCGCCTGGACCGACTGTTACGGGTCATTTCTACGTGCAAGTGTTGCAGAGGTTGTGCGAAGCAGTTCGGAGGAATCGGCGCGACAATTGCCAGGGTGGGTGGTTTCTGCATCACGAAAACGCACCGAGTCACACATCGCTGGTTGTGCAGCAATTCCTCGCAAGAAAAACATTCCCATCATCACCCAACCACCAGACTCTCCGGATCTCGCTCCGATTGACTTCTGGCTGTTCCCTACTCTGAAAATGGGCCTCAAGGGGACGCGTTTCGCAACCATGGAGGACATCAAATCGAATGCGACGGCCGAACTCCGGAAGATTCCAAACGAAGCCTTCCGCCGGTGCTTCCAACAATGGCAGGATCGATGGAGCAGGTGTGTGTGAATTTGAAGTGTGTTTTAATAAAGAAATAGTGCAATGTAGTGGGACATACGTCCACTCAAGGAACAACAGTGTTACATTTAACTGATTGCGGTGCAGCTGTCCTGTGTGTGGGAGGAAGCAGCTATGAGTATTCAGAAAGTTTGGTGTAGCAGTTATCCTGTGTGTTTGCCTGTATAGGAGGAAGCTGCTTTGAGTATGCAGAATGGGCTGGAACAATTGCAGCCTGGGCCCTTCATGGTGAGTGCAGGAGTAGTCGTACCAGCTGGAGTGTAACAAGTAAGTTCCAGTTTGAACTGGAGCTTTCGTTTGCAACCAAAAATTCTCTCAGGCTATCAGCCATGCCACTAATTATGAATGCATAATTAATATATGTTTCAGCATATTTTTGGGAGATATTTGTCAGTAGAATCAAACATGATGTACATGTCCATCAGACAAAGGCATGTAAAGTTTTGAAAGAATTAAATAAAAATGAAAGAAATAATTTAAAATTCAATCCTATTGCAGGAAAAGAATGGCTCGAATATTATCACCGTCTGTGGACAGCAGAATAATGAAGAAGCCACCCAAATAGCTCCCGAAACTGACGTTAACCTGATAGCTACAGATTAAGTTAAGGAAGTAATTAAAACATCACGAGGGTCAGTTAGCATTAATAATAAACTTTTCAAGTATGCACCAAAATGTTTTCTTGTACAATTTTTAGATTTCCTAAACATGTTGGATATATAGCAATATAACTGAAGAGTACGTCCCGGGTAAGACGTTAAACTGCGTCCACAGACCGAGTGACCACTGGGTGGAGGTTCAGAGCACCCTCATGACCTTGGGGTGAGAAATCACCCCTAAAAGCAGATGAACCCGGATGGGTCAACGGCATAGGATGCGGAAGGCAAGGGGAATCCACCGCATTGAAAATCCTCTCAGTATTTCCCAAGTAGCAGCAGCTCAGCATTTGTATGGAGTGTATTATTACAATCGGGGAGGCAGAGAACAAGAGAATAGTGGCATTTGAACTGTGGTGCTACCGTAGAATATTGAAAATCCCCTGGGTGGACAGTGTCAAACGAAGAAGTGCTGCTGAGGATTGAGGAGAAGCCGTGCCTGTGGGATATGATACAGAAGAGAAGAAACATCTGGGTCGAGCACATCATAAGACACGAAGGACTGATTAAGACGATTCTTAAAGGTGCTGTAGAGGGAAAGAACACTAAGGGCAGACCGATATTAACATATATTATATATTATTGTGCAATAACAGATTCATATGAAGAACTTATAAAATACAGTTCAGAAATTATTTTTTGGTTGTACAATCAGTTACAACTGAAATACCAAGTATGGTCTGCTGTCAGAATGTAAAGTGTAATTGTGAGGTAAATGATCAGAACTCAGGTCTCATACTGACAGGAGCAATAATTCATGTACTTGCTGAGTTTTCGAACCAGTTAAGAGATGATTTTAATATCCGGACACCGGCCGCCCCTCCTATACAGCATTGAAGAGACTTGCTGAGGATCGAGAAGCCTGGAGAGCTGCTGCCCACCAATCCTACAAATAGGACTGATTACAAAAGAAGACCAGAAGAATGGAAAAGTGCAGTTATAGTTCTCATATACGATGAAACCTCTATCCATCGTGTCCTAAGCTATCATTTTCCTGGAATGCAACCCTGAAGTTGGGCTGAGTTTTGCTGAAGCAGATGCTGCATTGATAAAAGTGAAATTGTTCTTTTATTCACACAATATTAGTGAAGGTGGCGAGGAAATCATTTTTGAACACGGAAAAGGCTCTGTTTCACATAAAAAGTAAATTTTCGACAAAACAGTTGTCCATTAAAGACCTCTGTTTGGCAAAGAGTAACTTTGAAACAGGTTTTGTGTATGCCAAAGAGAAAAATGCACTATTTTAATTTTTTCTCATTATTAATGCTTGCCTGCAACTGTTTCCTCGTATTCGTCATTTCTATTTACCTCCTCCATCAAAAACGACGCATCGAGGTTTCATTGCATATCAATAATTTTTCACCACTTTAGTAATTCTTAGATTAAAGTTACAGAATGTCATAACATACAGACATACTTCGTTTTATTGCGATTCGCAGATATTGCTATTTTTACAAATCGAAGGTTTGTGGCTTCCCTGCGTCGAGCAAGTCTATCGGCGCCATTTTTCAAACACATTTTTGAATTATCGCAATGTTCTTGCATTTTTTAGACATAATGCTATTGCACACTTAATCAACTAAAGTATAGTGTAAACATAATTTTTTTTATTCACTGGAACACTGACTCGTTTTATTGCTGTGGTCTGGAACCGAACCAGCAATATCTCTGAGGTATGCCTGTACTGGATTTCTGATATGTTCTGCTATGTAACGGGACTCTTGCACATATTTGGTAACATCAACCTCAGTGTGGGTCGAATATTGGGGGGGGGGGGCGAAAAACTATCGTCTCTTGCAAAATTTGTGAAAAACTACTTTCTGGCTGCCGCACAAATGTAATTTCTTTATTCTCACAGTTGGTAAAATGGGATCAAGTGTCTCAAACGTGATGGTTTGCTTCAGCAACGGAAAATATGTCAAAATAACATAGAAATTTCCTATACCCGAGTACAGAAATCAGTCTAAAAGAACAAATCCAAATCAACAACAAAATTGGAATAAAGTATGTATAATAAATGAAAATGTTTCAAAATTCATATTCTGCTACATGGGGTCCTAGGAGATGTGAAGCATAAGGTATAGCCTCTCCATCCCAAACTCCAACCTCACCTTCACGAGGGAAACCCCGTTACGACGAAAGAAAGGTGGGCGCATACTATCATCGTGCCAAAGAAGATTATCAGACTACTTCTGCGCGTGGTTGCGTTTTTCGCAAATATGAACTATGTCGCAAACAAAGCCAGAGAAACATTCAATTATCAATTAAGCTTCATTAAAACAACAGAGCAGAGTGAGAGAATACGAAAAATGTTACGTCTCACCGCAAACGAGACCACTCATGTGCAAACCGAATGGCACAAGACACTGGACGGCCGATTCAACAGGCGGGGTTTATAATACAGAGAGGGCTGGGGTGAAATACATTCGACAAGAATCAAAGCCTAAGGCAGTAGAATCGACACTTCAAGGTCGAGAAAGAATAGTTCCACACGAAGGCTGTTGGACAGCAAACGGAATGTGGAGATTCTTAAACACAGACCAAGAAGAGAAAATCGGTTAATGGGAATGCTCATATTAACCGATAAGAAAACAAAACCGCAGAACCAATACTTTGGAGCGGGCCAAAGTTTCATTGATGGACTATAGTGAAGTCAAAGCAAAGCCATACAAAATATTTAATCGTTATTTACTAAATGAGAACATCAAGAATATCTTTAGTTTTAATTATTAAAGAAATCACTGTAAATATAGCTTTAGGGGCACAAATCGGACCAGCAGCCTCCTCGTGGCGTGCCCTGGACAGTCTTTGTACTGACAGGTGCTGCCGTCTGTGCGTCGAGCCAACCACCCGGCACGCAGTTTAAACTGGTTCCTAAAAAGAATCGCAGTAAAGCCACTTCCAGCCGGCCTGCTTCGGATGTGGGCCCTAGAGGCGCTGGGCGTGGGGCCATTCGCATGGGGTGACCTTGCGTGTCACGCCTGCATGTTATATATTGGGTGTGTGCAATGCACAGGTGGAGAAGGAGCACGCTTATCATAGAAGCAAAGAAATTGAGCTGGACCAGCCTGTAGACGAGTTTCTTTATATGCTGCATGAAGATCTGAAGATGTATAGAGGACTGCATTATGAGCATTCCGGTCTCTCGCAACAAAACCTGCGAGACTACGTCAACCATCTGCGAAGGAAAGGCTTCGACTTCGATCCGCAAAAACCAGTTGCAGCTACGACGCATGTCCTCCAGCTGCGACTGTTGATGTCGATATTAAAACGCGGTTCCACTTATTTTCCCAGTTTAGGTACCTGGTTCCGGTAAGGAAATATAAACCTAAAACAAAGCTTGTACACGCTAAGAGAGCCATTATTTTGAATAAAGCGATTTAGAGTGTAGAAGCAAACAAAACAATCATTCATAATGATTGATGAAGACATTTTTGGTGTTGGAGTGACAATGCTAGTAGAGGTTGGCATTGACCAAGAGGAGGAGGCGAAACAGTATGCCTTGCGGCTATATGAACGCATTCGCCGAATAGATGAAGATGTAGTTGGAGAAGCGGTATCTTCCAGTTCTAGTGAAAACTCTCATATTCAGCGACGATTCCTATGAGGAATTGACGTGAAAGAATTCATGAATTCGACGTTGAGGGCAAAATCATGGTAGCGCCGAATTTTAAGGATATTCGTAAAGCAAAAGAGTGGAGACGAGTGTTGGAGCATCACGAAGATAGACTAAAGAGGATAGTGACAAACTTATACAAATAAATAATAACCACCAAGCTCTCAATGAAATTCAGAGCTAAGGAAAAAGCAATGCGAGTTTATTGTTCAAGGATCAGAGATTTATTTATTTATTTAGTGTTCTGTCTGACGACAGGTCCATATGAACAGGATCCTTCCATCCTTTTTTCGGACTGGGACCTATTCATATACGTTCTTGGCAGATGATCCATAAGTGGTTTGCCATTGCCTTGTTCTGTGTGTGAATGGAGTAATTGTTGGGATGCCACGGAGAAACCGGGGAACCCCCGGAGAAAAACTCCGTGTTGCATAGACCAGACCACCAGCGTTCTAACTGCTAGACCACCGTGGCTGGTGATCAGAGATAAGACTAGAAAAGATTTAGCTCAGGGAACCATGTATGTAGGATTGTCTGAAGACTTTATACTCAGAGAGTTAGGATCTATAGCTTTTCATCTCAAAGATTTGGAGTGTATGATCGACGACGCAACAAATGGTCTATGGGTCGAAGAGCTTCAAGATGATAGAGGAAGAGAAATCATTAACAATCTCAGCACCGACAGAATTGCGCTAACTAGGCCATACAAGTTTGACAACCATCAAGCTTCGAATTTAATTAACTTATTATTTTCGACAAAGCCGGATGTGTGTGCTCAGGCAAAGTTGGACCTTTGCGTGAAATTAGATCAAAACATTTACGATGAAACAGTCAGTAATCCATCGAAAACACTAGAGCTAGTATGTGCCGAAGCTTGTTTAACGCAAATGGAAGTGTTACACTTAGCATTTCCAAAGAGCGAGAAGAGTGAGAATCGGATTTGCTTGCATTGTGGAATAGCTGTGTCGCTTAGCAGAGCTATGTATCATACGGAATGTCCGGTGATAAAATGGTTAACTAAACATTGTAGATTTATCTACGATAGGACTGACCAATGTTTAACACCAAAGTCATCCAAATATGTTATGGCAGAAAAGCGAAGATTAATTGTCGAAATCCTAAAAGCGCATGCCCAATTAAAGCGTGACATTGTTAAAACAACTGACACTGAAACGATTATTTGGAAAAGACATGAAGATGGTCGACTAACTCGAATACCCGTTAGAAGTCAAAGGGAATCGGAAATAGTTGGCAGTTTTCCATGGCGGCAAGCACGTGGATTGACAAAATGATGTGAGAAAATGTAGCGCTCACAAGCAAAACCGCAGAATAAACCAAGATTTTGGAGCGGACCAAAATGATCGAGGCCACGACGAGTAGGATCGAGGGTACAATCTTAATTAAAATTATTATTATTATTGTAGTAGCTGTTGGAGTGGACGGACGTTTTGCTGGTGCTCCGTAAATTGTGTCATCTCGGATAATCAAGGGTTTGCTGCATTGTTATTACTAATGTAAATACAACGAGGCTGTGTTCCGGCATGACAATAACCCTGTAGAGAACACTGATAAATATATTTACCACTTGGTTCAACAATCAGTAACTGAATTTTGCATTAATGGGTGTTGTAAGATTGTTTCCTTAAACGGCATTACAAATCTGATCTCTGCAATGGTGAAGTCTTGTGCTTGTCTTTGAAGAACGGACTGAATTATTATCCATTCTTTGAATAAGTTCGTTTCTTCAGAACAATGAATCATGTACAGTCAAAGTCTTAAATAATATGCAAGACTTCAGTACGTAACACAACACATCACCATTACAACAATGAACAAGTTCATGATAAGGAAATAACCTCTGTTTACAACTAGAATCTTGCAAAACACATAAATGTATATTGCAGTGTTATTGGCTGTTAAAGCAAACGGTACTTATTGTTACCACTCGATTTTAAAGGGTTAGGTGTAGGTATGGCGTATCACTGATGCTTCATATTCAAAAAGACTCCGGAAAATGTAATTTAATATAGCATTTGATTAATAATAAACAATATTACAGTTATTATTAACAGAAGCTTCGCGGGGCAGGCGAAAGATGGCTCTGATTCTAACCCTTGTGGCAGGATTTCTGAAGAGTTGCAAATCTAAACAATTGACAATCAAGAACAGAAAATGCAGATGAGGCCGACTTTCAGGTACAATTCTAAAAAAGCAGAAAAGAGTTTTATTAATCCGATTCTTTCGATGAAAACAATTAAAAAAGTCCTGTTTATAATTTTAATTTAATAATGTCTACATTTTCTTGCTTTACGGTTTGCGACGTCACATCTGCAGGATTGCGTCACAGGGACGCCATTCTGATTGAGTGAGTGATCTGAACTAGACGTGTGTCGCACCATTTCACGAAGTTAATCAGAATTTTTAAGAAAGGCGATTCAAAGCCTTTTCATTTGATCAGAGCAATAAGAATTTTGTTTAATAACAACACCAGAATGAGGTATTCAGAAAAAACAGACAACACCGAGGGCGTCGGAGTTATCGGAGAGTCTTCTGATGCCGTAAGTTACCTCAACGGACAATCTGAAAAAAAACATCTGAGTGTGGATGCCCGTGTTGGACGTGGTGTTAAAGTAAGCAAGCCAGGCTCGAGTGCAAGGCGATTCAAACTATACAATCCGAAAGACCGTGATGAGACAGGAAGTTCTGGTGGTACAGTCGGCAAAACTCCAAGCATGGATTCAGGTGACCGGAGGACATTAAAGCGTCTCAGGCGCTCCGTACCATTGGTGCTCGGCCTTGAAAAAAGTATACGTAAAGCAGCCATGTGGTTCCAAGTTACGATACATCACGGAGGGAACTACAGAAAAAGCTACGTCTTGGCGATTCTTATGGCCAATGTTAGGCCGACGGAATTCATTCCGATCTGCTACAGAGTCACGGGAAGAAGTTCTTCGTTCTTCGTAGACGACTGCAGTGCTGCAGAAAAGTTGGCCAGCTTGAAGGACGAGATCGCCATAAGAGGACAAACGCTGTTGGTGGAAGTGAGGCCCGGACTGCCGCAGGTCGTGACCGATTCCACTGCGATGGAGAGAATAAAGACGGTCATAGCCAGGCGACACGAAGCCAGCTCAAAATCCCTGGACTTGTCTCGGTTGCACACAGATGCGGACCTCGTTGAAAACTTTCCTGTGGCATTGTTCGTACCCAGCATGATGCTGGCAGTGGTGGACGTCGTCGTGGATAACTTTCCCGATCTGGAAGCACTTGACTTGTCTGAAAACAAACTTTACCTGCTCGAGAACCTCAGCGCCCTTCCTAGCAAATTTCCTAACCTCAAAGTCCTTAACCTCGGAAGGAACATGATACCTGAGATGAGGAAACTAGATTGGTTGAAGGGCCTTCCTCTAGAAGAACTGGTACTGGCGGGAAATCCCCTGACAAGTAAATACGAATACGTCAGTGATGCGAGGAAAAGGTTCCCGAAATTGACGAAGTTGGACGAAATCGTCCTATTTCCACCGATCTTTGACGATTTACAGATGACAAAAATCACGGAGAACTACTCGTGTGCAGCAGGAGCAGATTTTATCGAATTCGTCCTGGAAATGGAGTACCTACAAGTGGCAGTTACGGAAGAGAACAACTCGCCCATCCTTACCTCGAGAATTCAACCGCATCAACACTTGCACTGGGTCAGAGTTGCACGGACACTTCTGCCTGAACGAGAGGACAAGACGAATATTATTGCCCGCCTACCGAGGGATGTTCGCCCACACAACTAATCATGTCTCTGAGTGGATTGTTTCAGGAACCGGGACCCAGTGAAAGCCAACTTCTGGGGTCACCGCGTAATGAAGGAGGTCTCTGTGACAGAAGAAACAACAGACGACGGAAGGAATGTTCCGGGGAAAGAGAACACCGGCTGTAATGTTCCGGCGACATACGTCAGTCAGTGAACTGAGTATGGAAGGGACAATAACAGGTTAGATATTTATTAAGTGAACTTATGTCTTTCGTTAGAAAATTATCTGTGAAGTTTTAAAAGGAAACTTCTCATTGTTGTCCCCGACAAATTTCTGTAGTTTTTGTCCATTGTTACCTGTGTTATTTACTGACTTATTTTATTTTCAGTTTATTAAACGACGTTTCGGTGGATCATAGTGAATATTAAATTGGAAAGGGTGTGGAAGGAAGCGGTCGTGCCTTAATTTAAGGTACCATCTCAGCATTTGCCTAGGCGAACTGAGGAAGATCACGAAAATAAAATTCCCTTCAGGCAATCGTGTGAGACTTATTATTTACAGATAATATTGGAAGTCCCTTAAAACGAGGGTTAAATTAGAATGAAGTTCTTTGCAGGCCCCGAAATATAAACTGGTCATTATCAGCACCATCGTCCATTACGAATTACTTTATTTGTTTGGCTTAAATTTCGTACAATTCTGTTTAAAATGACTCGTTAAAAGAAAATTACGACAGCTTTGTTTCTCACTCCACATCCTTACCGATTTAACCAGCTTCATAAACAGCACAGAAATACAACAATCAATAGTCACGCAAACGTAAGTTTTGGAGTGCAGGTGAGTAACAGGTTCGAAATCAATTCATGCACAAATCAACTGTTTCACGTGGATGTCTTTGCTAGGAAAGAACAAACAGCTTAGTTTTGTGTTAACTGTTCCGAGATATTCAGTTTTTAAAGTAAAATTAAGTAGAATGCTCACAAGACACAACTGTCAAATCAAATCTTGCTGGAGAGTGAAATATGTTATGTTAACATTGAGTATCTTATCGTACAAAGAAGAAAAAAACTGGCTTGTGTTTACATTTCCCATTGTTCTCGGTTTTAGACGCGTCGTGTTCAACAATGTGTGCTTCGCCCGCAGCCTGCCGGCACTATGGCTGCTAGCAAAGACTGTTGCTCGGTGTGTAAGAAACCGTTCTACGGTAAACAGAAACTTATTAGATGTAGCGGGCCTTGTGCAACAAGGTTTCATCTCTCCTGCCTCAAAATGAGCGACACTGAATATTCGTTTCTCATGGTGGAAGGGAAATCGACGTACAATTGTGCATCGTGTGTTGTTGCTAATCGCGCTTGTAGCGCTAAAAACGCATCTAGAAGAAGCTTGAGATCTGCTTCAACTTCGGAGCTTCCAGTGAAGGAAGTTTCTCCTGATGGTGAGCCTATTCTTTCAGACCCCGAGTCACCTGGCGGCTCAGTGGAGCTAGCACACAAAAGGTTATTGAGAATCTCGTCCAGATGGTTTTTAAACTTTCCGAAGATGTACAGCTACTTCGGAAGGACAACGAATATTTGAAATACCACTTGAACAAACTAGCTTCCAGCGCTCCTACGCCGGCAGCACCCGCAACGAGATCTTCCATCCAGGGGACAACCACCTTAGTTCATAATGTTCCTGCAAACAAAGCCACGTTCTGCCTCTTCTGTCGCCGACGTGGGATCCAAATCCTACAAGGATGAATTATCTGCTGGGTTAAAACCTAAAGTCTCCAGTGTGGACACTGAAGGTTTTACAACAGTAAATCATAAAAAGAAGCCATCTTCTGGGACAACCTCGGCCAACACAGTTAGACAACGCAGACAGCTGTTGTTAGGGGTGAGGAAATCTGCCTCACTACCCACTGTATCAAAAAGGGAAAGGTCTAGGGCCCTTTCTGTCTCTCGACTTAGCCCTGACGTCACGGCTACTGTAGATAAGTCTTTATCCTTAAGAGGTTAGTCTACACTAGGCTTAAAACTAAATCCAATTCTTACGCATCATTTCATATTTCGGTTAATGAAGAGGATTTTCCCCTCATAAACAACACTGGTGTATGACAAAATTGGTGCCTAATTGCTCTAATACGCCTCAGCAAGAAAATGAGTTGGAAGTGTTTGGAAGAAACGTTGGCTTGCAACTGAAGGCAATGCCGTTAGAAAGTGCTTTGGAAGCCCAGAGCTCGATTGCAGCTTCCTCGTCAGGACACACGTTGGAAACAAATTCCAGTTCCGACTCCTTCGCCATATTCAGATTCTACGAGTTCGACTTCAGGGTTCGAAAATATCCAATCACCCACTCAAGATACAAACTTTACTTCTGCTCAAGAGAACTCAGAGCAGTCTCACTCCAATGATTCGTCATCGGACGACACTATTGCGCGTTACCTTTAATAATAACAACCATTAACCATCTTCTAAAAATTATGTTGTAGGAACAAATGAAATAAACAGTTAAAAATGTACAAAGAATCATTTCTGTTACCTTACTTTACGAAGTCCTTCAGTGATTCGTAAATAGCTTCACAAACTTCTGGAATAAAACTAGAAATTGTTGATTTCCCAAGTCTAAAAATAGGTTGCAAGCAAGTACAGCGTGGTTTGAAGTTTCGTTTTTGCTAGAATTGCACTGCGCATATGAGAATCTCTTCGTTGAATTCGAGCTTTAACATTGTTTAACAAGAAATCGAAATTAGTTTCAGACATCCTGAGTGTGTCTTCTGCTGGATCTTCTAATTCTAGTTCTCTGAGAAGACAACTTGAAGCCCCCAATAAATCTCTTCTACTAATCCACTTTCTAACCCACAGTCGCCTTCGTTCGTATGAAATTTCTTCTTCAATTTCCTCTAATAAACCATTGGCAAGGTTTCTGATACCATTATTTATAACTGCGCGGTGTCGTCTGTCCATCTTGCGTGAATTCAAACGCTCAACTACTAGTCCGGACACTAAACCATTTTAGTGTTAGTTACTACTCGCTACTCGACTAAATTACTGGCTGTGTGTGAACAAGCCTGTAGTGACTTTTGAAGACCAGAGTGAAGAGCTCCTAGGACCTAGGGCATAAGGATTAAGGGAAGGTTGGAGAGCAGGTAAAACCTGATACAGTGTGTATGGGAAGTCAGGCCACGCTTAGTCTAGACGCATTACGTAGCTTCATGGCTGAGGCATTTAGTAGTCTACAAACGCAATTGAGCCAGAAAATTGAAACCAATAATGCTAGTCTGAGTAAGTTAACTGAAAGTCAATCTAAATTAAGAGCGGGAAATAATGCGAGTCTACATAAACTAACTGGCCGCACATTCACACACAGATATAAAGAACATATTGCAGCTATAAAACACAACAAAGATAATTCTGCATACGCCAAACATATTCTTAATACCGGACACGCATACAATACAATAACAGAAACAATGGACATTCTAAAAATAGTACAAAATAAGAGACATAGAGATACAATAGAAAAATATCATATACAGCAAACATTTAAACAAAACATTTGCCTAAACGATAATAATATTTACCTTAATAACCCCATCTTTAATGCCCTTCAGATCCTTGACCCCAACCTCGACAACAACCTTTCACTTACTCTCCCTACAAGCAACCGCAATCAGTATTGAACCATGCCTGTTCGGATACGTTAGTACTTCTAGACACCTCCAGACACATCAACGTGTCTACTCTCTCATCTTTGGTATGTTTAATTTTACTTTCCAATTTTTTAATTAATATTTCATTTTGTTTTCTATATTCTCTCATATTCATTAGTGTTTCTTTGAATAATTTGCTTTGCAGGCCGATGTAGAACATCAAAAGCATTTCACTTCAAAACAATACATTCGCTCCAATATGTGAAAATAATCTGGATATGAGCATCACCAAAAAGCTACACAACAGAAATTGTAATTGAGTTTAAAGTTTATTGATATAATTTTACACCTGAAGATGGTTCGATGAAACCGAAACATGTTGTAAAAATGTTCCAAATGTAAATCGATTATTCGATGTGGAACATAAAATATTTTAATTATCTTATTTGTAAATTTTAAATATAATTGTGATTAGACGGACAAAACCGAATAATTAATTTAATATTTGATTCACAATATGACGCAATTATACTAACTAACGAAAGAAATTCAGTCTGGAAATTTGGAGTTAAAGAACATTAGACAGGAAAATGAGAAATTAATCCAAAAATTTGAACTGGATAATAAGAAAATATACGAAGAAATGACTCAGAAAATTGAACAGGAGAATACTAAATTATACAGGACTGTAGAACAAGTGAAGACCGATTCAAACAAGCAATTAGCGGGTATGAAATCCCAGTTTAACAACCTAACAAAGCAGGTGGAAAACATAGTTGACCGGATAGTTGATGATACCAAGGGAGTTATCAGAGATATGGTCGAAGACGTGGACCACAAATTGAATGAAAAAGTGTGTCAGATTGTAGCCAATAAGGAAAGCTCTGATGATAGGATGAATGCCATAGAAAATAACATTACTGAAGTAAGAACTAGTTTAAGAAACGAGGTGACATCTTGGCAGAGTGAAGCCAAGCGTCAAGTCAGTCATGAAATAAAGTCAATCGAAGACACTAGTCGGGAAAACTTTGAACGCATGACTGTCGAATTAAATGATTTTGTTGTGACCTCATCGTACACCTTTTTAATTTGTTCTTGTATTCAACACTTATCATATAGTGTAATACCTTAGACTAATATTATATATAACTCATTTATTGATTGCAAGTAGATGACAAAGAGTTTAGTCAAGAGAACAGGATATGTTATACTGATTGGTCACCACAATTAAACCTCAAATGTAAGGGCCCCCATACACACACAGTTTGGCCTGCACAGTTGAAGACTGAAAGGCAAAATTGATGTGTGTGTGCTGCGGCCGGCCGGCCAATCGTTTGGACTGTTGGAAATCCATCAGTTCTGCCTGCAGGACGTAGCACGTGTGTGACGATACCGGCAGGCCAATCCCTCAGTTGCTGCTGCTGTCTCGTGTTGTTCAGTACTGTTTCGCGTTTGTGCAATGGCAACGTGGTCGAAGGAATTTGTACTCGAATTTATTGAAGAATTTCGTGGTCATCCTTCTATTTGGAAAGTCAAGAGCAAGGAATACCACAACCGTGAGATGAAAGAGAGTGCTTATTCAGCACTGACGGAAAAAGTTAAAACATAGATCCCCAAGCCAACAAGGAAAAAGTGTTGAAAAAGATCAACAAACTACGTAGCAGTTTCAGAAAGGAACGGAAGAAAGTATTGATGGCTAAGAAATCTGGAAGGCTGTGACTGTGGCATGCAGCCTGCCGCTATGGGAAGGAAAAGAAGGGGGCAAACTGTCACAGTTTTGCCTGTAAGGTCGATCGGAAGGCCAAACTGTGTGTGTATGGGGGCCCTAAGGCCGGCCATTCACGATCGCTCCATTCGTCCAAATGGCGCGGTGTCGCTCCAAAATTGTACCGTGAATGCGGAAACTGAAGTCCATTGGCGTGGCGTGGTGGGCTCGTTTGGATATTCTGTCGAGCCATAATCCATCCGATCGCTCCATCACTCCATCGCGCCATCGTGAGTGGCGGAAACGTGGTCCATTCTCATGCCAGTCTGCCACGAGCCTGCGTCCAGTCAAGCCTAAACTTTCATAATGTCGGTGCGTGATTTCGTTATTGATGTTATTGATAAATATAGAGAGTTGCCATGTTTGTGGCAGGTAAGTAGTGATGACTATCACGATAAAGCCAAACGAAGCTTTGCAATGGAAGAATTGTTGGTTTTATTTAAAACGAAAGATCCTGCCGCCAACAAGGAAACCGTGAACAAAAAAATAAATTCACTTAGAAGTTGCTTCAGAAAGGAGCATAATAAGGTAAGGCTAAAGGAATACTATAATATTAATATTATTTCCACAAAGTATGGTAATTTTGAAGAAGAATAAAATATTCTTGTTAATTTTGGTTGCTTATACAACTTGAGTTTCATATGATTTATTAACAATGATGAAAATGACTGATTAGATCTCATAATTTCTCAGGTCAAAGCCTTACAAAAATCAGGTTCAGGACAATATGAGGTTGTGGAGAAGCAGCTGTCACATACTTCAGTTCTTCATAGTTCATGCCTGAAGCCAAAAATCTCAAAGTCGCTGACAATCTTTCATGAGGACTGATGCATTGTCTCATATTCGTGTCCTGTTTTTGTATCATAGGCGTGACTAGCCCCAATAAGAGGAAATAAGCACACTCATCCATTCGTAAATAGTTTCTCCAGTCTGACGGCTCCAAACTCAGTTCACTAATTAAATTGACGTGACTTAAATTGCTTCTGTTTAAGAGCTATTGCTTTGACCACTTTCGTTTTGGTTTCCTCCTTTTAATATACAGGCATACTGCCGTAGCTAGTACCAATTCTTCGTCCATCGCAAACACCACGCACTTCCCAGAGGGACAACAAACCACGACTGGCGTGACGCGACCGTGAATGTAGTACCTCTTTGGACGACATCCGTTTGGACGTCATCCATCTGGAGCGATCGTGAATGGCGGCCTTAAGGGTAACCACAATGTCCTTCTTACAGCAAACTAGTGATCCTAAAACAACCACAAGAACTGACGTCTTGGAAATGCCAAGAAGGAGGTTCTTGGGATGTAGTAAGTCATAAGATAATAGCTATAGCACCAATTAATTATCATGTTACAAATGAGTCTGACCATCCAATAGAAATCGTCGTATTAAATATTGCATAATAGGAAATTCCGAGTCATGAGATAAGGAATCCTTTATAAACCTACCAAGGGATGAGCTAGATCTCTGATTCTCACTATCTACTGGAGACGACTCTGTTATCTTCGTAGGGGAGGCCTGCGCTAGTTTCGCACTTGTGTGTACCGCTGTTGAGATGAAGCTTGAAGGCATCGGGAGAATGGAAATATCATGGTTCTGGTATTTATGTGAGTAGAGAACTGACTAATCCTTTGGGCCATACGTTGTACTAGATTGTTAGAATAATCAATACAACTTACCAGGTATATACAAATTAAAATGTAAAGATTGCCCGTTAACATATATAGGTCAAACCGGCCGCACATTCACACACAGATATAAAGAACATATTGCAGCTATAAAACACAACAACCGAAACTTATTGTAAAAATGTTCCAAATGTAAATCGATTATTCGATGTGGAACATAAAATGGTAATTTAATTATCTTATTTGTAAATTTTAAATATAATTGTGATTAGACGGACAAAACCGAATAATTAATTTAATAGATTGTTAGGAGTCAACATACGTTGTGATAGTATTAAGAATTACACTTCAACCTACTATCTTATGTACCCATATAATGTATAATGGGAATTATAATGTCAATGTAGTTTTTGCTTTTGTTCGGTTTCATATTAAAATAGTTAAGATTGATTTTGTGACTTTATTATAGGATTGGGAGTGTGGAGATAATAGGTCTCTACCGGGATACGCCTGGGTACCTTAATCCTTGGGTCATAACAACTCCAACAACACAAAGTCTTTGCCCAAAGTTCCATTATGCTTAAGAATTCCTGCGTGTTATATATTGAGTGTGTGCAATGGACAGGAGCGCATTAAATAGCGTGAGAGAGAAACTTTGAAAGAGCTGTATGCAAGTAAATACGTCACAGGTTTTGAATGTTTAGAACCAGGGGCAAGTTTAGCACTCTTCAACCAACTTTCGTCCAGAATTTAACTGAAATCTTCTTGCGGCTAGAGCCAAGCAATATCTGTATCATTCTCAAGGAAATAAATACTGTTAATTATTCAGCAATGGCAGTTACATGCCGTAAACACCCCTGAAAACAGTCAAGTGCCTACCAAGGAGCGAAGCTCCTATTACTGAGCGGCTATAGTACATTATTACTTTTCGCAGCAACTACACTACAGATCAGAACGTCAACTTGAAAAAATAAATCCTGAAACCCCTGAGTTGAGTAAAAAGCTTACACAAATTTGGGATCATCTCCATGTGGTATACTGGCACGGAGACCAGTTCCTAGCTACTCTTCAGGGTAGAACAACACATTGATGCCATGTTACAAAAAAGGATTATTCAACCAAGTATATCACCTTGCCTCTGGACACCCAACACGATTATGACAATTGCAGGGGCGATGGTGGATGTCGCCCTCTTAACATCAAACGTGGGGCAAAGCTTAGGTTTCTCTGTTGATGAGAAATTGCATTGCTTACATGCCTGTTCTGTTCCTGCAATAAGTAAGTTATATTCCGCATCAGGAAGAGACATTTCTATTTAGCCTTGGGAGGGATAACTATACGAGGATACTCTCCCCTCAACCTTGCCGAGATTGACAAGAACTACCAATTCACCCTAAGTGTTGTATATGTATAATAATATAATATTGGTATATCGGAATAATTGCTAGTTGCAGCATAAGAAATTTAATTAAGCCTTGTATGTGAACACTGTTTTGTAACTCGGACTTTCACTGATGCTATCCCCGCCTGATAATTGGGTTGTTTTAAAGGAAACGCTGACACTTTGACACTGTCACCCCACAATCATATCAAAATAAGCATCAGCTAAAGTCCGGGAGTGAGGCAAGTGTCAGACAGAGGACAGACTCACAAAAACTTTAAAACCTAGAACGTTCCTATCGGTACAGAGTACGAAGTTCACATATTGTACCCGGGATACGCCCTTGCTGACCAATATATACACCAGCAAGAGCATTACCAAACGCTTTTTGATCTGTTACGAGTCAGTCTTCACGACGGCACTTCAGTCAGAGTCGGCCACTGCGAGAGCCTTACGCAGCAACCTAATGTATTTACTATTTACTAGTAATAAAACCTTGTACGAGTCAACGCTCAGCAATACTTATTCCATCGGCGACGAATAACCAAACAACCAAAATCCGTTCGACCAACGTTATTCGAACCCACACTGTACTTACACGGTTTTTCCCGTGTCTGGCACACAACATAAGATTCTCTCCCCGGAACGAGACTCCTAGACTTCACTCACGCAGAGACTACATACGGGCCAAGCTAGGCCTCAGGGTTGTCAGCTAGGCCTTTACCCGGCGCTGATCACGTAAAGCAGCGAGCAATGTCTACACTCGGCGGGTACACATTAGCGAACTGTTGCATGTAACGTAACGGTTACTGTAACCAAATTTTGTTAGGGCCAGTTATCGATTGAGCGCGGCTGCCGCGCGAGGCAATATTCGTTGCTTTGCCTCGCAAAGTCGATACCATGTTGCCGCGCTCGAACTTGGCGCGCGTCGAGCCAAATCGGAGGGGTTCTGTGTCCCGCGGCAAAGGGAATTTCAGTGTGCTGTGCTCTCTCAGTTGAGACGGTCTTGTGGCGTTCCGTCGTAGCAAAATGGAGAATGAAAAGTGTCTAGCTCTCACACAGATTTATAAATCTAAAGAGGTATTGTGGAATTCAAAAAGTGCTAATTACCATAACAAAATTATACGCGAGGACGCATGGAAGGACATAGGTGACGAAATGAAAATTCCAATTCAGGATTTAAAAAAGAAGATGACAATTCAAATGTCATATCTCGCATAAGTCTATTTCCATATTGCATTCGCTGACGATACAATTCCCTCATCCACCGACGCACTTTTCGTTTCGGTTTCTTATTTTCTTCGATAATGTTGAACATCAACATAAAGGCAGCCGCTGCACGTGCAGTATTCATGGTGATCTCGCGAGAACTGAGGAGTTTATTCAGCCGATAAGGACTACGAGGAACATTTAAAAAAACTAACCAATGTGACAGAGAAGACGAAGCTTATAATCTCACGAAAACGGCGGCAGAACATCTGACTCGCAGTGATGAATGGAATGATTTTGGCCAATTTATCGCACGCAAAATCAGAAAGCTCAATCCACGTAACCAACTACTGGCCGAACGCCAAATTACCAATTTCCTGATTGATTTACAAACACAGGAAATAACTGCAGCCACCGACATACAGATGCCAACAGCATCTTCCCCACACGAACGCTCTTCGGTTCCCTCAGCTGCACTTTCACCCCCCCCCCCCCCCCCCGTGTTCATATGACACTTTGGCTAGTGGATATTCATCTTCTACATATGATAATGCAACAGGGTACGCGGTAATCGCGCCACAAAGCGCACGACTGTAGACATGGGCACATTTATAAAAATTATTTCAAATCTAATCACCCACTCCACGTAAAAAGGGAAGTGGTTCTCAGTCTGGTGTGACAGCCCGCACTGAGTTCTATTCTCGAGCAGGCGGACCGGAGATGGACATAGACTGGACTTTTGGCGATTACTCCAGTTTATACGCAAGGAAAGGGGCCTAAGTAAGTTTTGTTTCGGTAGCACCTTCCTTAATCGGAATTTATAATCAAATTGTATTGAATTTTCCCGAGTTGACAGTTAGTATCGCTAGTTCGGGCCACATCTGGGGGAGAGACCTGTTTGTTCCACCGGGCGACTGCCTGGCGCCCATCTACGTGACAGGATGAAAGGCTGATTTTATGATCGGTGGCTCGACTTGGTGGGATGAGTAAGCTCTTCCAGATGTGTTTTAGCCGTTAGAAGACTTAGGATAAATCACGTCACTAACCACCAATGGGTTTAAAATAAGCTATCGGCGGCAAATTTGTAAGGTTAGGGTGATGAACCATTCAGCCAATGAGAACACTCTCTTCAGATTCAAAAGTCTTGGGGGAGTCTTGCTGAACGCGGTGTGTGTCCAGCAAGGGGCTTCCAAAAATCACTTACGCAGCAGTCTCGACCGCGGGTAGTCCTGCACTCGGCGAGGGGAGAAGGAAAGAATAAAAGTGAACTAATACAGAATTATCGGACTACATCCCCTCGTATCCCACCGCCTCGCACCTTGCTTCTAGAACCCTTCATAGCCACCACGTATATTCCCTGAAGGCGAGAGTCCATGCCCCTGAGCTACCAAAACTAAACCCAACAGAAAACCCCTTGTAACCAGCCGGGCGTCCTGATGTACAGTAAGAAGTGAAAGGACGGTTACACTGGTTAATAGAGCAAAGATCATATGTCAAGAGAAGAACAATTTTAACAGAGAAATTCAGATCATCAAACAGGATTTGTCTCTGAATGGGTATCCTCGCCAGTTATTAAGTCTGGGGGAGAAAACATCCGGCCTTCTCCTGACAGAACACCTCTGGGTATGGCGGTTATCCCATATGTCAGAGGCTTTCAGAAAAAATTAGAAGAATTGGGAACCGTTATAATATCAGGACAATCTTTAAAACCAGCCACACTCTCCGTGGTTTATTGATGTCCATGAGACCCAGAACAGTCGAGAGACAGACTAGGCAGTGTGTGTACGGGACCCCTTGTGATTGCGGTAGATAGTATATTATTATTTATTTACTGCAATTGGGTTTGTACCCAGTGGCAGTGGTATATCGGCGAAACCAGCAGACCTCAGGAGGTACGCATAAAGGAACATAAATATAACTTCAGACAGGGCCTGCTGGAGAAATCCAAATTGGCCCAACATGCGTATAAAGATCATCATGTCTGTTGGGATGGAGCCAGGGTGTTACTAACAGAACCCAATACCATCTACAGAAAATACAAGGAGGCGGCACACATGGCACTACTCGCCAACCCTATCAGCCAGCCTAGTTTGGATTTATCACCTATTTGGATACCTGTAATCTCCGAAGAAATCCAAGTTGTGCATCGAGTTTCGTATTAATATTCATGTGTATTTATTCCCACCTTTTGTGAGTTTTTGTTTTTTGGCTTTATCGTGTTTATGAATTTTGATTTATACATACTGTTCTTTTACGTCCCAAGGATGGATGGTGTGGTAATGCCTTTTTATTCCGGGACTTCCACTTTTTACTTTGTCCGGAGATAGGGATTAGCTCTATCTAGTGGGCCCAACTGTGTAGGAACCTCAAGACGGAGATAGAGTCCCATCTCCGAAACGTCGTTTTACGCATTATATTGTGACGTGTTGCTGTGAGAGCAGCATAACAATGTCAATAAACAGTTTAGTTGTCTGTTTAATGACATTGTTGTATTCGTTTATAATTGTTGTCTGTTTAATGACATTGTTGTATTCGTTTATAATTGTTGTGTATGTTTAATCTACATGCTGTGTTGCCTTATCTTGTTCAATCACTATTACCTACTCTTAAGGATGTTTTTGTTATTACTTCTTATGTTTGGATCCTCCATTTGTTATTAGTTTTTGCTGGTGGCTAACACCTTAATAAAGTAATAGTGGAATTGAGGAAATTATAATATTTAAAATATTTCCTTTTCTTCCGTAATTTTCGGTATTTAATTTTGTAAGTTCTTCTGGTTTCTTATTGTTTATTTGTTTTCACTTAGTATTAATATTTTATCTTGTATGTCATCTATGTATTGTACCATAGTTATATGACTGCTCTTTTGTGCCTCGCTGTAATTAGTCTTGTTTGGCTGTTGTCATGCACACTAATAAATGAATTGAATAACAATTATTATTATTATACCGATAAACTGTGACAGCCCACACTGAGTTCGATTCTCGAGCAAGCGGACCGGAGATGGACATAGACTGGACTTCTGGCGATTACTCCAGTTTATACGCAAGGAAAGGGGCCTAAGTAAGTTTTGTTTCGGTAGCACCTTCCTTAATCGAAATTTACAATTAAATTGTATTAAAATTTCCCGATTTGATTGCTAACATCGCTAGTTCGGGCTACATCTTGGGGGACTTGTTTGTTCCATCAGGCGACTGCCTGGCGCCCATCTACGTGACAGGATGAAAGGCTGATTTTATGATCGGTGGATCGACTTGGTGGGTTGGTTGAAAAATCATCTGTGGAGATGAAGATTCACCGGCAAGAGGTCCTTGAAGAAAGGAGAGGAAACGTATGAGTACCTGTGGTCAGAAACATGCATTGTCTTAGTTGTCTGGATGATTTTAGTGAAATTTGGTTTCTTTCCTCCTGAGAAAAGATGTGGAATTGCTTCTAAAATTTTCCAGATGTGTTTTAGCCGTTAGGCGAACTAGGACAGATCACGTCATTAACCACCAATGAGTTCAAAGTGAGCTATCGGCGGCAAATTTGTAAGGTTCGGGTGATGAACCAAGCAGCCAATGAGAACGCTCTCTTCAAATTCAAAGTCTTGGGGGAGTCTTGCTGAACGCTGCGTGTGTCCAGGAAGACACGTATACGTCAGTTTCGATCGCAGACAGCACTACACTCGGCGAGAAAAAGGGAAACGGAATTAAAATCATCAGTGTTGGATCTCTACACCAGCTTCAGATGAAGAAGCCTGAGGGGAAGAACGCTGGGGAGACGTAGATATACATGGGAGTATATTGTTAGTTGGGACATGTGGGAGATAGCAGCTGAAGGAGTTTGGATTAGTTGGCTCAGGACTGGGTCTGGTCGAGGTCTTTGTTTAATTCAATAAACGTGCTCGACCAAGGTGAACCAATGCACAGTAGATTACGGGACTACATCCCCTTGCTCCTGGAACCCTTCTTCGCCACACGCATATTCCTGAGTTACCACAAAAGCAATCCAACAGAACCCCCCCTCTAATCAGCCGGGCGTGTAGACGGAAAGTTTGAAGTGAAAGGACTCTTAAAACACCAATCAACACTAACAAATGGAAAAATGTTTCAATACAAAATTATGAGAAAAATTATGCAAATGATTGTAACTCTTCTGTTTCAAAACTTAATTTATATGCACGAGAATGTATGCAGGAACATCTATCTCACACAAGACCATTTCTTATAATCATCTTCATGTGATAATGACTAACATCTTTCAATGTTAGCGCTACTGCTAATTATAAAGACAATGCTACGCTTAATACACCACTGACAAATGTGCCAATAAAGAGTACACAAAGTAGTAAAATGTTACGGCTCTATCTCTGTTGAGGATCCGAAGATAAAATACCAACGCACGCCATCTCCGAGCTAAAATCTGATCCATATTTCTCCTCTGTACCCATGATTCTGTTCAATAAAGGTGGTATGTGAGAATAAAGAGTTGGTGGGTTCACACGCCTGTTGTTCAGTCATCATACCCCAACAACCTCTACTTAGCTGGAGCTGAAACCGACTGTCACCTTCGCTCTGTACCAATTATGTTAAATAACTTGGAGAAAAAATGGCAAAAAAAATCCATGAAACAGAAATATGGGGCTCCGGTTTCATGCTATCACACCAAACACGAGACCTACCTATCAAGAAAAGTGGAAGCACAATTCCGCATTGATGCAACAACTGATTGGGAACATATGACCCCACATTAATTAATTTACCACTAAATATCAACTTATTTCTTGCAACTAACACGACTAGCAGTTACCTTAAAACCTTGCATACTGTGTAGTGTACTGAAATATAAAGTATGTATACAAACAAAACCGCTTACACTTTTAACGACACAAATGCCAAATGCGTTTTGACTTCAAGAGGTCATAATCAGTGGCAAAAACAAGTTAAATCATATAATACAAATCAAAAAGATTATGGTATTTAACAGGGCATAAAAGGTATGTATTTTACAAAACCATATTTACGTAACACCTCACTGGACGTTGGTTGTACAGAAGTTGGTGTATTATATTGGGCACTTAGCTTTTATGTCTACTGGTTTGATTGCTGTAGTTGGTCTGCATTAAATTCAACTTAACAAAATCAAAATATGCCCAACACATCCTCGACCAAAGACATGAATACGGCCCCATGGAAGATATCGTGGATATGTTAAGAATAGCCTCGAAAGGTAAAATGCTTGACATTTTAGAAAAATATCATATATATATATATTATATATAAAACTAGCAAAAACCAAAACATCATAAACGAACAGAACGCCCGTGACTCCAATGTATTATTTGACCTAGCAATATACAGAAAAAAGCATATTTCATATGAAACAGTTGGACACCCTGATTTCAGAGTTAATATAAATCCTACACATTTTTAAAGCTGACAGTAATGCCCACGCATTGTTGAAGTTCATAGGCACAGACGACGCAACCATGGCTCACCGTAGACCAACAATGAAAAATGTTAATATAAAGAATGGAGGATTGCAGACATCCTTGACACACAGGAACATAAAGACTAGCATTGTGTCACCAAACTCTGAACTCTATACTGCCTTCTTCCTTCTAAATGTGGCCTACAGTACAATTGCATAAAAGGGCTAGACAGATTCAAATGTAAATTAGCTGGTGTCCAAATTCACTGGGTCAAAGAATAAAGTACATTAATTAATATCCTTTAGCTGCAAGATCTAAACAAAAGCTAAAATGTTAGGACTTGATCCATTAAACTGTACATTTTCAAATAAACTTCTTAATATGAAGAAATTAGTTTAGATTTGTTTACTTCATTTCCATGTGAGTTTCTAGATTTGTCTTGAAAACAACCCTTTCAGGTTTCATGGTACACACTTCAGAGACTGCACAATATCTAAGCATCCTATACAACATTTTATCTGGCTGGCTGCATTATCACCCGTGTGGTCTCAATGACTGCTCTGTTGGTACAGGAACAATACAATAACCACAAATCTAAATATTTCCAGTCGATGATGTAATTCCAAGAATTAGAGATTAATGTTAACAACTTTTATCATCCAAATTACTCGCAGTAGTTCTAAAATCAATCACTGCAAGAAGGGACTATTTCAAAACTTGCCAATTCTGAGAACACCTTAAAATATACCATTTTAGGCAGTTTCCTTTGTTTTGTCAACAATATTCACAATCAGAATTTTGTAAAAATATCTGCAGTAACATGTCTTCAGTCTAATATTGTCTATACTTATGAATTTCTCATTGTTTTGTAATTTCATGCTATTATACCCCTCTTGCACAGACAAATTCAATTTCATTCAAACACCAAAGTCCCATGACATATGACTTAAAAACAGCTAAGTGGCTTTAATTCATATTATTTCAACTGTGGTATCAAGTGCGTAAGACCAGAACTAAATCCTGAGATATGAATTCATGATTCCACTACGTAAATGGCTCTAAATAGGAGATATCACGGCAAAGACAAACAACAGTAGAAGTGTGTGTTTTCCATGAAGGAAACAAATGGTTTGTGATAAAAATCACCCTCTTCACATAGCTTACATTAGTAAGACCATGGTTATTCTACATTATTATAATACTGATATTAAACACTGTCACTTCCTTGTTACACTCCAGCTACAAGTATGCTTCTCCAGTTGGTATCAAGGGCCCTAGCTGCAACTGTTTCAATTCTAAATTAAAGATGTACAAAGTCCTGTGAAGACCAGCTGCCTGGATTCCTGACATCATCATATGTTCTTTTTCCATACATCAAATTTGCTCTATGGAGGGAACCACTTGGATCTCTCAATTATTGTTTCACATTTTACTTAAAGGCACATGTTTACAGTGTCTTTCAGAAATACAGCAATATAAAAGCTGAGCTCTGGAAAATGTTACAAGGAAGTGGGAAGTGGCTGTATGTTAACTGAAACAAACACATAGTCTTGGACTGACTTAATACTCACACACAGTTCGCTGAATTCATGTAAGGTACCTTGAGAGCCTGCATGGTGTTCTTCAGGCAAGCAGGAATACAGATGACACGATCTGCCACACAGCGGAATCTCAAGGATCAAACAACCCTCTTGTACCGATCATTCGCATCCAAAATATCCTGTTTCCTGTATGCACACATACGCAAACAAAAACCGAACAGTTTCTTGGACATGCCTTTTGAACATGACGCAGGTTACAAATACATTTCCAAATCAGTCCTCTCATGTGAATATGGTAATGTGCGTTAAAACCATGATCAACTCACGAGTAGCAGCTTATATTTCATTACGCGTGGTTCAAGTTCTTTCACTTCACAGAATGGAATTTCTTATATATCTGTAGGTTACCCACAAGATTTACGCACAAACGTACTCAATCAAGTCACATAAATTGAAATACGGTGCCTAGTGCAACTATGGCGCTGCATTTCGGGGATGTAATGGCGTTCCGAGAAGCCACTTGGCGTTGAGAAACACTGACGCGATATTTTGGTTTCGAGGATGAGCGTATTAAAATTCTTAGAATGAAGGCACACTAAACAAAAATACTAACCTAATAAAGAGCCTTCTGAGACCAAAAGTTAAACATGAATACAGTCAATGTCTTGCCGGCGTTCTTTGTCTTTCACTGCCTACAGTCCACGCTCCTCCAAAGCCACATGGGCACAAAACAATGAATAACATCAATTGATATTTAACAAATCTCGACATAGTTTCCACTCTTGAAAAATAACCGAATCACAGTGGAGGAACACACAATTCACCTCAAGTCCTTCACTGCAACGTATTTTCTGATTTCATACCTGACACAACGAATTCAAACGACGCAATGAAACGTTTCCAGTAGTCACAGATATATAACATCATGTCGAAACCTTAACATTTCGTTACACGCCAGAGAGCGACACAATACAAATAAAGCTTCCGTCCTACTGACTGTAGCTTCGAGACATCTAGTAACAATCTCGTGAACTACGTACTGTGTAATAAAGACAGGAGAACGGAAGTGGATACGAAATTTGAAAGTACAGTCTTCCACGTCGTTGGTGGTTTAGAGCAGAATGACCAGACGTCCTCCCATCGGAATATCTGTTTAATAATAGTTTAGTCTGGCCTAGCCATGGTCTTCGTTGTCCACAATGCTGTCTTTCCGTGTGCTGAGAAAGCCAGCACATTTAAAACTACCTGCTTTCCATAGAGTTAGTTATTTCCACATTCCAGGTATTTGCTTGTCTCTAGGCAATTAAACTGCAGATGCTTCGCGGACTGTATAGATGGCGTCTGCTGCAAAGTTCACACGTTTCAGCAGACGCCACAAAAACATTACATTTCCACAAGCAGCGACCAGACCCAGAAGTGATGACGTAACTGGTGAGATGTTGCTCGTGAAGGCATATAGGGGAATGAAATTATTAATCTCATTGTCTATAGGTAAAGCCATCTTCAAGGCTCCTATTTGGAAGAACACTTCTTTGTACGCTGATTCGCATTTGTTGATAAATACGAACTACAATTCACGCGTTACAAAAATCTACGCCTAGAAAAGATTTGTCTGAATGAGGGACTAACTGATTTCTACGCTATTTTGCTAGATAAACGACACAGAAACACACACAAGCCTTTCATAATGCCTCTTATGCCATGTTTACAAGGTTGTTTTATTACGTACTTTTCCCAGCTGTCGCAAGGAGAATTTAAAACTGTATTTCCTCCTCGATAGCAGGGCTTTCTAACATCGGAGTTATCGTACATTTCATTGACTAAGCATTTCCGTTCACCCACAGCTTCGGTCTGTGGGAAAACGTACAAAATTTTACACGGAATGGAACGCGTACTTGGCAACTCTTTGCTGTAGGACTCTTGGGTCCAGGCAAATGCTGATGATGTTAATTTATTGGGGGACGATATGAATGCAATAAAGAGGAACGCAGAAGTTTTACTAGAGGCCAGTAGACAGGTGGGGTTAGAAGTAAATTCAGAAAAAACTAAGTACATGTTAGTATCTCGTCATCAGAAGACAGGCGGGCAAAATTATCTTAGGGTAGCTAATAAGTCCTTTGAATGTGTTACAAAGTTAAAATATTTTGGAACAACAATAACAAATCAAAATGATACTCATGAGGAAGTTAGGAGGAGATTAAATTCCGGAAATGCTTGCTACTTTTCAGTCCAAAATATTTTGTCTTCCCGTCTGATTTCTAAGAACCTGAAAATTAAAGTATACAAAACAATAATCTTGCCTGTTGTTTTGTATGGGTGCGAAACATGGTCTCTCACTCAGAGGGAGGAACACAGATTGCAGGTGTTTGAGAATCGGGTGTTGAGGAGGATATTTGGGCCTAAGAGGGAAGACGATGGGGCGTGGAGAAAACTGCACAATGACGAGCTTAAAAATCTGTACTGCTCCCCCAGTATTGTGAGGATGATTAAGTCGAGAAGAATGAGATGGGCTGGGCATGTAGCGCGCATGGATGGGACAAGAGGTGTGCACCGGATATTGGTTGGGAAGCCTCAAAGGAAGAGACTACTGAGGAGACCTAGACGTAGATGGGAGGATAATGTGAGGCGGGATCTATGGGAGATAGGAGTTGAAGGAGACTGGATTTTGTTGGCCCAGGACAGGGTCCGGTGAGGGATTTTGTTAATTCGGTGATGACCCTTCGGGTTCCCTAAGCCATCTAGTTACTTAGTTGGTACAAACGCAGGGCGTTGGACGGCTTCCTGAAGAAATTAACTGACGAGAGGAGCGGGGGACTCTCTTTGCGAGTGACCACAATGCCTGTACTAGCAGCACAAAGAAGGAATCTGCAAAAGGCCTTAATGAGGGCGGTCATGGTGTTGAGCACAGTTGCGAGAACTTTCAGCGGTCCTTGGACAAACTGCATAAAATTAATACATAATACAGCGGTCCTGTCTGTCCGTCATCTTGTTTCATGGCTCAAACTAATAAACGGATGGAAATTTCGCTAGATTTTACTCGAGTTTTATACGAAACAAAATTAAATTCACTGATTTTCTCATAAATGGTTTACTGTATTGAAAGTACAGGCCAGAGCTCATTGTGCCAAATTTTCTAAATCTATAGAAGTCAATGATTTTTCCAGTGCTGTCCCTCGGAGAGGATAATTTTGGTTGCCATTTTTCTACAACGCGTCGTTTGGGAGAAATGTAACGGGACGGACCAACGGACATATACACTGATGTTGCTTTGGTTTCTTTGGGAGGTATTTGCCAGCGAGGTGACTGTCAATGTGATCTCCATTGTTCCAAGTGCGCTACAGGAAATGCCGCAATCCTCAGTGGTTCTGTGTATTATGTCACACGATCGACCCTTTAGGGAATCTCTGGTCGTACCACCTCCATCATGCTTGTAGACATACTCTGCCTGCATCGTTGCCTTTGCTCCAGCCTACTTCAGACTCCATCCGGGCCATTCAAGACCCGTAACACAGCGGTCTGACCCTGGGGGCTGTGGATGTCGTCTAGACCCGTCACTTTTTTCAATAAGTATATTATATTGCTTTTGTAATGCAAGTAATTCATGCAAATCTTCAGAACTGACACTAGCCACTGATTATTTCCGCTGTACATATTTTCATGCAATGGTTTACAGCAGTGGTATTCAACCTTTTTTGTTCGCGTACCCCCAGATATAATTTCTCTTCAACTTTGTACCCCCAAAGTTGTTGGTGTATAATTCAAGTTATACATAGTATATAATCTACATTTTTATTTTGTAGTGTTCTGTCTGGCGACAGGTCCATATGAACAGGATCCTTCCATCCTTTTCTCGGACTGGGACCTGTTCATATACGTTCTTGGCAGATGACCCAGAAGTGGTTTGCCATTGCCTTCTTCTGTGTGTGAATGGAGTAATTGTTGGGATGCCACGGAGAAACCGGGGAAGCCCCCGGAGGAAAACTCCGTGATGCCTAGACCACGGCCTTACCCAACACAAGTTATAAATTTGAGCACCACCGGGAATCGAACCCGAGACCCCAGGATTACAAGGCTAGTGTTCTGACCGCTAGACCACCGTGGCGAACCATAATCTACATAAATTAAATAAATTACATTACTGATTATTTAATGTTTATCATAAAATAATATATTTTCTTCAATTTCACGTACCCTCTAAGATGTTTTCGCGTACCCCCGGGGGTACGCGTGCCCCAGGATGAATACCATTGGTTTACATGGTGTAATGTTTCGTCAATAAGAAAAGTATAGTCCAGAAACCATTGTCCGAAACTTTGTTGTATGGAATTCGCTAACATAACTCATTTACTCACTGCTTCATGGTGCCATCTATCCTCTGAGCCCCTGAGGCGTGCTGTATACCCTAAAAGGTGAGTCTGAATAAGCCAAGAGCTTTATCTAATTTTAGAACCTAAATTTCCAAAAGTGGCAATCTATTGTCGTAAGGCGCTTGAATTATCAACAATAATAGATATAAACGTTCGATGATTTATATATGGAATGGATTCACATTAAATATCAACTAAATACTGATCTTTGAACTCACTTTGTTGGTTAGGTTAAGTTAGTGGTGCTTTTTCATGACGATAGGTGCAAATTTAAATATGAGGAATCACGATTATTTTAATCTATAAACGAGAAAATAATTAGTTATTAAATAAATTAAAGAAAGACGTCTACAAAGTAAAAAAATCTCATCCCACCAGTGGCATAACATCAGAAATTGCCTATCTACAAAACGCAGAGTTACGAATCGCAAGTGATACTCGACGCTCGTGAAAATTCATATCAGCAAAATATAATTTTATGTTCTTGGTACTTACAGAGCCGGATACATGTATGTTACGTGATGTAAAAACGTGGCGAATATGCGGTTTATAAACGCTGATGTGTTGTGTTGCTTTTGATATAATTACTTTCCGACATTTCTTACGAATTTATTTTCAATTTTGTTTGCATTACTCTATGTTAATTGCATCACGAGTAGTTATTTCACGTTAAATAGACTGACATGAGTTTTACGTCTTATCAAATACATGATTCTCCATGTAATTTCAAGAAATTGATTTTCTGTTCAGGGATAATCAGCGTTGTCCCTTAATATTTAACCAGAGAAAATTAAACGTTTTTAAACGGTGATCGTCTATGAGAATGGAATAATATGCGCAAATTTCATAAGCTCGGAATTTCAGTACGTGTGTTTCTTAATCAGGTAATTTTATTTTTGTTATGTTTTCATTACTAAAATTGATAATTATTATACAGTTGATTATATAATTGACCTAGTTTCTTAGTATTAAGAGTATTTTTAATTAATTCGTTTAAGACGCGAAATAAAAAGTATTTTTATAATTTGGTGATATTTTTAATGTTCTGGTTCTGCGGGATCATCTTACAGCTTAACTTTTATTTTGGAACATAATTAGGGAGAATTACTAATCTATTTGCAAAAGATGCGTCAAATATCACCAAAAAGGTAAATGTGCAATTTTAAGAATTGACTAACGTTCATCTTCAATGCAGTGTTTATTTTTGAACTGACTTTGGTAGGTAAATGAAAATAGTGATGCAATTCCATAACGAAACAGCCACACTAATTGAAATATGCTGAATCAGTTTGATAGCGCTCACAACGTGGCAGCACTACACACCGTGTTACATGGCTACGTAGTTATAAATGAACTCAATAGAGACCACCACATATTTAGATATAGACGTAGATTTCTATCCTCACGCTATTAGTCGACCGGTCAGTAAAATAGCTCTCTATAAAGATATTTAGCCCCATATCACAGTTGCTGCTTTGTAGGTGGACATTTGGATGAATTTTATATCCTGACGACCTCTACCCTTCTCCTCCAAAATTATCCTGCACGTAGCTTGGGGAGAAGGGCCCACAGCTGGTATGGACTCGCTCGTGAATATGAAGGGATGAGATACTGGGAGATCTAAACGTAGATGAGAAATTAATAATAAATTAGCAGAAATATAATACATAATAAGAAACCTGAGAAGATAATTTCAAAACAGTAACTGAAAAACTTTACAAGAAATATGAGAAAGAGACACGAGAACAATTTTAAGACAAAATTAAAGTCCGAAAGCTAGCTGAAATTATCTGTCGATCGAAAGTTGTTCTCTTAAATGCAGTCCTTCGGAGAATAGGTAAACATGTGTATAAAACATAATTTTTATATTGATAGTCAATAAGAAAATACAGGTCTTTATTATAATAATAACCTAACAAAACGGGAAGAGATAAAATACAACAAATCCAGTATCAAATAATATTTTCCAATTAATTATTCATATTGTCTGAGCTGCTGAGAGCGTTGTTAAATATATCGTAAATAAATAAGTTCTGCTGGATATTTTGAAGATACGAAGGCACAAAATGGAAACACGTAGATGAACGTTATGGTTACGCAATGCGCCTATTTTTACAAAGCACACGAAAGGTAAATTCTAGTATAATGGCGACGACCGTAGAGCACGAGTTGCTCAACGCCAGTCAGCAATGCAAAGCACGTGTGTCACACCAGTGACGCAATTCTCAGAGTGGCCGAGGTGTGGCAGCAGCAGCTTATTGGAAATTCCGCTGTCCCTCTGGCTTTCATAATCCCTCCAGCAGGGGTTTTATTTCAGAAGCTTACAATACGTAGAGTTCAAGCTGCTTCCTAAGTGACTTAGGTCAATCTGAATCCCTTCAATGGCACATAACTTATCTGCTCACAGTAACTCGCTGCAGTGAGAACCTGAATTCTCATTCAGCGTGCAATAGCTTTATTTATGATTCACAACAGGGCACTATACTGCCATCTATTTGCAACCTAGTAAACAAACATCTCGGCAATTTACTGGCATTCCATGTCAATCTTTTATGGAACATTCAATTGCGTTGAAACGTTATCAGCACGCAGGAAACCACAACTCGAACATGTATCAAAAACGGATTTAGGTAAAAATCGATATCAGATCGACCTATCGACAGTTTCTCCTTTTTGTTTGTTCCATATTTATTCCGTACAAAATTACAAGGTTCTGGCGGCTGGAGACTCAAGAATCGGCAGATACGCCACTCTACAAGGCATTCAGGTAAAAGGCCTGCACGGGCCTGGGCCTGACAGATAGTGGCCGGGTAAGGGACGGTTTCGCAAACAAAAAGTTATTCATATTTGCGCTCGTGACAGAGACAGGTCCCGGAAACAAATTCCATTGCCTCGATTTTCTAGGGGATCTTCGTACCTGCCTCATCCCAGGAACAGATCTAACCAAACTTGGCATCTGATATCTTTGTTGTTGCGTTCTTGAAGCTCCGAAATATCCGCAGACATATTTAGAGCGTCGTTAAGTAATTCGTTCAACGATTACGGACATTGTGGACCAAAAGAGAAATGTATTAATAATCAGGGCAATGAAGACAGATCGGGCTCCATTCGGGTAGGAATAAAAGGAAATCGGGCTTTGGTGGGGTACGGGTAGAACATTTGAAGATTAAGTTCGGGCCCGGGTAAAGCCATTTTAAAAATTTCGGCGAGTGCAGACCTCTGCTTCAGCTATTCGAATCAACAGTGCGAAAAGGTTAAATGGGGCGGAGGGGGGAACGAGGTCAATGGACTGTTTTCCACATTCAAGCATAGGAAAGGTAGACATATCCCTGCAGGTGTCTCTCGTAACTAACCCCATAAGGCAGAGTCCTTCTCATAAAAAGCTAAGGGTTGGTTCACAATATGGGCCAGATCACCATAATGTCCCGTCAGTTCATTTTAGACCATACAAATTGTCTTTTCAGTAGAAATCCTATGGGAAGGACAACGAATATTCACACTGAACTGTCAGGTCTAGCTCAAAACACTTGGATCACTAATAAAGATGGCGACTTCCGTCCCATGCCCGAAAATCTCTCGGTTATTCGTCATTTCCCATGACAGCCGAAGTCACATCGGCGACGCCAACACAGAAGACTGTCTTGAGGCTGATGCAGAACTCTTTGTGGTGGAATTCCTGCTTGTCTCAAGGGGGCTTTGCGCGGTCTTTGAAGTGGAGCATGAAATTAAGCCTCATCACACCTTGTCACAAAATGTCGTTTATCCTCATTCTTTCTCGTTTTCTCAATTTATTCAACTGCTGCCAAAATTACCTTTTTCGCATCCAAACTGTCCAACATCCTGGGAAGTATTACATATCGTTCGTGTCCTGTCCTAATGTGTGGACCAGCCACTCAGCTAGCAGATAAATTCCTGTCTGACCGGAATCAGAAAGCTCGTTCACAGAATTCCGGTCATTCGACTGAACTTTCCCAGTCCACACCGTCAAATACTATTCCTTGCGAGTCAATTCTTGTAATATTCAGCCGTCTACACCAAGGTCTCGCTAGTGGTCTCTTTATTCTGTACTCTCAACTTAATTTTTCTCCAAAACTTTCCAATCCTTTCTCATTTCCCGCCAACTAACAAAATAGGATTACATCACTCTAAAACTGATTAGCGCTTAAGAACATGAACATTTATCTAATTAGGTACAGAACTGACTTTTGGAATGTTAAGCCGTGCACTCTGGTAGAAGTTTACCGACGTTTCAGAGGTGCTTGCTGCCTCCTTCATCAAGGAGGAGGATAGTGGAGACAAGCTTCTACCAGACTACACAAAAATAAAGAATCGATGCTTTTCCTCTCTGTAGTTATATGAAAATTCTTCTTTTAATACATTTTTGTCCGCAAGTTTAATTCTGATTACTGAAAAATGACGACACTCTGTCCTAACTGTTTTTACATGGCGATATATATTTTTCACTTATTCAGATAAAACTGTACTAGCAGGTTCAGAGTTTTAAGCGAAATATCATGAGTTTATAATGGAAATATTTAATAAAATAAATCTTAGATTTTTCAATAAAGGTTAATTTATAAAAAAAAATCACAAAATTTTCGCCCTACCGGCGACCGTGACAATAGATTAAACCCAGAGACCGGGAGGTTGTACGGCCCTAAGATTACAGAGGTTAAAACGAAAATAATATAAAACCAGTTCCAAATAATCAAAATATATATTAAAAGTATAAATAGAAAAGAACATACAAGATGAAGTCAGCATCGAAGCCTGTGGCTTTAAAGATAGCAGAGACGGGGGGAGATGGGCCACTCCGAGGCATGAAGCATGGTTCAAATTCCTAGTGTTGGTAGTGGTAATATTTCACAACAGACACATGGGATTATACAGGGCGGCCAGCCAGACAGACAGACGGGTACTGAGTAGAAGGATTCACCACTGGATCTGAAGAATTAGCGTTTCAAGATAGACTCCGACCCATGAAGAATTAATGGTTAAAATTAAATACAGCTGAGTTAAATTTGACCGAATAATCGACAGTTTTAATTTCGTTTTTTCATCTCAGTAACTAATTTGTGTCAGTATTAAAATTGATAGAAGAAACAGAATTAAGGGGGCTAAAAATAAATGAATCGAAAACAAAATATATGAAAGTTACAAGAGCAGCAAGAAATGTCACAAATAAATTGAGAATAGGACATTATAATTTTGAACATGTGCAGAATTTTAATTACCTGGGTTCACAGATTAATACTATAAATTCAGTAACTAATGAAATTAAAGCACGTATTGTGAAAGGTAATAGATGTTATTATGCCTATCAGAATTTAATGAAGTCTAAAGTACTGGGGAGGGAACTTAAACTGAGAATCTATAAAGTTCTGATAAGACCAGTAGTCACATATGGATGTGAAGCCTGGACATTAACTAGCTTTGATGAGCAACAACTTAGAACATTTGAACGTAAAATATTACGGAAAATCTATGGTCCAATACAGAATAGTGATGGCTCCTGGAGAATTAGGATGAATCATGAACTAGATTGTATCATACAGGGAGCAGATATTGTGAGGCTGATCAAAAGCAAAAGGTTAGCCTGGCTTGGCCATGTTGCAAGAATGGAAGGAAACAGGGTGACTAGAAGAGTGATGGAATGGAGACCGATGGGAAGAAGGATGAGAGGGAGACCACGGAAACGATAGATAGACGACGTGGAGGAGGATGTGAGGACGATGGGAGTAAGGGGATGGAGAAGAATTGTGGATGATAGGACAGAATGGAAAAAATTCATCAAACAAGCTAAGACCCACACAGGGTTATAACGCTATAAGAAGAAGAAGAAGAAGAACTAATTTGTGTAAATTGATCTTAAGCAGTCCTGCTGTTTATTTGTAATTAAAGTAGGAGCGAATGTGCGTACAACATTTTCAACTAACTTGTTCTTTCTGTAGCTCAGCCACTTTAAACTAGATCTACATTCTGCATCAAACAACATTCTATCTTTACATACGTACATACGCGTATACGTCGGTTTCTCAGTTGCATTCTTTCACTTTTACCTTGGATGTTGAAACACTGCAAGTACAGCCTGCTTCATGCAGGGTTAAGGTGCTCTAAACTTGGTAATTAACTCGACGTGGTCTAGGTAAAGAGTTCAGCCATTGTGCACTTATTTCTCATTGACTTTCTTTCACAGATCGACAGTGTTCTTTATGACTAACAGAGTTGGAGTGAATGTAGAGGTCGAAAAGTAGGCCAGGCTACTTGTTAACAATCTTTATCCAGATTGTACAGGGTGCGACAAAATGCATTTATTTCTGTCCTCCCCCCGCCCTCTTTTAATTTCAGCGGTTCGTGTGTTGCTAAACGACTCAGAGTATTTAAAACGATGAAACGGAAACAGAATTGTATCAGAAGGGGACAGAAATGCAAACCGAATTTGCGAAATAAGTCTGGAGTGTGGGAGTGGGGGTGTAAGCCAGAACTGTTGAACGTAGAAGAACTAAAGTGTCTTGAAGCAGACATTATTGTTTTGTTAATTATTAATACTGGGGGATACTGGGAACGACCCGTTCTTCAAGTGCCTGAGCACTGCGGGTCCCAACTTATCGTTGGCTTTGATCTATTAGACATTCGGTAGGAGTCCTTGGACGGGGGATCGGCCCGTCGCAAGGCCTCTACCTGTACACAGGACAGCACAACAGAGAAAAACTCAGACAAACATCCATGGCTTGAGTGGGATTCGAACCCACGGTCCCAGCGACCAAGCGGCACAAGGCCCACGCCTCAGACCGCGCGGCCACTGCAGACCCCGAATTATTAATAAATCTAAAAGTGTTTCTGTTACTATAAATATTTCAGTTCGCTATTCAAGATTCAGACGAATCTATTTCATTTTAATATTTGAGTATGTGAAGGAAAGAAGAAACGAGACAATACACCGACATGTAACAAAATTTCGAGGCCTCAGAAGTGTTTCTGTGACCTCCATCTTCGTCATAGCCGCCGTGAGCACCCGAAACCTCGCTGAGACGAAATGGGCTAGTCAACAACGACCAATATAATAAACGGAAGATTGCAAGTATTATGGCCCAGAGTAACACATTGGTAGTTCTGGCCCCTTTTAGAAGTAATTGTGAAGAACGGAAAACGTTTCTGCAGTCGTCAGAGCCAGCAACCATTTTCAAATCTCTAAGAGGTTACGTTGTCCGCCGGGATAGCTCAGATATTACAGTGACTAACTACGGGCTGGACGACCGAGGTTTTATCCACGACGGGGGCAGAGGATTTTTCCTCTAGCCTCTGCATCCTGACCGGCTCTGGGGCCCACCCAGCCTCCTCTACATTGGGTACCGGGGTCCTTTCCCCGGGGAGTAAAGTGCTGCCGGGGCGTGATGCTGACCACCTCATCCCCATTTAGTGCCGAGGTTAGGAATGAGTAGGAGCTATAACTCTCTCCCCGCAAGCGACGTACATGGCGTGTAGTGGGACTGCTTTGCTTTACTTTACATTTTTCACTTTTTAACAGATTATATTTGTACTGCAATAACAGTCTCATCATTTGCTTCTAGGCAGAGCTGGAACACAGAAATTGAAATTCTAGCTACAGGGAACGACAATTTTGTCTGCTATAAGGAGCAAACTTACAAATGAACAAGCACACCAACTTAAGCACCACAAAATCACAACACCTTGAAATAAATGTATTTATTTGATGTATATCTCATATGTTAAGAGGATTTAATTAACTTAAGAGTATTTCCTGCGTTCATTTCGTAACTCTGATCATACTGATGCATATGCCGACAGGAGAACGGATTTGCATTGTCACGCCCCGGTCGAATATTGCCTGCAGGCCCTCAGACCGCAAGTAGTCAACACTTCAAAATCGTCTGAATTTTGTTTTCGTTTGTTTCCGACTCGTTATAGCGTTACGTCGATAAATAAATTCTTAGTCAAGTTAACTTCAGGACTGTTTGGTCCCTAGACAGGCTGTTTCCTAAATATTTTCCATTTGCGATGGTTTCAACATTTACCACTTCAAATTCTTATTTACTTGTATGATTTGAGGTTTTCACAGCGGTGAGGATGAAGATTTCAGTCTTCTGTTGAATCGCCCTGATGACGGAGGCAGTATGACCTCAGAAACGTTGGTAAACATCTACCAGACTACACAGCGCAACAACCCAGAAGACAGAAATCTTCATCGCCCTGATGATGGAGGTAGTATGACCTCTGAAACGTTGGTAAACATCGACCAGACTACACAGCGCAACAACCCAGAAGACAGAAATCTTCATAATCATCGCCCTGATGATGGAGGCAGTATGACCTCTGAAACGTTGGTTAACATCAACCAGACTACACAGCGCAACAACCCAGAAGACAGAATTCTTCATACTCATCGCCCTAATGACGGAGGCACTATGGCCTCTAAAACGTTGGTAAACATCGACCAGTACACAGCGCAGAAGACAGAAGACAGAAATCCTCTTATTTACTTCCTATTCCATCTTTCCTAAAGCTTCCAAACCTAAATAATGATAATGATGATAATATTAAACATAATGCTCATGAAAGACAGGATAAAGCATACAAATTATCAAAGCACCTTAATAAAACCAAGAAAGACAATTTATAGCTCAATTCCATAATGGAGATGGAATGGCTTTTGTAGTACAAAAATCTTTGGACGCAATGTCAAGATGAATAAACTCCAGTCTTAAGAGAAATAAATAAGTGTGCCGAACCAATGACAGTAGATGAATTACTAATATTTAAAAAATGTGATAGTAATTACAGTGGAATTAGCCCTCTGAACACCTGTTATAAAGTACACGCTTAAATCCTGACTCGTCGGCTTAGGAAGCCCAGCGTGGTTTTAGAAACTGCAGGTCCTGCTCTGACTGTATTTTGACGACAACTCAACTTACTGAGAAAATAAGATAATTTAAAATTTTATTGATTATAAAAAAGCCTTCGATAAGATAACTAGAAACAAACTTTGGGAAACTATGATGGAAAATGTATACCACAACACCTTATCAGGGCTATACAAAGTCTATATGATAATAAAAAATAATGATTGACACACTGGGAATAACAAAGGATAATAAAACGGAAACAATTGACTGTGGAGTAAAACAAAGCGTCCGCTTTCACAGTAACTTTTTAATTAAGTTCCCATTTTCTAATAAACAATTCTATAACCAATACTTTACTATATTGTGATATCAGATTCAGAGAACACTTAACAGGAAGTAGTGTATAAAGTGAGCATGATATCTGAGAAGTACTGGTTAGGAATATCAACTTCCAAAACGAGGGTAATAGTTTTTAAGGGTGCCGACCCAATCCGAGCTAAATTTATTATTGATAACGAACCCTTAGAACAAGTTCCTGGCTTCCACTACCTGGGCTATAATATTTCATATAATAAGGACGATTTCATCAATAAAATAAATAAATTTAAATACGTGTGTGGGACAATAAGAAGATGTCTCAAAACAAGTAAAGAACTCCTAAAATATTATAAGATAATGGTAGTTCCTGGATCCGAGGATTGGACTCCAACAAAGAACTGAAGCAGTGGAAATGAAATTCCTTCCGCATGGAGCGGGCTGTACGCTTCTGGACCGGAAGCGAAGCGAGAAGAATTGAAATGTTGGAAGAACAAATTTTAGTTGTGCATTTATTACATGAGATCGGAACAAACCACTAGGTTTAACCCTTGTTTCTGATGACGATTTTTTTAGTGTTCTGTCTGACGACAGGTCCATATGAACAGGATCCTTCCATCCTTTTCTCGGACTGGGACCTGTTCATATACGTTCTTGGCAGATGATCCAGAAGTGGTTTGCCATTGCCTTCTTCTGTGTGTGAATGGTGTAATTGTTGGGATGCCACGAAGGAAAACTCCGTGTTGCCTAGACCACGGCCTTGCCCAACACAAGTTATAAATTCGGGCACCGCCGGGAATCGAACCCGAGACCCCAGGATTACAAAGCCAGCTTACTTACCTAACTGTATTGTTGATTAAAACAACAAACAAGAATTTTTTGCACACGGTGATATACTTGAGCGTTCGCCAGTATTTGACCTATAACCTAATCAATGGCGGGGAATTTCCCAGTTGTGGATTTAACTCGCGAGAATTCTCGTAGAGGTCCGGCTATTGGTTCAGTCCGTCTGCTGCTGGTGGAAGGGAGGCATAAATACCTCACGGAGCCTGACCTAACACGAGTAACGAAATGATTTAGCACGAAGTATTTTGAACCTCAACATATCAGACTTTCCTCTTCTTCAAGGGCAGAGCACAAGTCAGTTTCGCCACACTACGTCGACAAATTTGAGTAAAATAATATCAAATTTTGTGAAGATCTGTTCATCAATTCCCGAGTTGATTTGTGGGGAGAGAGGGACAGACAGACAGATATGGCGAAGCCAATACATTCCATGGCAAATTGTTCTCCGACACGTTCGCCAACGAATATTTCAAAATTGAACGACTCACTCTTAACAACTGCTAATGAACAACTCCAGCAGGTGGTTTGCGTTGAAAATGAATGGAAAGGTCAGACTTGAGGTTCTCACAGCGGTGAATATGAAGATTTCTGTCTTCTGGGTTATTGTGCTGTGTAGTCTGGTCGATGTTAACCAACGTTTCAGAGGTCATACTGCCTCCGTCATCAGGGCGATGAATATCATCGCCCTGATGACGGAGGCAGTATGACCTCTGAAACGTTGGTTAACATCGACCAGACTACACAGGGCGATGAATATCATCGCCCTGATGACGGAGGCAGTATGACCTCTGAAACGTTGGTTAACATCGACCAGACTACACAGCGCAATAACCCAGAAGACAGAAATCTTCAATGGAAAGGTCGTCTCGTGAACGATGATGTTCGCATCTTCCCCTCTAGCTACGAGCGTCACAAACGAATAAGTCGAACTGAGCCAAATGAGAATCGATACAATCGATTTGTCGCTCGCCCGAGCAATGACATTCTCCTTTGAAGGACTCTTCTGTTTTGGCGAGCTTCTCCGAGATAGCTCGCGATAGTGAACTGCGACATCCATCACTTCTCTCGACTGTAGTGATATATCGATCAGACCGGCCATTTCCCGCGCAAGTCTTGTCAGCCAACAGCACCCGGAATCAACTGACGCCGATGCATTCGTTCGTCAGACACGTCGTACCCCAGCCAAGCCAAGGCTGAAAGGTCGCGGCTTTAATGGTGCCGTTTCCTTCGCAGTTCTGGCCGTCAGCCTAGTTAATTTCTTTCTCTGCTCTTACGTACAAGTCGTTTTAAAAATTAGAACGGAAAGGCACGCTCAAACCGCACGCCGTGTGGTAATAACTGGTTTCAGAAAAGAGACAAAGTGCACATTGACAGAGAGTGGTAACCCGAGACCACGCGTGCAATAAGGAAATTTATGAAACATGTAGCAAATTAAAATAAGAATAAAATTTCAAATTATAAAAGCTGTTATTTAAATTTTCTAATTCGGTTGTGTGTATTATTCCTTCTGCCTATCTCCATTTTTATTTATGTACATCTTTTTCCAACGTCTGTGTTGTCTTCAATATCCCAATTTCTGCACGTCCATAATTTCGCGGTTACATACGTTTTTCAGTTTTTAACTATGCCACAGAAAACTTTATTTTTTTTCCTTTAGTCGGTGGTCTAGGCAACACGGAGTTTTCCTCCGGGGGCTTCCCCGGTTTCTCCGTGGCATCCCAACAATTACTCCATTCACACTCAGAAGAAGGCAATGGCAAACCACTTCTGGATCATCTGCCAAGAACGTATATGAACAGGTCCCAGTCCGAGAAAAGGATGGAAGGATCCTGTTCATATGGACCTGTCCTCAGACAGAACACTAAATAATAATAAGATGAGGTGGTCTAGCGGTTAGAACGCTGGCCTTGTAATCCTGGGGTCTCGGGTTCGATTCCCGGCGGTGCCCGAATTTATAACTTTTGTTGGGCAAGGCCGTGGTCTAGGCAACACGGAGTTTTCCTCCGTGGCATCCCAACAATTACTCCATTCACACACAGAAGAAGGCAATGGCAAACCACTTCTGGATCATCTGCCAAGAACGTATATGAACAGGTCCCAGTCCGAGAAAAGGATGGAAGGATCCTGTTCATATGGACCTGTCGTCAGACAGAACACTAAATAAATAAAAAGTCGGTTAGGTTAATCAATTGCTTGTTTCGTTCCCTGGGACTAATTACTCTGCCTTGCTTTCGTTTTATTTCATTTTTTATATTTTACTGATCGATAAACATTTCAGTTCGATAGGTCGATCACTTCATTTTGAATTTGCTTGGTGATTTGGTTCTTTTAATAGTTTATTTTGGTTTACTTTAATAATTAGTTTATTTAATCCGTAACGTCGTAAACGTCGTCGATAAAAAATAAAATAACAATTAGCATAACAAAATATTACGCTGACTTTTATCTGATATGTTGCACCGTGTAATCTGGCAGAGATTCACCGACGTTTCAGAGAAGCTTGCTGCCTCCACCACCAGGTCGTTAACGTTGATGACAGAAGCTGCAAGCACATCTGAAACGTCGGTAAATATTTCATTGAATATAAAACATAGATACCCAGAAAACAGTAATTTTTACACTAGTCCCCGTTTGTACAAGTAACCTTAACAAGAGCATACTTGTTAAAATAATAAGTTATTGGTGAAATATCACAAAATATTGGCAAGTAATTTCAGACCTGCTATAAATTTCGAAATGACACTTCGGTTGGAGAAAATGAATACAGGTCGTGTTAATATAGTAGCTCTGTTATATTTTGTGCAGCAGCAAACGTAGGACAGCGCACGAAAGGCAGAGGAATGCTAACCTCGCATTACGGGTTTAGCAAATAAAAAGGGATTTTAATTTCTGTTGCAAAATATTACATAGAAACAAATTATTAGTTAAAATGGTTGTCCACTTTCACAAATGTTGAAGGAATTGTAAACCAATCATTCTGTAGGGTCACTGTGCTTTAAGGCCCAACGATTCCTTAAATTTCCAGCTGATTATAATCTTTAAAATAATTCACTATAGAATAAAAATGATTAACAGATTGAATTATAATTAATATGTACAATGTTATTATATTAACCCACGTTTAAGAAGTGTATTGAAACCTCTGAATAAATTAAACCCAACAAACTCCATATTTATCAATTTTAAGAGAGATTTCTCTTTGAACAAATCTAGTATTTTCTTCTTAAAAGAATTACAGTACAAGCTCTGTGTATGTTCGCCTATCGATCAATTTACGAACTTTCGATTTTCTCAATTAACGACCATTATACTCGCGACAACGAACAATCCACCATCATCTGAGGGATGGAGTCCGCATTAAGTACCGAACGCGGAAGAATACAGAATTTATGACGTTTATACTGTAATTACAGCAACTGTTTTGTAATGTAAGCGTTTGATTTGACACTTTATAGGATTAAATAAGTAATAATTGTAAGCAAAGTAATAGATTGAAAGTAAAGCTGTCCCACTATACGCCATACAAGCGCTTGGGGATGAGAAAATATAGCTCTTACTCATTCCTAAAATTGGCACTAGATGGGGGTGAGTTGTCAGCATCACGCCCCGGCCGCGTTTTACCTCCTGGAAAGGACCCCGGTACCCACTGGATAGAAGGCTGGGTGTACCATAGAGCCATTCTGGACGCAGAGGCTAGAGGATCGAACCCCGGTCGTCCAGTCCGTAGCCAGTTACTCTACTGTCTGACCTATGCTGACTCATGGTAATGATTGTATGAGTAACATTGTTATTTTTATGATTGTACATTATATTAAGATGTGTGGGATATATATCCTGGCTGATGTTTCTGTCAGTCGGGAACCAGTCAGAATTTTTTTTACATTAACACTAAAGGAAATTTCATTTTCGATTTACGACTTCTCACCTTACAAAGTGTTTAATCTAAAGAATTAAGTTCGTACATCGAAGGATGGGTGTATTATTTTACGTATTTCCGACAGAAATCGCAAGCCTGAGCGTGATGCTACATATATCCTGTACTCAACTTTATTACTGACAGTAAATACAACGTCTCTTTCCTGTTCCTTTGCTGTTGGCAATGCCTTACCTCAGGCTTCTCGTCATGATGACATGGCTTCAAGTCCGAATGGCTTCAGTTCAGATTCTTCACTTCTGTCCGAGTTCTTTGGCTTTCCGCCTACCAATCACCATTCTACCACTGCTCCATGCTCAACTGTCAGATCTCCACGAGGCCTGACCAAGCAGCTACCCTCAGTAAAAGGTTAGAGGCTTGATCTCTGACCCGATACTTGGCTGGTCTCGAAGCAAATGCTTTGTTGTTTCTTTAGATTTTTCCTTTCTTTACGTTTTCCATTCCTTCTTGCAACTTCGCAAGAAGATTTGTTTTACCTAAAGGTGGTCTAGCGGTTCGAACGCTGGCCTTGTAATCCTGGGGTCCCGGGTTCGATTCCCGGCGTGCCCGAATTTATAACTTGTGTTGGGCAAGGCCGTGGAGTTTTCCTCCGGGGGTTCCCCGGTTTCTCCGTGGCACCCCAACAATTACTCCATTCACACACAGAAGAAGGCAATGGCAAACCACTTCTGGATCATCTACCAAGAACGTATATGAACAAGTCCCAGTCCGAGAAAAGGATGGAAGGATCCTGTTCATATGGATCTGTCGTCAGACAGAACACTAAATAATAATAAAAAGATAAATATCACGGCCAAGTAGGTACGCAGGAGTGCATGTACTCCATTAGAGTAAACTCTTCGTTTTTGCTAAATTTTTTAATATAATTTTGTAAACCGAGACCTGAGACAATTTTCAACTTTTCGATCCCCGACAGGGGCAGGAGAATTTTCCTCTAGCCTCTGCCCACCCAGCCTCCTATCCAATGGGTACCGGGGTCTTTTCCCGGGGTTAAAGCCGGCCGGGGCGTGATGCTGACCACTCACCCTCATCTAGTTCCGAGGTCAAGAATGGGTAGGAGATTACATCCCCTGCCCTTTCAAAGCACGTTCATGACGTGTATTGGGACAGCTTTACTTCTTTCGTCTTTTGTTTGAAATTTTGTCAAAGTTCGAAAGTTTATTTTATGTATTTTCACAAACGTGTCTATTTATGCTAAATTTTTAACTACGGCACGGCATATTAAGTTGTTGTCACGCTTGTCATTTGTTGATAGATTTGACAGCACTTTGTATAATTAGGAATGAAAGCGTCATCACTGAGAAATAGGTCTTTAAGCCTCATGCAATATTAAATTCCCCGAATAATATTCCTGTCGACAATTCCATGAGAATAACACAAACAAATTACTTCTGTTTCAAAAACGTTTGAGGGCAGCAAGTCTGTTACTGTAAACAATAACTAATTATAATTTAAAATTAAGGTGTTAACTGTTTTCACAGATGGTGGTTTTGAGTATTGTAGTTTATAAAATAAATAATTCATTACCAGTGGGACGAAAGGTACTGGAGGAGAAAGTAACGAACATCTGGAATGTGCAGTGCGTTCACTGATACACCGGAACGCAACTGTCACTTACAGGCTTCCGACAAGAACTGCATGACTCATCGCCAAGCGCTACAAGACTTTCTGGATAAGTTTCAAGTATCGCTCATTAAAAGCAACAAAATCAACTTTTGCACGAAGTGCACAGGGAGAACGCGCTACGGGCTGGTCGTGTCTGTCCGTCCGTCTGTCCAGTCGATTCAACTCGCGAACCAATGGACGGATTTTGAATATTTCAAGCGATGATAGCAAAATGGCGGACGATGAATGTCGTGAGGTAGACACTGAGGTGCTGCGATCTGATACCACAATGAGAACTGTATAACAAGGTAAATTTAATACCTACAAATACACGCTGGAAAGAATACATGAGAATATTATGAGTATTCCAGCACGAAATACACTGTCCGATCTTGTTTGTCGTGTAAGGGGTGCTAAAAATGAAGCCCATGTGACAATTACGTCCCGGTTTATATGAAGGGAGTGCTGATAATGGAGACGTTTTGTGGCTGCTTTTCAACTCCCTTTTCTTCATTAAGAAAACAGCAAAATTTGCGTCGTGGACACCCCTAATGACATGTATTTATAACTCCTAGAAAGACGAATAATAAGGCATACACGTTGAGTAAGCACCTCACCTTCGAAGAATTCAGCAAAATGCAAATATACATTCCCTGGTCGAGATTCGAAGCAACGACACCGGGGTATAGGCTGACTAGAAAATTGTGAGATCATCACAACTATCATTCTGTGAATCTTATTCTTCAGTTTCTACCAATCTGCCGTATTCAGATTCACAACTCATTCTAGAAGTGAGAATCTGTTGATTATTTCTTAGGACGGCCATTGCAAGAACTCTACCGACATACAAAACATAATAAGTTAGGACTTATATACAGATCGCAATAACTGCGATAAATTAGCAAGAATCTGAATTTTAACCTTTGTGAATTGCAACAGCAAGGATGAGTTCTCCGAAGTCAATTGCGCGTGCGCGTGTAGAATGACTGACGCGTGTCCATCTTGGTGACTACGTCATCACGGAAGGGGAGTCCTAGATTGGGATTCCCCAACTCTGACTTCCGTGCGTAACAACGCGAGTAGCTATTTACGTTACGTTGTGGTACTGTTGTACGATTTGAACCATAATTTTAATGTTTCACCAAATTTTAGTAGCCCCCCCCTTACCCATTATCAAATTTAATAAATATCCGTTCAGAAGTTTTCAAATTATAACACGAAGACAGACAGACAGACAGAACCATTTTGCACATTTAGCTGAGAGGGCTTACAAATCTTCGGTAATCCATCTTTGCCACGGGCCAGATTCGAATCTGTAATCCTAGCGTTTCGAAGGCACTGGGCCATGTGGCCGTTAGGAAATTCAGTGTTACACAACCCAAGCGTTCGGACGTTTTCGAGCTTTCCACACAAAGCGATTCGTGTGTGTCGTGTCAGTTCCGCCCCATGTTTCGACTTCAAAACAATTCGTTGTGTATTCACTGATTGTTTGTGGAGCCGGGCAGCAAAGTTTATAAGTTAATTAAAATATTCCATTGATTTTTGATGGTTGTTTTGTGTGAACGTAAAACGTGGCCTCTCTCTTTGACACAGTGAACTAATTCAGGCTTGAAAGTATTTGGACATAAGAACTATAAGTAAGCGGGTTATTAATATAAAGCTGTATTTGATATGATCAAAATTGGGAAAGACACAGTAGGAAAAATTGAAGTAATTCTGTTATTTAGGAAGCAAAATCACAAAAGATGGACGAAGGAAGGAAGACATTAAAAGCAGATTAGCACAAGAAAAGAGACTTCTTCAAAAAGCGAAGTCTTCTAGTGTCAAACATTGACCTGGAATTAAGAAAGATTTTTCTGAAGTTATACGTTTGGAGCACAGCGTTATACGAAAGCGAAACATGGACAGTGGGAAAGCCAGAAAGAAGGAGGATTGAAGCATTTGAAATGTTGATAATTAAGTGGACTGATAAAGTACGAAATGAGCAGGTCTTAGACAGGATAGGCGAAGGAAGAATCTTACGAGAAGAAGAGATAGGATGGTGGGACACATTCCGAGGCACCCAGGATTGGTTAATTTGGTAATGGAAGGAACAGCTGAAGGGGGAGACAAAGATTGGAATTGAGGATGTGGGCTGGAAAAATATGTGGAAATGAAGAGAGTGGCGCAAGATAGGCGAAAATGGAGGACCACATCAAACCAGTTGAAAAACTGATGACAAAGAGAGAGATGATATAATATAGGTCACAAAGCAATGTTAGGACAAATACCGGTGTCCCAGAAATATGTATCTCTGACGGTGAGATAAGAAATACTTGCAGAAATTTGTATTGAAACTCTTGAAACGTGACCATTTTCAATACTGGAAGGGAGATGGAAAAATATCTCAGAATCGAAGGCTGTGAGGAAGATTACTGGCCGAAACTTGCAAACGCAATTCCCACTGGAGGGTGTCGTTGAAACTTCGGGTTCTGATAACACTTGTTAGTTACGTACCTAATAATTCGAATAGCTGCATTTGATAAGCCTAAACTGAAGTCTGTCTTCATAACCGTGATTAAGTACAAATAACCAAAGAAGATGTGTTCACTGACGTGCTGAAGGCTAAAGAAATATAATTTCAACATATAATCACTGGCAATGAAGAATGTGTAAAAATCGATGGAGAAGCCTCTATTAAAATCAAGATATATTCGTAGAGGTTTCATATTGCTGTGTCATTTTGTTACTAACGACCAAATACCAAGGACAATTAATATTCGAAGTCCCAGGTCAATATTTAAAAGCATTCTAGTCATTCCATTCAAATTGTAACTTAAAAGCACAGGAAATTAATATTTACAAGGCTAAATCGGTTCAGACTGCTACTGCAGTTAAGTGAATTGACATGAATATTGTTAAAATAAAACTGTACAAGATGCCTCACAAATGGAGCTACGAGCCACTTATGCCGACCATTAACACCGCACGCATATAGCAATAACTGAGTGTTAAATATTGAGTACAAGTTTCATTATAATAACGCACCACTTTGGCTGAGTACTAGTAATTATGAACCTATATTGTAAATAATATATCTCAGTCTTTCGTCTTCATCCGCCCAATATTCCAGGTTTCTGCTAGATTATGTAAATTAATGATGCTAACCACTCACCCCCACCTAGTGGCGCGGTTACGAATGAGTAGGAGCTTATATCGCCTCTCCCCCTAAGCGCCTTCATGGTGTATAATGCGACAAATTTTTTTAATATATAGAGAAATATATGCCCACTTCTGCCTCGTTGTTTCTCAATCATATGTGATGTAATGCATAAAGCGATCTGTTTGATATTCGCATGATTTATCACACTTCAGCTCAAGGTAAATAACAGAAAATAAGTGTGAAAATACAAACTTCAATTTCTAACAAAATTTAATTATAAATATGGAAAATTAAAATATTGTTTCCCGTCGGTAAATTTCATGTGCCAGTTAATGGATTAAACAGACCTTTTAATTTATCATACTTCATCATATTTGTTAAAGGAAAGGAGAGGGGAAATATATACACCGATTTAAAATACACATTTTCCAGATGCGTCAAGTTGGATGTGGTTGGTCGAACTGGCCTTGATATTACATTAATTTAGCTCAAGATGTATTAGTGAATGTTACATACATCATATAGTACTCAGCCACAAAATATTTTCCGTTGTATTTCTTTAAGGATTTGCCATATAGATGAGTGCTTCAAATAAATGTCACAATTTCCATAAATTTTCATAAATGATTTTCTTCGAACATCCAATTAACTTGATCCTAATATGAAGTTTTCTGAAAGAAATTCCAGTTATTATGAGAATGTTTATCATTACTAACATTATCAGGAGATATATTAAAATTCTCACATAATATTCCTTCAAAATAACTCAATGAAACGAAATTCTGTGTGAGAAGCTGATAGTCGGTTAGCCAGTCGAGAAGTTCCCCACCTTTCATGGAATCCTTTGGTCCATTCCTTCGTTTACAAGACTCCGCCACTGGGAGCTATCCCGAATTATTATCCAGCCCATATTCGCAAACTGTTTATTTAAGATTTGTTTTAATATTATCTCCAATATTCCTTAAAGTTTTGCCGTTAAAATGCTGTGTGCCTTCCGTATCCTTACATGTTAATCGTCCAACTTATTTCATATTCCCTGACTTGGCCACCACAATGATATTTAGTAAGGAAACTTTACAATTTTAGATGGCAAGAAACACGACTAAATTTAACCATGCATATCTTTATAACAGATGGGTGGGTCAGATAGGCGGACAAGCATGGTGCATGCAGTTTATGAATGACAGACATCTTGACCCTTGCATCAAGAGAGAGTTCCGGCTGGAAACCTTTGCCACTACATCACATTCATTTCTCTGCTATGAAATTTACTCTAGAAATATTTGTATTTCCAAGTAGTTGTGACTATTAAGGAGCTACATATTCTCGCTGAACTGAATCGTGACTTCGAACTGACTCAGATACCAGCACCACGCCTTCTGGCTAACAACACTCTCGTCTTATATGGAGACAACGCGCACGTAATATTCGAATTGCAACACCAAAAAAAGAGACGGGAACAAACACACTTCGATGCCTCGTTGTGCGCCAATGGGCCACGTCTCTCGCAGATCCAGAGACCTAACTCGCCATTCCAACGGCTTTCGGTAAGTGTTTTACGGAAATTAAAGAATTTCCAGTGCGAGCTTCGTTTCGAGTCTAACAGAAGGCGAGAAATATTATATTAAGAACATGAATGTAACAAGCTTCTGTCATCTAAAAAGTAACTACAAGCAGACGATGAATACATTTGGCCAGATTGCAGAGGAAATTGCATAATCAGGAACTACATATTATGTACTGTATACTAAATATTGTTAACGTGATCAAACAACGATATATGAGATGGTTGGAGCATGTAGCACAAATGTGAGATATAATAAATGCTTGCAGGAAAACTTGTAAAGAAGAGACCACTGGGATAACCAGGGTGTAAGAGGAAGCTGATCATAAATAAGACATTATTAAAACAGGATCAGAGGTTTGTTTGCAAGCCTTTGGAACTAAGCTGGAAATAAGGTTATTTAAAAAGATGGCTGTTTTCTGGGGCGTAGCGCCGTGTAATCTGATAAAAGTATACCAACGTTTCATAGGTCCTTGCTACCTGCTTCATCAGGACTATCGCCGTGACTGCACCACGCTACAACCCAGAAGACGGCAATCTACAGAGGATATTTAAACTTCCCTGAAGAATCTACAAGACTCATCACACACAACGAGACTACGAAGTGGACTCCCAAAACTCGCAAATTTGAATTAGGAGAGCTGTTTGTCAACACAATGTATGAATGGAAGACTACATCAACCAGCAATGCCCAAAGGACATCATACGTTAACCCACGAGCGATCAGCAAAGAAGTTAACCTTGAAGCTGCCAATTCCGGCAATTTCAAGTAAAATGATAGAAACGCTACACAGAATCTGAACAAAGCAATAAAGAACGTCCTTCACTCCAAACCGTGCCACACCCAGTCTTAACCCTAATTCCTCAAGTTGCATCACTGTGTCATGGCAGCTGCGTCACTAATGTTCACCGTTTGACCGTGAAGGGCAGCATAATCGCATTTCGTGTTTCACGAAAATAACAACTGTGGCGAGACCCCCCACTGCATCAGCGTTTCTGAAATATGATTCGGTTTCAGTTTTGTGAAAATTGCATGTTATAACCAATAACAGATGAACATCGCGGTGATTCTGGACGTCCCGGGTTTCAGTCTCGAATCATCGCAAAGCTGTCATGGAAGATTTTCGTGCTTTCCACAGAGCACACAGGCAAATCATTCGACAAAACATCACAACAGGCCACGACCACTTCTTTAATTTTCATTACTGTTCATCGGATATAATGAGACTGCCATTTAATACTACATAGCTAATACAAGCGCATGCTTCTAGACACGATCCTGAGACTTTCGAATACAATTCAGAATGTTAGAAACCTGTTTTCCTAAGAAATATCAATCCAGTAATCTCTCATCTGTTACTGGGTCTTCCAAATAACCTTTTTTCTTAAGAAATTTCCCCACCATGATCAATAATAACTAGATATACTTAAATAATGGGATAATAACACACAGCTACTGGCTACGGACTGGACAACCGCGGTTTGATCCCCGACGAGGCAGATAGACCAGTTATGGGGCCTACCCAGCCTCCTATCCAATGGGTACTGTGGTCATTTCCCGGGGGGTTAAACGCGGCCGGGGCGTGATGCTGACCACTCACCCCCATCCTGTGCCGAGGTCAAGAATGTGTAGGAGCTATATTTCATCTCCCCCCAAGCGCCTACAGTGGCGTACAGTGGGACAGCTTTACTTTTTACTTACTGATTGTGCAAAAGCTTTGGTTAGCAAGACACGTGGTATCGTATCACGAGCATGCGCAGATTGCTTGTCGAACAGTTCAAGCGCCAATGGACTTACAGATGGAGCATTCCATGGGGAAAATTTTAGGACTAAGGAGTAACCAATTCTCGATAAAACTTCGTAAAATCTTCACGTGATAATACGTATCCATGGGGTCTTGCGAAAAGAAAAATGGTTTGTCTGACGTTCAGATAAGACTGCTCTCTTATCAAAACGGAATATGCAGTTCACCCAAGTATATTACAACACACACATTTAACACTGGACCAACGCGTCGCGAAACAGGTTTACCTAATCATATCATCGAGCGAGGATTTGCTCTTGAGTCTAGACATGAAATTACATAACATTCCAGTAGAATATTAATAGCGGACCCACTGTCAGTTCTGTACCAGCTGAAGCTCTGTCAGCTTCGATTGCAATCTGACATGCATTTTTCTCGGAATTTTTACATTTAAAACACGGCAACAAATTGGGAACAGAATGATTTCAGGCTTTCTACGGTGACGAGAATCAAGATGCCTATTCTGGGATGTTGCTTCATGCATTTCCAACAGGGAAGTGACAGCTACGTTTAACTTTATCAGCGAACGCGCTGTGCGCATAACCCGAAAAAGTCTGCAACGAGGCATAAAGTGTTTATTAATTAAGGTGTACAACTTTTATTTGAACTAATTTATTTTCAACAAAATACAAGGAAATTATATTTGTGCTATTTACTAGCTCTGAAATATTAAATTTGTATCCAAATAAATTGACTATCAAAGCTAATAAAATATTTAAAAAACACACGAAAAAATGCGTGTGATTTGTGAATGTACCTAATTTATCTGTAAAAAGTTATAGGGCAGATTTCTTTTAATAAATAGAACTGAAACAAATTGTATAAGACAATGAAATAATTATCATATGAAGGATGTACAGAAGAACGTTATCATACGTACAAAGTAAGGAGAAGGGTTGTTCCCAAACGCGTTTTTCCGCACCCGACAGACTAGGCGTCCTCAAATCTGTTCACGCCCAAATAATAATAATAAAAACACTTCGTCGTTCCCAAGGAAACACATGACGGGCGGATGTTATGTGCCTACGAGCAAATAAGAAATGATTAATTACAATCCTCTGAACTACTTATCACAGTTCGCTTATTTGATTATGCACAAAACTGATGAGATTTTAAGGCGTCGAATGAGATATGGTAAGGTGATTATAAACAGTAAGTCGAGAGGATGCAGTGGGAACCTGAATCCGTGATTTACGGAGTATAAGTAAAGTAAAGTTTGTCCCACTATACGCCATGTAGGCGTTTGGGGTGAGTGGAGGTATAGCTCCTCTCTTCCTTGACCTCGGCACTAGATGGGGGTGAGTGGTCAGCATCACGCCCCGGCCGGCTTTACCCCCGGGAATGGACCCCGGTACCCATTGGATAGGAGGCTGGATGGGCCCCAGAGTCGGTCTGGACGCAGAGGCTAGAGAAAAAAATCCTCTGCCCCCGTCGGGGATTGAACCCCGGCCGTCCAGCCCGTAGCTAGTCACTATACTGACTGAGCTATCCCGGAGTAAGACCCTCCTTAACTTTGACCTGCGAGCTCCAAGGAGTACGGAAACTTATGTGACGCTATTAGTCGTTCAGCTATTGAGGCAATGAGCAACCTTCTATGAAGCCCGAAGGTTAACAACCAGTTCTAAATTTCCTTGTCACTGGTCCATATCTTGAGTTGCCACATCCTGAAATACCTCTATAAGACTAATTTTAATATTATCCCCTCTTATACATTAAAGACTCTCAAGTAATCAGGTTATCTCATTGAAAGTGTTTAAGGACTTATCCACGTGTCCTTCATGCTCCGCCCATTATATTCTCAACATCATAGCCCTAATGCTTAGTGCAGGATACAAATTATGAAACTCGTCAGCAAACAATTTTCATATGTTACTTGTTTTTCTCTCTCCACTACAAACAAATATTTTCCTCAGTCCCTGCTTTCTCCTTCAGTATTTACTCATCTCTCTGTTACATAACTTAAGTTTCTATCCTGCTAAATAAATTTGTCGTCAAAAATAATTTGCTATGAAATGCCCGCTGACAGAATTTTCGACTACTGTCATCTGTTTGCAGTAACTTCCTTCACAATTTACATGTCAGTACGTTACAGATTCATTTCACAGAATGCCCCTAAGAGTGTATATTAAATGGAACCTGTGTAGGATTTGAAATGTTTGACTTCTTGAGCAAACAGCCATTTGAGAATGGACTGAATTTCCAAAGATTCGGAGTCTGTTTCTACCTCTGTCACCAGGTACTAATGATGAGCCCACGAAACATTACAATTTCACTCAATACCGAAAAACATGGTTACCCGTGAAGACTACATTGTTTTTTGTAAGACTGCCTCAAAGCTCAAATTTTTATGAAATTTTCAAGCGTTGGAAGTCCAAATTCTTCTCTTAAACATTTTAAAACGATATGTAAGACCTAGGTTTTGCACGGCAGTGAGACCGAAGATGACTATCTTCTGGGTTGTTGTGCTGTGTAGTCTGGTAGAAGTTCACCGACGTTACGCACTGACAATGGATTCAAAAAGTAACTCTGAAACGTCGTTAAACATCTACCAGACTACACGGCGCTACAATCCAGAAGACAGCCATCTTCGGATTTACCGCCGTGAGAACCTCAAAAATCTGCTAAAAATATTTTTCGATATCCAGTATCACACAACACATGGCTGTTAGAGTCCGTTTATTTCTTAAATGGATGGACTATTTAAGTTCAACTGAGATGAAAATTATTACAGTCAAGCAGTTTTCATCAGAATCTGATTACTTGGCCACTGCTCTGGTTGTGTTAACATTTAGGTGTAAACGAATCGTGAATTGGAACATATACCGCATGAATGTTTTGTAACAAATTATCTCATTGTAACATCTGTCCATGGCAACGTATGTCTGTGATTAATTAATAAATTCTCCTACATTTTAAGTCGTACTGACTTGTTTTGCTAAAAAACTAGGGGTCGAAATTTCGAATCCTGCCTGGGTCACAGATTTATATGTTCGTCCTTGTCCTGTTTAAGCGGGTGGAATACTCCTCTCCCAAAGAATGCCTACCATATTTTAAATGATTTATGATTTAAAACTAATTTTCATTCGGAAGTCCTAGTTGTGGGTTTTGTTGTAGCAGGCGTAAGGATTTGCTGACATTTTTGGAGGGTAAAAGACGGTCTGTGGGTAAGAAAATGGAAGTCTCGTGATATAGAGCAGTGGTATTCAACCTGGGGTACGCGAAGACATCTTAGGGGGTACGTGAAATTTAAAAAAATATACATTATTTTATGATAAACACCGAATAATCAGTAATGTAATTTATTTAATTTATTTTAGATGTAGATTATATACTGTGTATAATTTGAATTATACAACAACAACTTTGGGGGTACAAAGTTGAAGAGAAATTATATCTGAGGGTTATTTTTTTTTTAGTGTTCTGTCTGATGACAGGTCCATATGAACAGGATCCTTCCATCCTTTCTCGGACTGGGACCTGTTCATATACGTTCTTGGCAGATGATCCAGAAGTAGTTTGCCATTGCCTTCTTCTGTGTGTGAATGCCACGGAGAAACCGGGGAAGCCCCCGGAGGAAAACTCCGTGTTGCCTAGACCACGGCCTTGCCCAACACAAGTTATAAATTCGGGCACCACCGGGAATCGAACCCGAGACCCCAGGATTACAAGGCCAGCGTTCTAACCGCTAGACCAAACGAAAAAAGTTGAATACCACTGATATAGAGTGAAGTAGGCAATTACAGACAGGCGAACAGACGGTAAATTGAGTGTTAAAAAGGAAGAAATGAGAAAGGTCTTCCATGACGCAGTCATTCTGCCTTCCAGTCATCTACATTAATCCCTGGATAAACCACCGACCTTGCTCTGCAGGATGTAATGCTTTAAAGTAATTGCAATTAAGAAACAAAAATCAAATATATTTGATAATTGAATATGTGGCCAGACTGTCGTGTGTACCAGTTCAATGCCGTTCTAGTAACGGACGAATAAATCACTTTCGCTTTTGAATCCAGCAACAAGCGAATAGGAACAAGTTCTTCCGCTTGACCGAGCTAGACCGCCCCTTCAGTTGCACAAACCGTATCGTTCTTTATTCATGTTCCCTTTCGAGTCGACTTTGCTGTAGGGCCAATGGCGCCGTGCCAGCTTGAGCACCAATCGATTACGCTCCATAAATAACTCGACAGAGCAGACAGTCTTTCCTGAAGACCTCAGAGTCACCCAGAAATTCACCGCGGCTTAATGAAGCCTGAAGCTTCATTGCCGTGTTCACAGGAGCCTGCCATTGTACACTTACCTCAGCCAGCTGAACCCAATCCAACGAAACCCTTATTATGTGACTGGTCGTTTCTCTCTATTTCTTAACTAAAATTGTGTAAGCTTTCTCAGTTCTCCTATGCATTGGACGTGGTTCCTCCATCGTCGTCGTGGATTTGATTACGCCAATAAAATCTGGTGGAGAAAACAAATATGAAACTTTCCATCATTTGCATGGAAATTCGCAATTTTCTGATTAGGAGTCATGCTTCATACTCGGGAGGTCCCGGGTTCAAATCTCAGGTCAGAGACCGGATATCCTGAACTAAGGATTTTCATGGTCTTGCCTTGGTCATTTCACAAATGCCGAGATAGAACGTTAAATTAGGCCACGACCGCTTATCATCCGTCAATTTTTACACCATGCGACGCTATGCAGTTTAAGCGTTGGCAGCGACGTTTCGTAAGCCACAAACAAACAAGGAAATAATTTCCCTGTCCTCCTGGAAAGTCTCCTCCTAGTATTTCTTCAGGGTCCTGTTTCCTCAGGTTGGCTATTGATACTGCGATCAACTGAAAAGTGTATCTCACTACGAGGTTCAGAATACGTTCTCCATAAGCAAACTCCCAACGGGCGAAGTCAAAATACTCGCATTGTGGCTTTAAAAATCGTCAGAGAATGTCCCAAAAACATGTATACACACTATACTACGGAATACTAACCTTGATTCTGTAGCGTCTTCTTGCGAACAAGACACCAGACCTTCGGATTCCAAGAAAGAAGTGGAATTTTATGTAGCTAAGAAACTATCAGCTTCTCGAGAAGAAGCCTGTTTCATGCAGTTCGTTATTTTCAGAGGTCTAAAATTGTAACTAGACAAATGTTTTTGAACAATATTCTACGAATCATTTTTAAGAACAGCGGAGCAGCTCCAGACGCCAAGAGGATTAAAGCATGGCACAACAAGTTTCTGGAGACTGGGAGCGTCTTGAAAGGGCACGGAGGAGGACGGAAATTTGATGAGAAGCGTTCATCCGAAGTCCAAGGAAGTCAATTCGTCGGGCTTCACGAGAACTGCAGATGCCACGAGCAACTTTGCATAAGGTTCTCCGAAAGCGGTTGCGTCTAGCGAGCTCTGAATGCAACATCTCCAGGCCGTTGGGTAGGACGAGATGTACCAACGGATTGGCCTCCACGTTCTCCTGACATCACGCCGTTGGATTTGTATTTGTGGGGCTATGTGAAGGACCTTCGAGACCTCCGAGCCCGGATTGTGGAAGCTGTCGGTACCATCACTCCGGACATGTTGCAGCGGACCTGGGCGGACAGACTAGATATCCTATGTCACCAACGGTGCTCACGTACAAGTTTATTGATTTTTTTAATTAAAATTGATGTGTTGTGTGACTGATATTTGTCGATAAATAGGCCATAACTCTATTCCTTACTTCCTGAGAATTCGCACTTAATTCTTTTTTCATAAACGGGTAATTCTGGGAAGAAGATTGATACAGCTAACCGACGATCTTAAACAAGGAAAGAAGATGACGTTCCAGGAATTAAAACGAGAAGCCGATAATAGGGAAAACTGGAGAGCTCTGTTTGGGCAGAGCAATGGACCTGTCGTAAGACAGAACACTGAATAATAATAATAAACGGATAATTATGGATATGAAATGTACATGACTGTGAAATATTAATCTCGCTGATACAATCGAACTCGTTTGAAACGAGCACGGTTAGTTCGCCAACAAATAAATTAAACGCACATAAAGTACCTGAGACAGAATTGAAGGCAGTAATTTCCTTCAGCCACAGGACAGCTTCGCTAAATTTGGAGTAATTAATTTCGACAAGAAGGAATGCGATTTGATTCTATCATGAATGTGCAGTTTGCAATGAGGCAACGAAGTGCACATCTATCAAGCCAGCAACCGACGTACAACCACTGGGCAACCTTTGCCGGAGTCAACCCCGGCATTATCGTTGCAAAATAAATACGTATTATTAAGTAACACTTAAGCAATGTTCATAATTTCCTCCTATCTCGTTTCCTGTCTATTATGGTTCTAGTACTTACGAGTACATGATTATAAAATGTTTTAATATTCGATCCAATAGCAAATACGATGTTCTTTTATATCTAACTTTACCTTTCCAAATGTTATACAGCTATAAACATGCATTTAAGCTTTCGCCTCAAGACAATTAGTGTTTTAGTATAATAGCTCTGAAGTACTTCAAGACTCTGTGGTAAATGGAATGTTTATAGCACCGGATATTTGTATTAAAGGATAATTTTTTATATATGAATAATATGCATGAGTAAAGACAATACTTGGAATACGTACGCGTTTATGGGAGGATAATATTAAAGTTAATCTTAAAAAAAAATATGGTGTGATTATGTCGACTGAACACGGTAACTAATTTCCGCGTTCCGTAAAAAAGGTGAGATTTGTTGTCTGGGTAACCATCGATTTGCTTGTGAATGGAACTTTGTTTCGTGGGTTTGTCGATTTCATTCCATCTCAAAGGCATCTTCATAAAACGTAGTAATTTATCAAGAACAGATCTTGTTCGCGAACATTGCCATACAGAACACAACTCGGAGTAATTTTGTCATTGTCCTAAGGGGCATACTGCGTATTAGTATTGCAGTAGAAAAGTATGCGTTTATGGTTTCAGATACGTCATGTTCGTGACAAGTTTCAAAAGCCAATAGATGAGGAACCGGAGTACAGCAAGGACCAGAGGATGAAATCTCCCACCAAATTGTTTGCAGACTTTGTAGTTCGTTCTGATTCGACGTCACGAGTTTGGCGTCCTACACGTTCTGTTACAGAATCAGGAAATTGATCGCACATATAACAATGTCCTTTTGGTATAACGACTGTATTCTGTGCTGAAGAGCCTTGTCTTCCTTCTTTTGAATTTTGTTGCATCAGATTCATTCTCTAGACGATGAAATGAAGTGGACAGTATTTTTACACTTCCTGTCTCTTTCTTCATGGGTTCGCAAGATGTATTAATCACATTGCAGTAGAACCACAATTATCCTGTAGAGGATTAATCAGGGTATACCTGATTTTAAAAAAAATTAAAAATAAAGGAATAAATGGAAAATAAAATATTATTATTATAATGTGCTAACACAAATAAATTCTTGCTAAAACCTGAAGTTTAGAATAGAACGTTACTACTACCCGTTTGAATAATATTTTAATAGATGGCACGTACTGTATTAAATTTTATTTGAAATATTTCCTGTTATTTATTATTTATTTAGTGTTCTGTCTGACGACAGGTCCATATGAACAGGATCCTTCCATCATTTTCTCGGACTGGGACCTGTTCATATACGTTCTTGGCAGATGATCCAGAAGTGGTTTGCCATTGCCTTCTTCTGTGTGTGAATGGAGTAATTGTTGGGATGCCACGGAGGAAAACTCCGTGTTGCCTAGACCACGGCCTTGCCCAACACAAGTTATAAATTAAATAGTAAATATTTAAAAACTTACGCAGTGTGAATGTAAATACACCCACGTATTTGTAACGCAATATAGAAACTTACGTAATATATATCCGTAAACAAAGTTAAATAAGTATTAAATTTGCGTGATTTTCTTCGATTCTTTTAGTTTACCCGGGGTCTCGATTATCCACTAAAATGTATTTCCAAGAAACCTGGATAGTCGGGAGTCTACTATCCATATGGAAACAACAAAGAACGGAAAGCATCAGATATAAATGTAGTAATACTAAGACAAGCAACTGTCGTGCTTGTCCCCCCCCCCCCCCCGTAATTATAACGCCCTGAGCCGAATTTTAAAAGTGCATGTGCACGTTTACACAGTTCATGACATCGACGACCTAGAACAGTGCTCTGCAGAGCATATTTTAAAATTAGTTAATTTATAGCGACACGTTTCATCTATGACATTTTGTCGTATAGAATTACAAAACGAAATGAAACTATTTTCCTACGACAGATGTATCTGGAGCGATAAGCAGGTGCCTTAGAATTGCAACCGGTGCGCGTTGGAAGCTGCAACTCATATCAGATATACCCTGCTTGAATTCTTAACTAAAAACTATTTCAGAGCGGACGAAAGAGTTGAATTATAAAGGACGGACACAAGAGAAGCGATACCTGTATAAAATTTGAGGTTATGCGCGACACGGAAATGTTGGGCCGAGTTCTACTGGGCTGTAAGGTCCTTAAATACCACACGGTGTCACAATAAAAAATGGCTTTAACACTTACAGAAATCTGCTTCGGTGAATCGGACATGAATCGTGGAATGGGTTGAATGTCTCGGTGCAGATAGATTTGGTTGGGACTACGCCTCCGTGCCTCCGTGAAGGAGCAATAGGATCTGGCTGTAAAATTTCAAGTAATTTTGACCTTAGAACTATATGTGAGAGACAACTTGCTACCCGAAACTCTTTACCAATGTCCGTACAGAGTTCCTTGGACATCAGCACCCTCAGTGCTTTGAGGAAGAAGATATTGTCTCAGCGGAGAATGATTCGACTTTCAAACAGAAGAACCCATCTGCGCAGGCGCATAGTCGTTCTATTACACGGTATAGAAACATCGGCTGGCTCTCTGTTCTTAATCAGGTTTGTAGGTTCGTAGCGTTTCTCCTCATTCTTTTTTTTTTTTGTTGGTATAGTCGGGCCACCTGTAACACACCCATATTGCCAAATATCACGCAAATTGTTTCAACAGTGGAATACTTTTAGAACGGGGGCAATGTTTCTAGGACAGAATTCAGCATAATATCACGGCTTCAAGTTGGAGTTAATTCTCTGCTCAGACGGACAGTACGTCAGAAAACGTCACCTGCTTTGGTTAGATTTTACAATTCTGAATGGTCTCCTCCTTCGCGGCTTCCGAACTGAAATGTTGTAAGCATTTCTGAGGTACATATGCGTGCTACATGCCCACGCACATCTCTTCCTCATTAGCACAATCATAATTAAAGTATTTGGTGCATAGAGTACAAATTATGAAGTTTCTCATAATGCAGTTTTCCCCGGCCTATTGTCAATTTACGCTTGTGAAGTCTAAGAACTTTCTTAAGTACCATATTCTCAAACAATGGTATTTTTCCCATAAAATAAGAGACCGAATTTCACATTTATACAAAACAACAGTTAAAATTATGATTTTTACATGTTTTTAAGTTTATATTTGTAAGATTTGAGGTTTTCACAGCGGTGAGTATGAAGATTTCTGTCTTCTGGGTTGTTGCGCTGTGTAGTCTGGTCGATGTTTACCAACGTTTCAGAGGTCATACTGCCTCCGTCATCAGGGCGATGAGTATGAAGATTTCTGTCTTCTGGGTTGTTGCGCTGTGTAGTCTGGTTGATGTTTACCAACGTTTCTAGAGGTCATACTGCCTCCATCATCAGGGTGATGAGTATGAAGATTTCTGTCTTCTGGGTTGTTGCGCTGTGTAGTCTGGTCGATGTTAACCAACGTTTCAGAGGTCATACTGCCTCCGTCATCAGGGCGATGAAGATTTCTGTCTTCTGGGTTGCTGCGCTGTGTAGTCTGGTCGATGTTAACCAACGTTTCAGAGGTCATACTGCCTCCGTCATCAGAGTATGAAGATTTCTGTCTTCTGGGTTGTTGCGCTGTGTAGTCTGGTCGATGTTAACCAAAGTTTCAGAGGTCATACTGCCTCCGTCATCAGAGTATGAAGATTTCTGTCTTCTGGGTTGTTGCGCTGTGTAGTCTGGTCGATGTTAACCAACGTTTCAGAGGTCATACTGCCTCCGTCATCAGAGTATGAAGATTTCTGTCTTCTGGGTTGTTGCGCTGTGTAGTCTGGTCGATGTTAACCAACGTTTCAGAGGTCATACTGCCTCCGTCATCAGAGTATGAAGATTTCTGTCTTCTGGGTTGTTGCGCTGTGTAGTCTGGTCGATGTTAACCAACGTTTCAGAGGTCATACTGCCTCCATCATCAGGGCGATAAAGATTTCTGTCTTCTGGGTTGTTGCGCTGTGTAGTCTGGTCGATGTTTACCAACGTTTCAGAGGTCATACTGCCTCCGTCATCAGGGCGATGAGTATGAAGATTTCTGTCTTCTGGGTTGTTGCGCTGTGTAGTCTGGTTGATGTTTACCAACGTTTCTAGAGGTCATACAGCCTCCATCATCAGGGTGATGAGTATGAAGATTTCTGTCTTCTGGGTTGTTGCGCTGTGTAGTCTGGTCGATGTTAACCAACGTTTCAGAGGTCATACTGCCTCCGTCATCAGGGCGATGAAGATTTCTGTCTTCTGGGTTGCTGCGCTGTGTAGTCTGGTCGATGTTAACCAACGTTTCAGAGGTCATACTGCCTCCGTCATCAGAGTATGAAGATTTCTGTCTTCTGGGTTGTTGCGCTGTGTAGTCTGGTCGATGTTAACCAAAGTTTCAGAGGTCATACTGCCTCCGTCATCAGAGTATGAAGATTTCTGTCTTCTGGGTTGTTGCGCTGTGTAGTCTGGTCGATGTTAACCAACGTTTCAGAGGTCATACTGCCTCCGTCATCAGAGTATGAAGATTTCTGTCTTCTGGGTTGTTGCGCTGTGTAGTCTGGTCGATGTTAACCAACGTTTCAGAGGTCATACTGCCTCCATCATCAGGGCGATGAAGATTTCTGTCTTCTGGGTTGCTGCGCTGTGTAGTCTGGTCCATGTTAACCAACGTTTCAGAGGTCATACTGCCTCCGTCATCAGAGTATGAAGATTTCTGTCTTCTGGGTTGTTGCGCTGTGTAGTCTGGTCGATGTTAACCAACGTTTCAGAGGTCATACTGCCTCCGTCATCAGAGTATGAAGATTTCTGTCTTCTGGGTTGTTGCGCTGTGTAGTCTGGTCGATGTTAACCAACGTTTCAGAGGTCATACTGCCTCCGTCATCAGAGTATGAAGATTTCTGTCTTCTGGGTTGTTGCGCTGTGTAGTCTGGTCGATGTTAACCAACGTTTCAGAGGTCATACTGCCTCCGTCATCAGAGTATGAAGATTTCTGTCTTCTGGGTTGTTGCGCTGTGTAGTCTGGTCGATGTTAACCAACGTTTCAGAGGTCATACTGCCTCCATCATCAGGGCGATGAAGATTTCTGTCTTCTGGGTTGCTGCGCTGTGTAGTCTGGTCGATGTTTACCAACGTTTCAGAGGTCATACTGCCTCCATAATCAGAGCGATGAAGATCTTCATAAGTTTATATTTGTAGCAGATGCGACGAGAACAGATTCTGAACTGCATGACAGCAAACTTTCTCGAATTTAATCTACTCTTAGCTTCTTTTGAATGTTATTTTTGGTTTATTATTTTCCCCCCAAATATTTTAACTTCGCGACGTTTGAAGGATTTATTAGCCACTTTATTCTGCGTTTACTTCCAGATCTTCTGCACATCTAATACAGTTTGTTTGGTTCCTTACACTATTATTTATGATTTTGTCCAATAAATTAACACCTTCAGTACAAAGCTGGCTGTCTTCTGGGCTGTAATGCCGTGCAGGTTTCACCGTCGTTTAATCGACTCGTCGCCCTGACAATAGAGACCGGTAGCACCTCTGAAACGTCGGTAAACTTCTTCCAGATTACTCGACTCAGCATCCCAGACGACAGCCATCTTCATAGTCACCGCTGTGAGAGCTGAAATTCCTACATAAACAGCATAGGTCAGAATCTGTTCCCATATATTTTAGCTCCTGTTCACTTGATGTATCTTGATGGCACGTTCTGATGCAAAGTCAAAGAGGAGCTTCATCCGACATTTACGGACTTTATTGTGGGATTTGTAAAAACACGTTTTAATTGTCCTATTTTCATGGGTATGTTTAATTCAATAAGAACGTTGTGAAGTACCGCTCTCACAACCGAATCTTAGGCTTTCTTGAAGACTGTAATTATCTGATGTTCTATCTTATTGCACTTCAATTTTTACTAAGAGAGTCTCTCACAGATTGCCTGATCCGTCGGTGATGAATTACACCGAGATTCACAATGATGGTACACAAAAATTGTATCCATGTATGGAGTTAACCTTGTGAAAAAAATATTTGACAGATTTTTGAAAGGTGATAACATTAATATTCCTCAGTGATTACTATAGTCAATTTCTATCATCCTCCCTATACATACGCAAAGGTATAAAATTATTTCACTGTTATGGCAATTCTTCTATGTTCCAAATAGAAAAAAATAAGTTTGTGCATCTCAGAACATGATTTATTATCTCCTGGATCAAATCTACGGATATGACCAAAACGTGCGACATATATTGAACTTTTAACTATCAATTTCAGCCTCAAATTAACGAGGTTTTGGTTGTAATTGTCCAGTTTTACGTATATCTATTTGTCAACACTCTTAATGTCTTGTACATTCAACAGCTGAAAAGTAACATTTTTCGTTCGATTCATAACAAATGTGGGAATCTACAAGCAGACCGTCATTCTTATCTTCGCCAAAGAATTTCCTAGAAGTTCACTTTGTTCTGTAAAGTTTCTAATATCTTTCTCTTATTCAGATTATATGATTCATTTGGCTTTCATGACACATCGTTAGCAATTTTGTTTAATTCTGTCTAATAATTTTAAAAATTCTTAGCGAAATCATGGTTTACAATGCTTTATCAAGTCATATAACCTAAACTTTTCTTGGCAGAAAATTCCTTTTATCGCTAATATTTATCAAATCCTACTGATGTCCACAGCATCGTCCAAATTTTACGAAGATGAAAACCTGTTTGGGAATTAGGCCTGTCAATGCTCCCTAAAGTCTACATCGTTTAACTGGTTAAGATGAAATATATGAACATCAAACTTGCGTGATTCTCGTTTAATTACCGATAGCCACATCATAAGTTCTGCAACCACAAAATAGTGGTCAATATCACAGCCTGCATCTCTAAGATTTTCAAGTCTCCGATTTGCATTATCGAATCATTCTTTGTTTGAAAAAAATCTAATAACGAGAAACAAATATGCAAAACGTCAAACACGATAAATTCTAAATGTAAGGCGAATTAATTTCACGAGGTACGAGCGTATTTTAACACTTTTACAGCGTCCAATAGAATTCAAGCCCCGACGACATGTAACAGTACCCATGTTTTGTGTCTCACAAAATGCTGCTACGATGTTAATCAATCATTAAGAAGTTGAATTAAGTAATTATTTGAGGGTGGCTGTATATTCGGTTGTTCCTCTATGTAGTCTCGTAGAAGTTTACAGACATTTCAGAGATTGAAGATATCCGATCGCCCTGATGACGGAGGCAGTATGACCTCTGAAACGTTGGTTAACATCGACCAGACTACACAGCGCAACAACCCAGAAGACGCAAATCTTCATACTCATCGCCCTGATGATGGAGGCAGTATGACCTCTGAAACGTTGGTTAACATCGACCAGACTACACAGCGCAACAACCCAGAAGACAGAAATCTTCATACTCATCGCCCTGATGATGGAGGCAGTATGACCTCTGAAACGTTGGTTAACATCGACCACACTACACAGCGCAACAACCCAGAAGACAGAAATCTTCATCGCCCTGATAATGGAGGCAGTATGACCTCTGAAACGTTGGTAAACATCGACCAGACTACACAGCGCAACAACCCAGAAGACAGACATCTTCAGACTGACAGTCGTGAAAACCTGAAATCTCGATTATTTGGTTAACGCTAAATTAATGTAAGGATAAAAGGTTTGGATGAATAAAAATATGAATGAATGCGTTTCAGAAATAAAAAGTGGCAAAGTGAAGAAATTCTTTCCTACAGAAACAGAGGCGTGTGGTTCGTAGTGGGTCCCCGCACGAGGCGAACTGACCACTGTCTCTGCTCTGTAAGCGGCGAAGAACAAGTGAAAGTGAATGTCTTGCCCCGTTTTGTTACTGGGGCGGAGGAAGCTTATACATTACGTGGCTGCTACCTTATGGGAAAACTGACCTTGGTTCTGCATAACATTCAACGGCTACGTATAACAAAGCCATTGGCATAATAGGAAAAAAAAAAGTTTAACTTACTCCGGCGTACATTGCAGTTTTAGAAGGAATGTGAGTGGTGGACGCTTTGAGCAATACCCCGGCTACGATTTTTAGTATAAAAGGGTGCGTGGACATAAAATAGCATCAGTCCATTTCAGAGTGACAGTGAATCAGGATCCACATAACGGGAGCTCCAAAATGTTCGGAATTCCACAGGTACGGCTAGAACAACGGACATTTGTTGGTGTAAGCAAATTTTAATGTCTGACGATGGTGCAGCAACTCGAATAATTATTCTATCGGAAATTAACCGTCGTCTGACTTCTTAATTAAAACCTACAATGTTCTGAAAGTCTGTTCTACTGGAAGATTTCTGTCTTCTGGGTTCTTGCGCCGTGTAGTATGATAGATGTTTACCCTGATGACGGAGGCAGTATGACCTCTGAAACGTTGGTAAACATCTACCAGACTACACGGCGTATCAACCCAGAAGACAGAAATCTTCGTACTCTCCGCTGTGAAAATCTCAAATCATACATCTGTTCTACTTCCTTCTTCAGGTGGCAAATGAGAGGATTGCAGCAGAATAGTATTTTGTCCTCCCACCGGTCACTTGAGGAAGGAAGTAGTACCGACTACAGGAAAGTTTGTGTTTTAATTTTAAAAACTCTCGGACAATGGATAAAGGCAGACGGAATAATCACACGCGTGTGAAATTTTCACGTTATTGTATACCTCTATGAGGCAACAGGAAGCTGGTTATGAAGTGATTGAACCCTTAATTCATTAGGATTTTGTAAGAAATGGTGATAAAATCATTAATTCCTCTCCCGGACTCTGTCCACTGACCAACCAATTTTACTGTAGTCACAGCGCGGACTCTCGGCTTGTGCTACATTTATTGTCTTAAGAGTCATTGCAGTGCAGAATATAAGAAACACTTATATCCCTTATCATAATTTCGTTACATTCTTAACTCAAGTGCTTGGCCGTCCTATGTGCGTACACTAACAATTAGGCTCTCACACTCTGAAAAAGCAGTACTGAATACTCTGTCTGGTTAGTAGCGGGCCGTCAGACCTCTAAGACTGAAGGAAATATAAAAGAAACGTTTTGCAGTAAACCTTAACAGCGGAATTTTTTTATCATAGTCGTGTCACTATAAAATAAATTAGCAATGTAGTGTGACTGTTGAAGGAGTTGAATAATACTGTACTTCCGCACGGTCTGGCTTCAAGACCAGGTTTCTTTACGAGGACACAGAATGTGGTTTGTCTGCACATGTGTGTGTTATTATATATCAAATCTAAAACTTCTTGACAATGGTGAAGAGTCAATTGAATAAAATTTTTCTTGGATATTATCCATCGTCTAGTAAATATAAAACGTAAAACGACGTTTCGGAGATGGGACTCTATCTCCGGAGATAGGGATTAGCTCTATCTAGTGGGCCCAACTGAGTAGGAACCTGAAGACGGAGATAGAGTCCCATCTCCGAAACGTCGTTTTACGTTTTATATTTACTAGACGATGGATAATATCCAAGAAAAAATTTATTCAATTGTGTGTTATTATGTTCTTTATCGTACTTAAATTAAAGTATGTTTGGAAATGCTTATTCTGTAGAGTACACGACAGTTACAAAACTTTTCCACGCGCCATATTTTATGCAGACACTGTTTAACATGATTTTCCTCAAGAACACAAACCAATGACAAAAGCAAACCTGCATTTTATATCATTACTCTCTTCATAACCCCACATATTTATCGTCTTAATTCTTTACTATTGATAAGCTTATATCCTTGTTATCACGCTTCTGTAGATAAGTAATAATTAATTGTTAGGAATTATCAGTAATTCACTACTTCTAAGTGAACAGAATTTATTCTCGGGTTACTATGACAACATAACGCCAACATTTCATTAAAATCAGTTCAGCCGTTCTCAAGTTATTATATGGCAGAACGTTCAGTTAGCAAGATCACTGATAGATGACATTACGATATCATGACAGACAGAACGTACCCACCACAAGACGTCCATCGCTTACGCCAGACGTCAAAGAACATCTAAAATCCTGCCAGTTTATGACTTCAACAGAATTATATTTTAAACGAAGAGTTAATTAATTTCTGTTTAAAAATAATTTTGAAAGCACGTGAGTTGTATGTAATATTTATTTTAGTAAGATGATCTGGTTACCAACTGGAAACAGAAACATGACCCAAAGTTTGATGAAGTTAACATAAAGACTTTATTTTATTTTATTCCTGTGGTTTGTGATTAAATAAGGCCAAATATGTGGCTGTTTATAAAGACACAGAACTGTAGATGCAAAGATAAGGAATTGCTTGTGTCTAACTAAGACCAAAGCAAATGTTTAGTCGACAAAACACAACGACCCCGGAATTATCGATACTCTACGCAGTGAAGCTAATTCAGTGTCCTCACTGCTCTGCCGAAACGTCGAAAGCCTCAGTACAATCGAAGTGATTCGTTTCACGTTCGTAGCCGATCGCATTATGACCGTCAAAGCGGTAAAAATTTGGCAGTTCTTCAACAGAAATGATAACATTAATTAGATGTATGGCTTCTGTTTTCAAAGCGGTTTCATTTCAAAATTTTACGGACAAATCTCTGCTGTGATATTTTAATTCTTTAAGTTACTCAGTGGCAAACAACACTGATATATTTTCGTTGTCATCTATCTCACATCCGGCTATAATGTCCAAAAATTTTAAGCACCGTATGTCAGTAACCCAAAATCTAAGGGCAAGAACTTAAAATTTATTTCACAGTATATATACTGAGTGGTTTGTCAGTAGGCTTGCGACGGCCCAACGCCAATTGGCATATCGAAGATACAATAAGTCAACATACTAAGTAGTGATGCCACGGTGGTCTAGCGGTTAGAACGCTGGCCTTGTAATCCTGGGGTCTCGGGTTCAATTCCCGGCGGTGCCCGAATTTATAACTTGTGTTGGGCGAGGCCGTGGTCTAGGCAACACGGAGGTTTCCTCCGTGACATCCCAACAATTACTCCATTCACACACAGAAGAAGGCAATGGCAAACCACTTCTGGATCATCTGCCAAGAACGTATATGAACAGGTCCCAGTCCGAGAAAAAGATGGAAGGATCCTGTTCATATGGACCTGTCGTCAGACAGAACACTAAAAAAAATAAAAAAACAACAACAACAACTAAGTAGTGAGACGAATAAGACTTTCGCTGTGCAAGAAACACGTTAATTTACTAATAACAAATACAACTCAACTGATTTAAAATTATGAAGAAGCTTTTGATTTTTGCAACTAGATTTCATATGGGTATTTAAAAATAAATATTATTAAGTGACCGCAATTTGTAATTTTTCACGAATGTCCTAGGTAAAATTATATTTTTCTCGTATACAATCATTATGTTCACGAAGGAAGATGACAGAACACGGCCGAACGTCTTCGTGGACTGGATAGCTCTCCTGCTTCGTATTCCAGAAGCCCCGGGTTCAAATCACGGCCCGGAAACCTGCTATCCTGACTGAGGGTTTAGTGGTTTTCCTAAGTCTGTCCAGAATTTGGCGGGACAATACCTCAAATCAGGCCACGACTAATTCCTTCCACATCCTTTCCAATTCATTACTTGCTGTCATCCTCTCATCCGACGCTATATAGTCTAGTGAAAGCGTCGTTAAACAAACAAAACACGCAGCACAATAGCTAAACAGAAGACAGAGAACTATAGAACAGTAAAAACAGCTCAGTTCTGCTTACAACAAAGTAAAACCACGGTCAAATATTCCAGTATAAAATATAGTAAAATTTAACGTCATCGTAACAATGTTTGAAAGCTCCAAATCGAACATTAGCAACTAAACATATCGACTGACAAAGAAAAATACTCTGCCCTGCAATGTCTGTGCACAGAATTGTTATTTAACCCGAAGTTTGCGTAACTTGTTTTCCAAACTATAATGTAAAACACAAGAAACACTGCTCGAAGCAATTAGGCTTACTTATGACTTACTTACAAAGTCGTCGTGTCTCATTCTAAGATGCTAATGCACGTAGTTCTTACAGCGCTTTCAATAATGAGCGGAAACTTTCAGTAACTAGTGTGATACAGTTTTCATATCGCCCCTACCAGAACAGAAATTGCTATTATAGTTGGCGTAGTAGTTTTTGGCCGGTGGAATTTTCAAGGGGAAGGCTAGGAGCGAGTCTCGGACTGAACGCCCAAACAAAAGAAATACACTGACCGCGCCACCTCAGGTACACGGACTAGGCCCGTCCGCCAGCTTCTCCACCGGCCAAGAACTACTGCGCCCACTATACCAACAAGATGTTCGTCCTTACTTAACTTTTAGTTGATGATTTGTCAACTGAAAAGATTTTGTAGCGTCTCATTTGAACATGACAGTGTTTGTTTAATAGCTTATTACCCATTCCTGACTGCATGACAAATTTAATGACGTTTGTTTGCATATATTAGTTTAGGAACCCACAGTATAATGACGCTTTCTCAACTACAAAGAGTCGAATGTGAGGACTAAAATAAATACAAGATTTTTAATTATATAGAATTATGAAAACGGAATATTTAAAGCAAAGAAAATTACGTTAACTTCTGCAAAGGACAAAGTCGGATAGTTGGATGATTGTAAAGAATCCGAAAAGATGTGTGTGGGGGATTCCGTCGATTACTTTAAGGTATAACCCAAAAATTCCATAGTTTGACTGAGGAAAACCAAGGAAAACAGCTAGTATCTGAGTCAAAATTTAAATATAGGAGTTCCAGAATATGTAGCAGGAGAGAGTTGCTTTCCTTGTACGCAAAAGTGTGCCGTCAGAAAATTGAGAGCCCCAGATTAGTTTTGTAATGTTGGTAGGTCTACGTACTTCAAGCATTTTGAGCCCGAGGGTTGTGACAGGTTTCGGCAGGCTTCTTGTCTCATGTGTAAAGGTCCGTCGAGTTCTCTACATTTAGAATGTTGCAGTGTCTAATTTTCAATACTCGTTCCTTATCTGAAACACAGATGTCTCTCTTCAAAGTTTTATTGTAATTGTTACGAAACAGTTTCAGGCCTATGTTTGCACTACTTAAGCATAAATTAAACTACAAACAAACTGAACATTGCAGACAAAGTAAGGAATAGCCGTATACATTAATAAAAGAGCTATTCAAATATTTCTACGACCAAAGAATCGACATAATATTTAGGGGCGACAGAGGTTATTTGACATCAAAACATGAGGCAGCAGTACCAGTAGAGATATGGCAGGAAGCGGTAGTGTCATGGTGGTTTCCTGGGTTGTGACGTCGTTTGTTCTTGTAGGGGATATGAAGTTTCCTGAAGATGGAAGTAATTTATTCCTCCGAAACTTTGGTAACTACCTATAAGTACGCGCGTTGTTGCAATCCATAAGACCATCATGGATATCTTTACCACCTTCATAACACAAAATCTCTTGAAGTGGTGATCAACTGTATGAATGTACCGTTCGTTTAACTTCGTAATTACGTTTTACTGATAGCATTACTTCGTCTGCGAAAAATAATTTAAAAAATATGCTACTAAGCACCTTACCGAGTACTGTAATTTCAGGTCTTTGGATAACCGTTCTTTGTCCAATAATATTTACCGTTATTAATACCAACCAAAATAAACATTTGTCTCTAGACGATAACCAGATATGTAAAACGTATTCATGTTCCTTAGACAAATATTACAGGTGAAGCACGTGATTTTGAGTTAATTTTGAAACAGCCAAAAATTAAACTAAACTCACAAATAAATAATAAACAATATTACGACTTGTGAAATAATATACGCAGTTCTTAGGTTTGCGTCCACTTATCTCAATTATCCGAACTATTTCTGCGGATAAACTAAAGATATGAATAAAATTAGTTAAACTATGCATGCACATAAACTATTTTTAAAATGAGATGATAAAGTTGCGTCATATTGTGATATAATAAATATATATTAAATCTTGTCCGTCTAATCACAATAAATTCTTATTAAATATTAAAATATTATAATAATTAACATTTAAAATATTAAATAATGTTAATCATTATAATATTTTAATATTTAATAAGAATTTATTGTGATTAGACGGACAAGATTTAATATATATTTATTTTTAAAATAATTACACATTCTCTCAAAATGTGCTACACAAATATAATATTCTATTAATGATGAAGTGGACGCAGAATTATTGTTATTCGTTCTAGTATTTCAAAACAAATATCAATAAATTATCTCTTTTATAATTATCACTTAGCCATAGTTTTATTATTTTAAAAATTGTTGAATGAATCAATACTTGAAGTGAGAAGCATTTCCGACTTGAAGAATTACAAAACTGAAATTTCTTTTAAATGACGTCATCGCCACTAATATCAAATTATTTTCTTGGGTTCTTTTCAATTCTCCGCCTCCATCATGAAATACTGACTGCACTACTTTCTTTCCCGTTTTCAGACGCTCTGTGTAGCAACACTCTTAGCTGTTGCCCAAGCAGGCTACTTGGGCGGTGGATATGCAGGATATTCAGCCCCCGTCGCTTATGCAACCCCTGCCTATCACGCAGCCCCCACATACGCTGCACCAGGTATTATTAAGGCCCCCGTCGCATACAAGGCAGCTCCTGCAGTCGACTATTACGTAAGTTCAATTTCACGTGCCTCGGTTTCATCACAGCGATTTATATTTCCGTCAACCGTGACATGACAAGACCACATCCGGGAGCAATGTTAGAAGTTGCACAAAACATGGCGGGGAATTGCCTCGAAAGGCTTTGTACTAGCATATTAAGCAATTTAATCTAAATATCATAACAATAACAAAACCAAACATTAAGGTACACAAAGGAACAGGTGAATAAACAAACTATCTTTGTCCTGTGTGTGTACCAAATGAAAAACAAAACACAACACAGTACCTAAAGATCATATCAACACTGTCAGTTCGTAAAGATTTGGTTTTTATAATATAGGTGTCATGTTTATAAGGTTTAATTAAAAGGTTAAAATTATAAGGTGAAAATTACACATTAAGTTTATAATTATACAATTACAAAATATTCCAGGCTTACCCCAAGTACAGTTTCAACTACGGCGTGAATGACCCTCACACCGGAGACATAAAGAACCAATGGGAAGAACGCGATGGTGACGTAGTGAAGGGCGAGTACAGCCTGGTGGAGCCTGATGGAACTGTCCGGACTGTGTCTTACACCGCTGATGCACACAACGGGTTTAATGCAGTCGTACACCGCAGTGGGCCCGCAGTGCATCCTGGAGCTGTTGTCAAGGCCGTTGCAGCCCCTGCCCCCGTGTACGGAGGTTACTACCACTAACGACTCCTGTCTGATTCGCAACTCATCGTGTCAAGACAATCTATTCTGGTTGTGTGAAAATCGTATTCATAATAATGGCGGTGTCTCACATTTCATTTAGGGTGTAGTAATAAAGGTGTTTCGTAAACTGAAAGACATGCAGTACGTTGTGATAGCCATCCGAACGATGTTTAAAAATTGTGGCTTATTTCTTTCTTATCAGTGGATTATTCTATCGCACTTTTTATTTCTTTTTATTCAACTTCTATTAATTCTTGTAACAACAGAGTCGCCATCTATGAAGAAATGTGGTAAATGAAACTCCATTGTCTTTCGATGACAAGTTACGTAATCTGTTGATGAGGACGTGAACTAAATCCACTTTCGCTTAGACCGTAGGCAGAGCTTTATCGTAGCAAAACGCGTATTTCCAATATGAAGTGATTCTTAAAATATGCAAAAGAGTTTTTCTTCTGCTCTGTTTCATTTCGCGACTCGAGTTATGTTAGTATGTTTCCAGTATTCTTACGCGAAATCCTATACTAATTTAAAAAAAAAATTACGAAATTTTTCTTCGATTGCAATTTAATGTTCCATTCCTGAAAACCTTTACTATAAGTCAACCCAACTTGGCCACTGATTACGTTTTCATGACGGAAAAACCAGGTAAATAGAACTTCGATTAGATATATTGTCTGAAAATCATATGTACATATATGGAATGTCTGGAAATGGAAAATAACTTTATACTTTAATCTTTCAATGCATGTCCTCCATTTACAAACAATAGACAAAGAAGTGTTATTAAATATCACACATGAGTGGGTTTATGAGGAAAAGTCTATTAAAAGTGAAGTTCGTGTAACACGAAGATTACAAATCCTTCTTCGTGCATTATGTCAAAGGTATAATAATCAGCTGTGTGCTTCATAATTCCACATAAATATTATTATGTTCATTTTTTAACATTTCTTATGGAGATTCGTTGGAGATATTATTAGAAAGATTTTAGAAGCCAAAGTGTGATGTAATTCAAACATTTATGTACTGTGAAATACATTTTTGTACGTTCCCTTACAGAGTTGTTTTTTAATAGGTCACATATCCTCATTTATTTTACATATAAACAACTTGCATAAATAAATAAGATTTCAAGTTTTCACGGCGGTAGTCTGGTAGACGTTTACCGACGTTTCAGTCCTGAATTCTGTCATCAACATGGCAATTATGGAGACACCAAGCATTTCCTCAAATCGGAAAGAAAGTCTTCACCTGAAAGTAATACTACTAAGACGCTAGTTGACACACGAAGCTTTCAAAATATTAGAACAACAAAGAATGCTTCATACAGCGAGAAGAACAAAGGCGTCAGTGTTTTGTTTTTTCCCTTTCGGTTCATAAACGACGGTAATTTTTCTTTCAACAAATGAAAATTAATTTCGGAGTCAGTCGCGACTGGCAACGTACAATTTTCTCCTCAAAACTTTCACAAAATACTTTCTCTTCACACTTATCAAAGTATCCATTGTTTTATCAAGAAATTTTCGGAAACAGAGCAAACTGCTGTCTAAGATTTACTGTGTTCTATCATGCGAGGGTTTTTCTGTTTCAACATGGTGGCAATGTTTGTCAGAGATGAACAAGACAATTCATTTGGTTAGTTCAGCTTAGTCAAATTAGTACGAAGAAGTTAATAAATTCACTGACTCAGTCTCTACAATGCAGTCACGATTAGAGAAATGAGAAATGTCTCTCAGCTAATTAAGACATATTACGATTTTTATAAAATTCAAACGCTCATTATCGTGTTCAATAAATCTAACCACCGGTCCCTATCCTGACTCAGAGTAATCTAGTTCACACATCCTATGATTTAAGATCCATTTCAATATTATCCCCACTCACAATTATATCTCCCAAGTCATCATTCTCCTGCAGCACTTCCAACAAAAATTTTGTAAGCATTTTTCATCGCTCATATGCATGGTACATGAACGTTATACAGAACGTCGTGGTCGAGTAGTCAAATTCCGGGTTAATAATTTAAATTAGGCCACGACCGCTTCCTTCCACATCCCTCCCAGATTATTCAGTAGCTTCCTCTCATTCGACGCCACAAAGCTGCTGGTAAAGATACGTTAGAAGAATTATAATAAATAAATACATAAAATAAAATTAGTCGCGTAAGAAATCAAACACAAAACAGGAGCAACTACTAGGGTATTGTGGGTAATTAAGCTGTTGTTGATAAAGAAATGAACTACGTTCACAAATAAAACAAACCATAACACCGAGTAATGCTATAAAAATTTCAGACAGCAGTAAACAGTGGGGAAACATTCATATAATTTATTTCCCACGATTGATGATTCCACGCTTCGTACCTGGAGACATGTTGCTTATTTTTCGTCAGACACTTCTGAAAATTCGCCAGTGTCAGGTTAAAGGATCAGATTTCGTAGAAGTTCAAGGAGCGAAAATCATTTTTGGGAAGTTCTCACAAATCTGGTTTATCGGTTCTCCTAAAAACTATACGAATATGCTCGTACAATTAACACACAAACTTATGGCTGAATTGCTAAATGAAGGGTAATACGAAATATAGGCTATAAAGTAGCGATCTATCCGTTTATCTACAAAATATTCAAATCTTGACTTCAAACAGATCGTAACAAATTCCTTGCGTCAACATACTGCCACCCTTGCACTGGCTTTCTTCTATGAACGGGCGAAGTAGGTCATTTACACAAAACACAAGATTGCAACAGTTCAGTGGTTGGCACCCCTGCTTCATTTCTGGCTTATGGTTTCCATTGACAAGTTCAACATTTCAGACTACATAGCGTCGGATGGAAGGATGATTAATCTCTTCGTTTAATATGAACGCCGAAGATTCATCACAGTGTTCACAAGAGCGTCTATCCTGTGTCAAATGAATCGAAGCCACACACTCAAATCATACTTCTGTAAGATTCATTTTAATGTTATCCTATCTACGCTTAGTTCTTCCAAGTGTTTTCTTCCTTTCAGGCTTTCGAACTAGAATTTTGAACACATTTATTATTGTCCTATGCGAACTGCATGCCCTACCCATCTCATCTTTCTTGACTTGATCATGTTCATGATACTTAGTGACCAGTATACACTTACCCGCTCCTCATAATTTGCTCCAGCCTTCCACTGCTGTATCCCACATTAAGTCAAAACATACCCTTAAATACCCTGTTTATAACCGTACAATAGAAATTAGGCCCTGTTCGATACCCCACAATCATGATTCCAGTCCAAGCTCAAAAAATATACTGCACAAATCTTTAGGCAAATAAAAATTACAGAACCGCGTCGCCATCTGTTGTACGAACGCTACATTACCTTCCCGAATGCACGTGCAGTGTGATATGTGGCGCTCTCTTGTATGAACTACAAGAAAGAACTCAAGGCCGAGGGATTAGCACTGCTGCTTCGAATTCGGGAGATACAGGCGTCAAATCTCTTTTATGGTAGTCGGGCTTGACATTAAATTTAACAATAACAAAACACCTGTCATTCGGGGAACTTGTAAATAGTTTATTTCTCTCAGGCAACGACACGAAAATTCTTTGAGAAAATTTGTTGGTTTACATACTTGTAATTTGAATGACGCAGAAAGAAAATATAGCACAAACACGTACAACAGATGGGCCAAACAAGTGCTGGTGCGCATGTGTATGTACAGACATGTACACGCATGCGCTTTCGTCCTCAGCCTATAGAAGATCTACTGTCCTTCCAGCCTTCTTACTGTCATTACAGGTTAAATTTCTTTTCGACTACCGTTTTATTTTTGTACATTCTATTTCACACATCTCTACATCCAGATTTTTTAAAATTCTATATTATATTTGTTTACAATCGTATTTCTGTTTGATTAATTAGCCCGTTGAAGCTCGACGGTAAATACACGTCCCACCTTCTTCAACAGTGAACACTTCACTTTGCATCTGTGGGTTTCGTATAACCTGCACTGACTGTAGATTCTAACAGCGGCGAGGATAAACGTGACTATCTCCATGGTTGTTGAGCCGTGCAGACGGGCAGAAGTTTGTCGACGTTTCAGAGGTGGTTACTGCCTCTATCATAAGAACGATTCGCCTTGATAATGGATACAGCAAGCATTCCTGCACCGCCGATGAACTGCTACCACACTACACGACGCGACAACCCAAAAAACACACTACACGACGCGACAACCTAAAAAACACACTACACGACGCTACAACCCAAAAAACACACTACACGACGCGACAACCCAAAAAACAGTCATTTTCTGGAACTATTTCCTTAAACAGCGTTAACCAGTTGATCTTTGTAATGAAGTGTGTTTTCTTTGAGGTACAGACTGAATTCTTAAATATTATTTAGCCAAGCTTTGGCTTCAAAGAGTTAAAATAAATCAACACATGTAATATATAGGATCTGAGAGATACACCCGGCGAAGTGTTCACTCTTCGTCAACATTTTCTTCACAAACAACTATAAACAATTTATATCTTAATTGCGTCATGTTTGTGTTATATCAATGCATATATTTATTTTTGCAGTCTATACACAAAACTTGTTTTAAAAATAATGTTGTTAAAATTATTTATAACATTTACAATATAAATAGCATTATGTTATAGTTTATGGCGCTTTTCTGTGTCGTATAATATTACATTTATCACAGCGCTTTTGATTTCGACGACATGTTTCGATGTTTACCACATCATCATCAGGCTTATCAATTCATATATTTTTAAAAACTATTGTACATTTGTGCATTGCGTTTATTGATTTTTAATTTTCAGTCTTCATCTGGAGTATGCATTTTTGATGTTCATTATCAGGTTGTATTGTGATGTGTCGGACGTCTGATATCCACAGACGATAAACTGCAGTTATAAATAATTTTAACAACATTATTTTAAAACAAGTTTTGTGTATAGACTGGAAAAATAAATATATGTATTAACTATAAACAAATAATTTAATTTCTGATTTATTGCGAAAATCTTGTGAATGCACAGATTGAGTTATAACTAGGTCCCATATTAAACAAATTATAGCTCTGAAATGAACATAGCTGTGGATATGATACGAAACACATAATATCGCAGCAAACTTCACATTAATAAAACATTTTTAAATTAGGACCTAATTGTGACCCTGCCTATGTACTCCCAATGACCGAGTAAATTACATTGCCTGCCGCAGCGCCGTGTAGTGATTGGTACTAGGGTTTATACAAAAACCGACTTTTGAAAAAACCGGTTTTCGAATTACAGTATTTCCAAAAAAACGGTTTTCGAATTTTTACAAAAAAATTAAAATAGTAAAAAAATATTTATACTTATTTTAAAAAATTTCAGTTTATTTAATATTTATGGAACTACAAAAATATAACAAAATAAAATATACTCCGTACAAAACCAAATAAAAATAAAATAACTAAAATCCGTACAAAATATAAATTATTAATTTTTATTTCATTTGGTATTTTTATTCAGGAAATATGATTTCAAAAAACATAAAATGTCCACTGAACGATTACTTAATCTTGTTCTTATTCTAGATACAAAATTGCCTAAAATAGAAAATACCCTCTCACTGGCTACTGAACGTGGTTTTATCGTTTTCAGGGCATCAAATAATAAATCTAAATTCTTTGTTCTTTTATTGTTTGCCTCAAATACTGAAAATTCGGCCTTCAGTGTCTTTCGATTTGATTGATTTCAAGTCAAAATGTTAACGTATTTAATTAATTAATTTTCATATAATAATTCTAGTATATAAAACCGGTTTTTTTAAATTTTAAAAACCGGTTTTCGAATTTTACAAATGTATCCAAAAAACCGGTTTTAAACCCGGTTTTTAAAAACCGACAAACCCTAATTGGTACTGAGTGTGTCCGGTTCAAAACCCGGTTATGGTGGTTTCTGTACCAGAAGAAACACGCAAAAATAAAACTTGTTTGCTTGTACGAGGGAATTACGTTAACTAGGGTTACAAACCCGAAAAATATCCTGGGTCCAAGTCTCGGTGAAAATGATGGATGTAAAGGAATTCAAATAACAATAATAATAAATTATTCCAAACACGGTGATGTAAAATATATAGTCATCCCTGACAATAAAACTATATAATACATGTACAAAATGTATTTCGAAAATAGCTGGTGTACTATGTACCTCAGGGGAAAGGTTTGCCTCGGGTGCACAGAACTAAATACTCTATAAAGTGATGAATAGATGGAATAATAATAATAATTTATACGATATTCAATTATGCATATCGAATGATGGATCCTATGATTATTATTAGAATTGTTTTTGTCGAATATCTCCACAGTAACGCTGCTAATACGTAATAAAATACGAACATAAGTTACGTCTAAAACAACTTTAATACCTATGTCGTTAATTAACTTTGTGAACAATATAATTTATAATAATTAAATGTGATATCTGTACTGTTGAGTAGCCCTGATAGAAGCTGCACCAATCAGAGTCTGAATCGTTAAGCACTGTGCTCTGTTGTTATGTTTAGCATGAAATTGCTGACAGATTATACGTAATGCGTGTTGGCACCATTTCAGTAGCGCGCTGACATAACTGTGTGAAATGGACAGACTAGCTTTAGATGTGACGTTTTCCCGAAGAGAGAGAGACCATAGAAAGAATGGAACATAGCGGCGAGCGAAGTGGGGATGGAATGTGATATAACCGAAATAAGAGTCGCGTTCTTAACAGAAGATTGTTATTTTTATGTAAGAGATACCCGGAGTCTAGTTCCGTTCTGTGGAGAACATGCCGGCTGATATCGGGTAGGCTCAACCGAGAGAAAGTGGGCGGAGTCTGGCGAGCTTATGGCACCAGCATGCCGCACGTAATAATTAGAGTTTTGACACTACGGAGTGAAAGTGTGCCAGTTATGGCAACAAGGCAGTAACCCCGGACACCGGCACAGAGGTTCCACGTTCAGAAGGGTGGACCGCCCGCAGCAAATGTGCTACGTACTTGAGGACTAACTGCGCAAAATTTCTGTCTGGCCAGCAACCCAAAGGCTCGACCGTAACATCTCACATTCACACGTGTCTTAAGGGTCTGTTCGTCGGGGATATGAAGCCATGTGGTCGATTCTGTGTTTGTGCTATTGGCAGTCGCCGAGAAGATGTTTTCACATTAATTTACTTAAAATATACAATTTTTTAGTATATATTTATTTATTATTTCAGTCTATACAGAAACTTAATTTTTAAAATGTTGTTAAAATTACAATTAAAATTTAGCGCTTTTCATCGTTATTACGATGTTACATTTCAGCGCTTATTATTTTACGACATGTTTCGATGCTATTGCATCATCCTCAGGTTTTTATTGTTATTTTCATCTTTAAAACTAATATATATTTATTAATGCAACCTTTTATTGATTTATTTGTTTAGTAGATTTCTTTTTGTAGGTATTCCTTTTGATCTTCGTAGTGTTTTGCATATTTTAGGTCAGTTGTTAATTATTCTGTGAAACAATTAATTAACATACGAATTATTAATTATTAATATGAAAATGATTTTTTACTTTCAGGCGATTTACAAAACATTGCTTCAAGAAATTTTTATTCTTCAACACAACAGATTCATTGCCGGGTCAGTGGCTAGGCTAGTGATAAAATAAAGGATGAAATGAGCGGAGAGATAAAAAATTTAATATTTTATCAATAAAAATATGAATGGACGACAACTCCAGAGGACGAGGCGCAGATAGAATTATAATATTAAAATGGATCTTAAGAAATGCGAGAGAATGGACTGGATTCATATGCCACTTCATAAGTTTGCAATAAGGGTCCTTATGGACCTTCATGTTTCTTGAACAGCTCAGCTAATATTAATTTGTGAATAACGATGGAGTTACAGTACTCTACACCAGAATAATTTCTAGGATTCCCAGTTTTTTAACATTTTCTAGAAGAACAAGTACAACACTTTATCACAACAAAAACTTGAAGACCTAGAAATTTAACGACGCTGAATAGCTCAGTCAGTACAGTGTCTAGCTACGGGCTGGACGACCAGGGTTCGATCCCCGACGGGGGCAGAGGATTTTTCCTCTAGCCTCTGCGTCCAGACCTGCTCTGGGGTCCACCCAGCCTCCTATCCAATGGGTACCGGGGTCCTTTCCCGGGGGTAAATCCGGTCGGGGCGTGATGCTGACCACTCACCCCCATCTAGTGCTGGGGTCAAGGAAGAGAGGAGCTATACCTCCACTCACCCCAAACGCCTACATGGCGTATAGTGGGACAAACTTTACTTTACTTTACTGTTAAGAAGTCTGTAAAATCATAAAATTGGTGGCTACTGTTGATGACAAAGATAAAACTTAAAACGGTAATATGTGGTCTCCAATGACATGACGTTCATACAGAATTTTGTAAAAAGGCACGAATTTGTGGTCATATTTTAAACATGGCATGGTAAAAAAAAGGCTCTTAGTACAACGAAGACAAAATCTGTTTCTTCGGGAAAGCAGAAATTGCATGTGACAGACTCTCATGTGCTATTTGAACCCTCTGAAGCAAAACGCTCATCTACTGTTACTTCAAACAAGGCACAATGCGTCTCCATTTCTCATTTACAAAGATAAATCAATTAATGCTGTCCAGAGACATGGTAGCTGTTTATTTCTGCAAACCACACGAAATCTACAAATAACTCCAAAGTGTGGGCGAAATTCTGAGTTGTTGAAAGTTAAGGCAAGCGGCGTATCCTCCCCTGCATTAAGTAACGTAGCTTTCAGCTGGAATTCGACCGACGTGGGACATGAACGGAGATTCATAGAGCTAAGATGGAAGTGGTCGCGGTCTATTCGAACGGTTGTACTGAATATAAGGACTGAGGAAAACTATGAGGACCCCAGACATGACAACATGATTTCTATATGTCAATAAATATTTGCATCAGATGCTTTAGTGGCAGATAAAATAAATATAATTCTCACGGGCTTCAGTTAGTAAATGAAGAAACAGACGTTTCGGGAGCCACGTTCGGACCCATCATCAGGGTTCTGATGTCAGGACTGTTGCCACTTTGACGTTTCGTGGACACAGTACGACAAAGCGAAAATGAAGATTGTTGTGCTGGGTTTTCTGGTAGATGGAGGCAGTGATCACCTCTGAAACGTCGGTAAAAGGTACAACATTCCTGAAGAAATCATTTTCGATGGATAATATGATCAAGGTACTGACCTTACATGTCTTGAGGCTTGTTATTTATTTCATGACACTTGTCATCTATGCTATTCTTTTGAGGTTTTGATGACGAATGTAAGAGTGATTATAAATATAAAGAAATAGAACAAGGAGCGAAAATATTTAATGAAGTACAGTCCTTCTTAGGAAGCTGATAGTCCCTCAGCTAGTCAAAATATAATTCTCTTGTTATATAATCAGAAGGTTTGTTACCGTATTCAGAACAGCCCACCAATAGTTCATATCCTCAGCTAGATGAATTCAGTCTACATACGTACGGCCTGAGTCTTTAATTTACATTTTAATATTATCCTCATACCTATGCCAAGGTGTTTCATCATTCTTTCATATTTTTTTTTCAAAAATTGTGTAATAATTTATCTTGTTTTTATGCGTGATGCATGCTTCGTCTATCTCATCCTCTTAGTTTTGTTTTTTAATAATAAACAGGTTCTTATGCGTTGTCTCCCAGCCATTACGAAGAAACCCACGATACTTCTCAACAACCAATGAAACCTTCAAATCATTCAGAACAATAAGAGTTCGATCTGTCACTCGTGTTCAATTTACGATGGAGTGCGTGCCCAAGAGATTTCATATACAAAGAATATCCATTACGATATGAAACAGTTCTTCACCCTTGAAAGAAAGACGAAGTCTGCATTAGTCGTCCTGAACGATAATTGTTTCTGAAATGACTCATCATGTTTAACATAAAAGTATTAATCGTCCTGATGATGGAGGCAGTAAGCACCTCTGAAACATTGCTTAATATTTACCAGACTACACAGCGCAACAACCCAGAAGACAGAAATCTTCATCGCCCTGATGACGAAGGCAGTATGACCTCTGAAATGTTGGTTAACATCGACCAGACTACACAGCGCAACAACCCAGAAGACAGAAATCTTCATCGCCCTGATGATGGAGGCAGTATGACCTCTGAAACGTTGGTAAACATCGACCAGACTACACAGCGCAACAACCCAGAAGACAGAAATCTTCATCGCCCTGATGATGGAGGCAGTATGACCTCTGAAACGTTGGTAAACATCGACCAGACTACACAGCGCAACAACCCAGAAGACAGAAATCTTCATACTCTGATGATGGAGGCAGCATGACCTTTGAAACGTTAGTTAACATCGACCAGACTGCACAGCGCAACAACCCAGAAGACAGAAATCTTCATACTCATCGCCCTGATGACGGAGGCAGTATGACCTCTGAAACGTTGGTTAACATCGACCAGACTACACAGCGCAACAACCCAGAAGACAGAAATCTTCATACTCATCGCCCTGATGACGGAGGCAGTATGACCTCTGAAACGTTGGTAAACACCGACCAGACTACACAGCGCAACAACCCAGAAGACAGAAATCTTCATCGCCCTGATGACGGAGGCAGTACGACCTCTGAAACGTTGGTAAACATCGACCAGACTACACAGCGCAACAACCCAGAAGACAGAAATCTTCATACTCACCGCTGTGAAAACCTCAAATCATACAAATTGTGCGTGTGTTTCTGAGTATGAAGTACGCACATAGAACATAAAATTATCCAGCTGCTTAGGCAGTACTTCACGAAGTTGTACAGCGGAGGAAAATCTCCATAGGATGAGAACTGAACAGCTCATTTAAGGTCTAAAATCAGAAACAGCCATCGCTTGGAGCTGCTCGTCGTTACCAGGACAGAAATGCATCACAACCATTTCAACCGAAGCAATCATAAAATTATGAGGGAATAGTAAAATACATTTTATTTCTGTAGCTGGGGGAGAAAGAGCATCTTATAGTTAGAAGGATCCCAGGCAATGCCCGCTCGTCCTTCTGGTAAGGACAGAATAAGAGTGAAGACGTTAGGGTGATGAGTACTGAGAGATTATAACAGAGACGGCTAGATTTTTTTTTATTGAAGCCGAAGCTCATATAAATAATATATAAGAATTCAGTCAGTACCGCAAAGAAAACACATCACTTCACCATTACAAAGACAATTGGTAAATTTTGTTGAAGGAAATAATTGTGTTTATATGGGAATCACTCAAGATCCCTAAATACAAAATTCGCAGTTTGAAACTATTAAATCAGGTCAATGATTAGGTACGGGGTTGACGGTTATGTTTACGCCAACAAACTACATTTACACGTGCGGAAATTGTTAACCATCTGAGCTACTGTTAACTTCTCAGGAGGGATTTTGATCCATACAGCTGCAGGGTAATAACTTAGAAGCTTATATTCTAGTCCCAGCTACAAGAAAGTATTCTTCGCGGATGGGTAAATAAGTAGATGTCGCATGTGACAACGGAGTCTGAGGATAACACACAATTTCTTTCTCGTACATCAAATTCTGCACAAAGCAAACGATCAACTACAGTTGATAATGCAGTCCTTATCACTTAGACGCCGATGAAATTTTCTTCTTATGTAAAACCCTTCTGTCACTTGGTGAGATAACACACAAAAATAATTTTATCAAATTGCTGTATAATTAAGAAGATGACGTTTCGTGTGAAACCGTTTAGAACTGTAACGATTTTCTCTATAGCAAGTTAGAAAAAAAGACAGATAATCATTGCGTAACTTGTGAAGGTAGAATCACGCATAACCACAGGCCTCTTGTTACTTAACTCGTCGCCCGAAAGGACATGCGACTAGAAAGGTAAGAACCGGACGTCGCACTGAATTATGGAGCGGGACTGACGCGCTGACAACGTGTCCCTTGTTCCTACGAAGTAACGGGCGTTTTCACGGAAACATTTTTTGGTTCAGAAAGAAATTTGAGAGAAAAGAAGATGGCTGCCTTCTGGGTTGTAGCGCCGTGTAGTTTGGTAGAGTAAACCAACGTTACAGAGGTCGTTGCTGCCTCTTATAATCAGGTGACTAATTTCATGGTTATGGATGAAGTAATGGACTCTGAAACGTCGGTAAACTTCTACCAGACAATACGGCCATCTTCATACTCACCGATGTCAGAACCTCAGTTCCTACTTAATGTAAAACGAGTTTCCACCGCAAAATCTTAATCAAAACGTTCAAATTTCCGTATTTTATTTCATTTCATTCTACTTTATTTAACTCCAATTATTTTTATTCTATTTTATCACCATTAGCAGCAGTAGGTAGTAGCAGTAGACACTTGCGAGATCTAGACGTAGATGGTAGAACTGTGTTAAATAACACGACAATAAATAAGGTGTGAGAACGCGGATTGCATAATTTTGGCTCAGGATAGGTTCCAATGGCGGGCTTGTGTAAAGACGGAAATTAACCTTAAAATGTCACAAAAGTAGTTTAATTTTTTTGAATTACTGAGCAATTATTTGTTTTTGTAGGACTATGCCCCCATTAATTATTTATTGCAGTAGTAGTAGTTGTTGTTGTTCAAAACATAAATGAATACAATAAACAATTTCATTATTTTACACATCAAATTTCAATAAAACCCCCGGAGAATATCGTGTACTTTCGCGAGTCCCATTATAAATAATACGTGGGATAAGAATATGATGCGTTTTGATCTTATAGCCAATGGCGTTCCTACTTCCATTTAAATAATAACAGGTCGTGCATTCATGCAGGATGTGTGAACTGATCTGAACTCGTACGTAAGCCGCTCTGTTCATTCGACTTAATTTGCAACAGAAATATAATTAACAAAATTCTAAATGATCGCCGAATGCGATATAATTGATTCATATTTCGCATGTCTATTATAATATATAGTATATAATGGCTTTAACATTGCTATAATGTACTACTACAAAATATATACACTCATTAAGTTTAATTAAATAGTAAAATATTGATTAAAATGCTAACTGCAGCTGACAAATTACTCGTGCTGATTAATAAACGTACAGACTAATTAGTTATTTGCGTGTTCTTACCAAGTGAAGACATATTGGTCGATACAGATCGCGACTGTAATGCACGAAACGTCACAAAACCATTTTAGTAATGCCGTGTTTACAGAAGGATGTGCTTCAGTCACGTGTTTTTGATACTGAAACGAGAGTACCGAAGCACCCGATAGCAAAGCACCCGGTAAAAAACACTATTTAGCTCGTGAAGTAATATTTATATTTAATAAATTACTCAAAATAAATGGTGTCCTTCTTGATTGGGGCGCAGAGTGGGACAACAACGGATCCGCGGAACGCTAGAATCTATAGTTCATCATCATCTTCAAAGCCGTGAGAATCTCAAATCTCAAAATCCCACAGTCACATTAAATTAGGAAGAACAAAAATAATCCGGACGTACACACTTTCATTTTCTTTTTATTTGCAAGATTAAAAACAATGGGCTACTCTATACTAATAAAATGTATTTCACCAAAATACAAAATTGAACATCTTTACAGTCTCGGGTTGATCAAAAGTTTTAAGATTTCAAAAATCCAAAGTTCTGTGTCTTGTACTATATTTTTCGATTCTAACAAGGGACAGAAATATTTTTCTAGAAAGGAAAAGAAAATTATGCCTTGATACTTTATGAATCTCAGCAGCATCATCAGACGGAGGCAGTATGACCTCTGAAACGTTGGTTAACATCGACCAGACTACACAGCGCAACAACCCAGAAGACAGAAATCTTCATACTCACCGCTGTGAGAACCTCAAGTCTTACATAAGATAATTAAACTCCGAACATAACCTAACCGCACGACAAACTTATGGTTCAAAATCACTGATTGGTTCGTCTTAATGGAGACAACTCCCTGCTTTGTGATTTTCATCTTCAACTGCAAGAAGGAAATTGACACAGCCTAGCAACGGTAGCATTTCCTCCGACAAATAGAGCGCGTTCATCAGATAAGGGGAAATCCCGAGGCGTCATAATCCGGTTTCTTGCAACAATGACATTAACTGACGGAATAAATGAAGAAGCAATTGAATTAACTGTTGCTAGCCACTGACTGTCTCACCTCGGCACTGCAGAGACAGATTTCTGTGCTCTAAGACTGGTCTGAGTTAGAAGCTTCACACTTGTTCACATTATATATTTCGGGCGGTCAAATCAACGCGTATGATTTGGGCGTGCTTAAGACAAAAATGACGGTAGAACCGTCTCTGGTTCTCATTAAGCGTCATGCTCGTGAAGACGTGTGGTATAGCGGAGAGACAACTCCACTCTTTCTTGACCTCGGCAGTAGATGGAGGCGAGTGGTCAGGTTCACGCCTAGGTCGTTTTTGCGCTTATAATAAACTTCCGCTACGCATTGGATAGGAGGCTGGGTAAAATCCGGAACAGGTCTGGTTTGCTGATGAAGAAATAAATCCGTGTCTCTGACGGAAATCGAACCCCCATCCAGTATCCAAGTCATTATTCTAACTGAGCCGTCCCGGGTTAAGCACTCCGTAAGTTCTGATAACGACTACTACAATTCGTGAATCATAAAATTTATTCGCAAAGGAGACCTGAAATATTACGTAAGTATCATGAAACATCACGACTTAAAAAGTCGTCTCTGCAAATACGTAAAGCTAAACTTCCAAACATTCATACGCTTTTGTGGGCTGTTATTTTAATCAAGCAGACGGACTTAAACTTTTACATGTTAGTTGTGGGGAGCGGTAAGTTTAAAAACATTAAGTTGTAACAATTTAAAACATTATGGTCACATATTTTAACATCCAGAGATACTGTATTATTCTCACATGACGTATTTACTAGTTTAAAATATTTATCTGGATAAGAAGTGATTAACTTCTTAAGGAGTATTAAATAGAAGAGTCATGGAGAGTGGAGACATGTTGTTTTATCTGAGGCTTAAATAATAGATGTGCTTCGTACTTCAGAGGTTTAAACAGCCCGTTTCCAGTGGCTGTGTGATGTAAGAGAGTACCACGTCTGAATATCTGAGTAGGATTCGTCTTCTTAAAACGCTATCAGTAATGAGGGGTTACCTGACCACTGTGCAAATTCACAGAATATTAAAAACGTATGTAGACTTACGTCCACGGAAGTCACCGCGAAACAGAATAATCAACAAATACTCGAAGAATTAACTTACCAACTTCACACAACAGAGAACTCCTTCGGTCAGCCGGACAAGAAATGCTCTGCCCTCTATGACACTCGCACGTTTTAGACTGAAATTTTAAATGCATCTCATCTCTACCATCTGCACGCCTAGCCCATCTATTACTCATCGACTTGATGGTCCTGATAATAGTAGGTGAAAGGAATCCTCAGTGTCCAGTTTTCTTAAGCTTCCTGTTATGATAATATTCAACGGAAACTAGAAAGTAGTTTCTAATCGTGACGCTCATGAGACTGAAAAACGTTCTCCTTGGATTACACTAACATTCCAAGTGTTCTTCTCGCCAAATCACGTGGATCTTTGTTATTTTTTATTTAGTGTTCTGTCTGACGACAGGTCCATATGAACAGGATCCTTCCATCCTTTTCTCGGACTGGGACCTGTTCATATACGTTCTTGGCAGATGATCCAGAAGTGGTTTGCCATTGCCTTCTTCTGTGTGTGAATGGAGTAATTGTTGGGATGCCACGGAGGAAAACTCCGTGTTGCCTAGACCACGGCCTTGCCCAACACAAGTTATAAATTCGGGCACCGCCGGGAATCGAACCCGAGACCCCAGGATAACAAGGCCAGCGTTCTAACCGCTAGACCACCGTGGCGGTGGATCTTTGTTACACTAATGGAATGCCAGGACATTGTTATTGTTCTTGTGCTATTATCTCGAGTTACTGTTGCTTCTTGGGTTATTGTTGTGCTAATAGGATTCAAAGTCAGTTTCTCAACAGTGTTTCAACAATGGGAACAATAGGATAATACTTTTTCGAGACAGTTTGTTGCAACAATAGGATCGGAGGGCCTATTATTGTTACGAAAAACGCGATAGATTTACATGAACGTTGTTCTAATACACTGGAGAGTGGAGAAAGGAAACCATTAACCATTTTAGAAAAACATGTATATAATATGCAAGATGTTTGAACAAAAAGTAGTTTACGAACAAAAATAATTAGGCCTGTCTGGTGCTTACAATGCAGTTAAGTTGTTCTTAACGGGGATCAAATTGTTATCTTTTCAAACTGCGAGCTGTTAATATTAAATCCCTTGTACCCTTAATTTATACCACATCTGTACTGAATACATGCATCCAGCCGCCTCAGGAGATCACCCTTACATGGTACAGACAGGTTCAGCACCAACTGGTGTAAAACGAGTCAGGAACATTACAAGAGCCAGGCGCGTTTGCCACTAAAGCGAGAGTTTGCGGTGTAACAGCCATTTGTAGCGGCGTGAGAGACACCTCAATTATCACAGAGCCTTTAGCAGAGAGACAGATGAAAGGCTCTTCATAACATTTTGCAATTATAAAGTCAATTACTTAAAGCGTTTTGTCACAAGAAGCATTTCAAGTAATAAACTAAATTAATTTTAGTATAATTATGCCACAACCATGAAATACGGCGGATTGGATTTATCTGGCTCAGAATGCGGCCCTGTGACTGGCTGTTGCAAAAACGATAATGGGCTTTTGTTTTCCAGAAAAGGCTGCTCAGTTTTTGACTAGCTTAGCGACTGTTAGTTTCTCAAGATGGTCTCGGCTTCGGTGACCTTTATTTAGTTAGGTTTACTTACAAACGCAACCCACAGTCCTCAAGAAATTTGCTATATCAGGGTTACTAATGGCCATCGCGTTATACCCGAAAGACTTAATTAGACGGCGTATTTTAACAGCACAAACTTCACGTCAAGTTTCGAGATGATCATCATTATTACCATTCGGATCGCCGCGGCTGGTGACGTGTTCACTTTTCGCTGCATTAGCCCTAGGATGCCTGATCATCCATACGCACTAAAAATGTATTTTGCTTGTAAAATATTTTTTTTACGGCGACTGATGGGCGTAATTACTCGTAGTTGAGTATCCTAGTATGGTTAATTTACAGAATCAAACTCCATGTGTTCGAAAGTTTATAATTCCACGTCCAACTTAACTGGCTGAACATGATATTAATAGTGACGTATCATTTATCTAAATTATACGCTACAGGAGTGAACATTGCTTTTTGTGGACAAATGTAACCCATGTAGGGATACTAACTGTGTGCATTAAATTATATATCTTTGTCCATTTATCCTGTATCTTGCCATGACGCTAATCCTTTTCAACTGATACATAATTGATTAACATTTCTCGGGATTTCCAGGCACGACTCATTATTTGTCTGATTCAACTCGAGAATCGCAGACGAATTTAGACGAAACTAAATATGGACGTAACGCAGTTGGGTTCTACCATAAAATTACACTTTTCAATTTCCTGCAATCGGTAATACAAGTATGGCGGGAGAACAAACTTGTGAGGTGGGATCGACACGTGCAATAGGCCCATGCAATGATGTATGGTTATGGATTTTCGAAAAATACGGAACTCTGGTAAGGGACCTCTTCGTAACATGTAACATTTATGGCATTTGCATGAAAATAAACATGTTCTGACTTTTCTAGGACTCGATCACATGATCGCAACCGTATGAGTTCAGTAAGCTATTGCAGAGCTAAGGCTCCTTTGACAAGTACGTATTGATTTACAATACTTAAGGAAGACATTATTGCCACGTAATTTGTAGAGCTGGAAGCTAAATTTGTCTAAGTAACGTAACTCACGCATTATTCTGTGACTTCAGAGTCTGTAAAGAACGCATGCACCGTACTGTTTATACATTTCCAGTCTTGTTGATATGCCTTTTAATCCGGTAAGAGAATATAAATCTATTTGAAGATTTATGTCTTCTGGGTTGTTGCGCTGTGTAGTCTGGTAGATGTTTACCGACGTTAAGAGGTCATACTGCCTCCGTCATCAGGACGATGAGTATGAAGATTTATGTCTTCTGGGTTGTTGCGCTGTGTAGTCTGGTAGATGTTTACCGACGTTTCAGAGGTCATACTGCCTCCATCATCAGGGCGATGATGGTGGAGGCAGTATGACCTCCGAAACGTTGGTAAACATCGACCAGACTACACAGCGCAAGAACTCTGAAGACAGAAATCTTCATCGCCCTGATGACGGAGGCAGTATGACCTCTAAAACGTTGGTAAACATTGACCAGACTACACAGCGCAACAACCCAGAAGACAGAAATCTTCATCGCCCTGATGATGGAGGCAGTATGACCTCCGAAACGTTGGTAAACATCGACCAGACTACACAGCACAACAACCCAGAAGACAGAAATCTTCATACTCTGATGACGGAGGCAGTATGACCTCTGAAACGTTGCTAAACATCTACCATACTAGACAGCGCAAGAACTCAGAAGAAAGAAATCTTCATACTCATCGCTGTGAAAACCTCAAATCAGACATAAATCTATTTGTTTTAGCTTGCAACACTTTCCTATTGCTAAGAAATGACGCATATACTGTATATATGAATGTGTAATTGAAAAGCTATCACTTGTGATAATATTACAAGTTGATTTATAATGACCTCAGCTGTGGATGATTCAGCACGAAAACTGGTACAGAAATAAAATGCTGCTTGAACAGGTACACGATGATACATGAGACTACTAATGTTCAGTTAATCAATTCCTTATCAGTTGAAGAGGATTAGAGTTATATGAATGTAATTTAATGCAAACCATTACCTACATTTGTCCACAAATAGCAACGTGTACGTCTTCAGGGTGTAATGTGGATGATTAAGACACCACTATTAATATTTTGTTCAGCTAATTACGTTAACGTGAAAATATAAAATCCTAAACATATGGATCTTGATTTCACAAATTAACTAATCAAAGGTGTTTTAAAAGTAATAGCCTTTACTAATTACGCTTATGAGTCGGTGTAGGAAAAAAACATTTTACAAGCAACAAAAATGTTTCATGTTATATATGTAATATGTAAGCTAACGAACTAAAGAAATTAATTTCCTTACATAAGACAGAATTGAATTGTCTCATTGACAACACCAGACATTAACTTTTGTGTCATTTTGTAATGTAATACACACAAAGAAATAATTTACTGCATTTCATTCTGCATATTCACATTGCAGGGTGCATTTGACTGTGTGGTAGTTGTAACAGATAATATCCTGATTGCATATAATTGCATAATTACGTACAATTCAAATTGTTCTCTCATATAAATTAGCATTAGTGTAACCAATTATTATCCCACAAAACTATTTTAACCTGAATGAAAGATCTCTCTTGAGTTATGCAACGAGTAGGAGAAAATAGACTACTTATCCATATTTGTAGAGAGTAATTGAACAAGTAAGCACTTTATTTATAAATGTTTGCACCGTGGTTTTTTAAACATACTCAGATATTCGAAAGGCACACAATGAAATACATTTTTTTATATGTTGTTGTTAAGACTTACCACGTAGGTAGTATAGCAACCGCAGGCAGCATATTTTTGGTTAAACCTGAAAATAAGACAAAGAAAAACACATAAAACAACAGTGCCATTGAAAGTTTCCTTTTCAAGCATGTGCTTTCGCCCTTCAATACTAAAATATATACGCTTTAGTCCATCCATACCAAATGATTCTTAAGCAAATCATTACAATTAGCTTTTGAAATAGCCGATATTTTAGTTTCCTGGTGAATGTTCAGCGTCTTCAGTAAAATATACGGAAATGCTAACGTTTCGGAGGCTGGTTTAAACGTCGTCATCAGGTAAGGAAGAAGGAAGAGGCTCAGCAATGGGAAATAAAGAAGGGAAGAAAGTCCGCCTCCGAAATGTTGTGGGTGTTTTTGTATATCCCAGTCTGTGAGAAAAGTCACGAATGTTAGAGTTATAGCTTCTTATTTTGCATGGAATGTAAATGCTTCAGAGAGGAACACAAGTGAATTAACTAAATACAACGAGGAAAACATAAGACATGTAAGATTTGAGGTTTTCATAGTGGCGAGTGTGAAAATTTCTGTCTTCTGGGTTGTTCTGCCGTGAAGTATGATAGATGTTTAACAACGTTTCAGAGGTCATGCCTTCCTGATGACGGAGGCAGTATGACCTCTGAAACGTTGGTTAACATCGACCAGACTACACAGCGCAACAACCCAGAAGACAGAAATCTTCATACTCATCGCCCTGATGACGGAGGCAGTATGACCTATGAAACGTTGGTTAACATCGACCAGACTACACAGCGCAACAACCCAGAAGACAGAAATCTTCATACTCATCGCCCTGATGACGGAGGCAGTATGACCTCTGAAACGTTGGTTAACATCGACCAGACTACACAGCGCAACAACCCAGAAGACAGAAATCTTCATACTCATCGCCCTGATGACGGAGGCAGTATGACCTATGAAACGTTGGTTATCATCGACCAGACTACACAGCGCAACAACCCAGAAGACAGAAATCTTCATACTCATCGCCCTGATGACGGAGGCAGTATGACCTATGAAACGTTGGTTAACATCGACCAGACTACACAGCGCAACAACCCAGAAGACAGAAATCTTCATACTCATCGCCCTGATGACGGAGGCAGTATGACCTCTGAAACGTTGGTTAACATCGACCAGACTACACAGCGCAACAACCCAGAAGACAGAAATCTTCATACTCATCGCCCTGATGACGGAGGCAGTATGACCTATGAAACGTTGGTTAACATCGACCAGACTACACGGCAGAACAACCTAGAAGACAGAAATCTTCAAAACAGAAGATGATGATAAGAAGGCAATCTATTTTCCACTGAAAGTCCATTTCCATTAAGATTTTAGTAATAACATAAATCTCTATTGATAAAAACTGAGATCATTAGAACCTAAGGTGATAAAGGAGGCAAGAGACTGGAGAATGAGATGGGCTATGCATATAGCACAGGTGGGGGCGATGAGAAACCAATATAAAATGTTGGTGGGAAAACGTTATGGAAAGAAGACCCAGACATAGATGGTAGGACAATGTTAGAATTCATCGTAAAGAATCAGGGTGTGATAGTGTGGAGTGGAATCATCTGGCTCAGGATGAGACTACTGCTGGCTCTTGTTAACAGAGCAATGAACCTTTGGCGACAATTGATTTAGCATAAAAGTTGACGTTTGCATGGTGTTAAATTAAGAAATATCTTTACTCTTTGTTGTGATAACTTATTTCATTTCTGGTCAAAGAAACCAGACGATGTGAGATCTGAGGTTCTCACGACGGTAAAGTTAATAATATTGTTCTTGTGGGTTCCGTCATCGTCTTCAGCAGGTTCATTACGTTTCTCTGAAACGGTTTTGTCTACTTTCGAGACTAAAGTGTTTCAGATAAAACGTTTTAACTGAGTGAAAATAACGTCCTTCTGGGATTTGGTGCCGCGTAAGAGAAGCATTAAAATTTATAGTAATGACTTAGGGTTAGGCTGTGTAAAGTTAATTAACTGGATCAGAATAAGTTGAAATGGAGGGTTTTGCGGTAATAATGATGGATGTTCTGTTTCCATATTATAACGCAAGACGAATGCTAAGTTTGTATCTTATATGCGTCATGTTTGTGTTTGATTAAATATATTTATTTTGTACAGTCTATACACAAACGTTTGAAGTTTATTGGTGTTGTAAAAAATATATAATATTAAAACATTTTATTGTGTAAAATATTATATTAGCGCTCTTAATCGTAAATACGATTTTACATTATATTTTTTTAGCGCTTTTATTAAAACGACATGTTTCGACGGGTAATACCGTCGTCTTCAGGTTTTTATCAATTTAAAATATTTTAAAAACTATTAGATATTTGATGCAATATATTATAATGATCCGTAGTTCTGTTTGTAGCTTTCCATTTTCATGGTAAGTTGTTTATTGTAGTCAGACGTTATATTTTTCAAGAGATGTGTAGAGTAACGTCCGTCTAAAAAAAATATAATGTAAAATCGTATTTACGATTAAGAGCGCTAATATAATATTTTACACAATAAAATATTTTAATATTATATAATTTTTATAACACCAATAAATTTCAAACGTTTGTGTATAGACTGTACAAAATAAATATATTGAATGCTAAGTTGTTAAATGTTCAAGTAGGTTTTGTATATAGTACCCGCAGCGATTTTAAGGAGTAGATCACTCTAATACAGAGCGATCATTAAAAGTTATGAACTAAATCCCCATGCTGTCAGTGTAATTGTGTACATTTTCATCTTACTGTAATTTAAAAATATTTTCCTCGACAGAGAGTTTTCATTTTATTCTAAATCGCTCTGATCCATCAGAATGTATGAAATCACACAATCACTTAGAATATAGTAAAGTAATACAGAAAACTTTAGAGCCGAATGTTCGAGTTGCAAAACAACCTGTTATAATCATAATTTTCACTGTTAGTTGTAGCTCTGACAGACGTGTCTTTCTGTTATTAATGAATGTGATGTTTTGACATCCTGACAATGTTTACGTTTTCAACGAATCTGACGCACACAAGATAGGAAAACTGTTAACAGGTGCATTATATTAGCCGATTATGCTCCGATGATCCATTAAGAACAGAATTTTAAACTTGAGTTGTACAGTCACGTTTCATAATAAAGTAAATTTATGGTCACTTTCGGTGCCTAATATCAGATAGCAATTAATTCAGGCAAAATGAGAGAGTGATACATTTTTACTTGAATCGTATACGTCTGTCCATGACCTACTATAACGTCCTGTATAAATCTTTGTATAACACCTGTGAGTATATGGAAGAAGTATTTCTGTTAACAGGTACTATCACTTAAATGAAATTAGAAGTAACTTTTCTATTTATCTCACTAAATATGCAATAAGATAATATTTGTTTCAGAAAACATTACAAGTTACTGGTGTTAAAGATGGCCGAACTCGCAAGGTGGCCTTGATTTGAATTATTCGTAACTGTGAAGATTAAAGAATTAGCTTAGCGCATGTCGACACGTGCTAGCTATCTAAATTTGTTCACACAAGAACAAGTGAAAGGGACAGATAAATTTCCGCGTGTTCGTAGATGCAGATGCTGATGACGAAGGACGATTGACAAATTCAGCCAAGCAGATTTCCTGGCATTTACATCGTTATAAACAGTAGTTTAGATATCCTTTATTACGAAGCAGTATAAAAATATAAATACGTAATGAGGCAAAGGATTTATAACGTGGCCCACGCTATATATCCTCCTATTTTCTTCTTGGTCTGCCTAGGGGTCGTTTTACAGAATAATTTACGACCAAAATTCTATATACACCCATTTCATCTCCATGTGTGCTACATGTACAGCCCATTGGAGCCTCCTAGATTCCACTATCCTCACTATACTAGGTGACCCGTACAATTCTCACAGCTCCTCGTTATGAAATATTCTAAATTCCTCACTTATTTCATCCCTCATAGGTCCGAACATCTTCCTCAGCGTTCTGTTTTCAAATACTTGTAATTTACGTTTTTCCTTCAAGGTAAGAGACCATGTTCCACAACCATACAAGACAACAGTTTCATAATTTATGTTTATCCCTTTATTCTCACTTGTCCAGGGATTATGTGTGCAACTTTTCAGACTTCTAGTTCCAAAACACAAAATCAAAAAGAAATTGCCAATCCCTTAAGTGCTCCCACATTTTAAACCTGTGCCTTATTTGAGTGAGAATGGACAAGATGAAAGTTTGAATATTTCTGTCTTCTGGGTTGTTGCGCCGTGTAGTCTGGTCGATGTTAACCAACGTTTCAGAGGTCATACTGCCTCCGTCACAATCATCGCCCTTATGACGGAGGCAGTATTACCTCTGAAACGTTGGTTAACATCGACCAGACTACACAGTGAAACAACCCAGAAGACAGAAATCTTCATACTCTGATGACGGAGGCAGTATGACCTCTGAAACGTTGGTAAACATCGACCAGACTACACAGCACAACAACCCAGAAGACAGATATCTTCATCGCCCTGATGACGGAGGCAGTAGGACCTCTGAAACGTTGGTTAACATCGACCAGACTAAACAGCGCAACAACCCAGAAGACAGAAATCTTCATACTCATCGCCCTGATGATGGAGGCAATATGACCTCTGAAACGTTTGTAGACATCGACCAGACTACACAGCGCAACAACCCAGAAGACAGAAATTTTCGTACTCTCCGCCGTGAAAACCTCAAATAATACAAGATGAAAGTTTGTTAGTACGATAGGCCGTTTGAGAAAGTCTGTGAAACTCAACTGTGTAGATCTGTATATTACTAAATTTAAAAGAAATGTAGTTATCAAGTCTCTACCAACTGAACAAGTAGTTCAATCCAGACTTCCGAAAACATCCGTCTTCTTTTAGACATCCTCTTTTCGCAAAGCACTGCATGAATAAACAGCGAATAATAACCTAACATTTACTGAACTGCATAAGCCCAGCATTTATGTCAGCGGAAAGAGCAAAACGACATGACAAAGACTCACTACCTGCCATGAACAATGATCTTCTTAAGTCAAGTTGCACTACATCCCTTCGTATTTTCTTGTTTCATTTATTTATTCTGTCAGGATATCAACTTCTTTTTAGTACATTTACATTTGCATTCATCCTTATTGGTTAGAGATTAATAGTACCAACGTTTACAAATGTTACTTCTCGCTTTCCGGAAATATCTTCTGTTTTACATCCCATAGGCATGTACCAGCAACGCTCATAAAGCCAAAAAATGTATTTAATTAATAAAAGAGGATTATTAATACTTAACTGATACTAAAGGTTTAACAATTTTTAAAAAAATCAAAATTCCTTCAAAGTGGCCCTTCGTTGTCTGAAAATAGATTATGTCCTACAAAATGAGGACGGAACTAACCACAAGTCTGCTTCACGTCCCTGGTGTCCCGGGTTCAATTCCCGGCGGTGCTCAAATTTATAACTTGTGTTGGGCAAGGCCGTGGTCTAGGCATCACGGAGTTTTCCTCCGGGGGCTTCCCCGGTTTCTCCGTGGCATCCCAACAATTACTCCACTCACACACAGAAGAAGGCAATGGCAAACCACTTCTGATCATCTCTGCCAAGAATGTATATATGTATGAGCAGGTCCCTGACAACCTGAAGAGGTTGGAAGGATCCTGTTCATAATATATGGACCTGTCGTCAGACAGAACACTACAAATAAAAAAAAATATTTGATAATATAAACACTATCGTTTCAGATCCTTTCTGGTGTTATACATAGGCACAACGTAACTAACAAAGTTCTGTGTACATTTCTTGTGTTGCACGCCTAAGCTGCAGTCGTAATCTCTAGTTCAGAGTCCGAACAGTACAAACGGAGTAAAATCACGTAATTCTTCCTTCATTCAGCACATTATTTGTCCCAGGTCCCTATAGTTTGCTTGGTATTTCGTTTTCAAATACTCGTTCTTGTAATTTATACATTTAATCAGATTAAGGGACCCCGTTCCACAATTAGGCCTCTAGACACATTACTGAAATACATTAGGAGCTTAACAAAAATTCGTCCTTGATAAGGCTGGAAGTGCATTTTATGAATCCGTTCACAGTTTCGAATACACCACATAACATTATTAATAGACGGCCATAAACTTTTTGTAACGCTCTACATTTTATGAAAGTGTCTAAGCTGTCTTTTTCTGTACGGTCGTGTATAACAATTATGTAAATGATGTCCACAGAAAACAGAGCAGTGTCATAAATCTTTTTGGGTCTCTTTTTGGTAGGTTTTTAGGTTTGTAGAGAGATGGTGAAGTTATTTTTAAGATTTTATTTATTAAGAATACATAATGAGGGAAGTAATATATTACCGTATTCGAAGCAAATATTTAGCGTAGTTTATAATTACAATTAAGGCTAAATTAACAGACGTAGACAAATATTTGATTTATTTATGGAATTATCTTTGAGAAACGAAGCTATGTTGTAGCAAAATATTTGCATTTGATCAGACCCCACAAAAGAAGTCATTCAGGAATGTCAGCGTAAACAAGCAGAGAAATCAAGCAATAGCTAACTGAACATTTAGGTCAATCGCACGAATTTGCATATAAATCACATTTATATCATATTGTTATGTAATTAAAGTACTTTAATCATTCAACTTGTCTTTACACAACATTTTAAAATAAATTTCATAAGTTTAATTATACGTCTACATCATAATTACGTCTTCCTGGTATGTAACAGAAACAAACCACGTATTACTGTTAGTCATGCGCCATTGGTTTGGGCACAGTCTTAATAAATCAATGCCCAGGAGGTAAGAACAGAAATTCGTAGAGAATATTATAACCAATCATATTGCTTCATTAAAAATTAAGTCGTGTTACATGAGTGTCGCTCAAATTTACTACAGTACTGACCGGCTACATGCCTGACTGTCGATTACGTGAAACGTGTCTTTTACTGCGTAATTCTGTTTTAACAGCCGACTCTGGAAAGTATTCTTACCACGGAATGCAGAACACAACCGCCTATGCGCATGCTCGCTACACTTCTGTTTCTTTTGTAAACACATTTAACAGAAAATGACTCTGTTCATCAGTATTCAAGGTACGTCAGCAGTTTTATTTACGTGCCTGGAATTTACCAAAGTTCTCTGGTGGCACTGCGAGAAAATAAGACAGAACGACAACTCGTCTGGTAGAAACGTCCGAAGATCATTGTAACATGGAGATTCAATAGATGTAGTGTACTTATTTGTTGGGTAATCAATTACATTTACTTCTAAACCACTGAATTACAGTCAAATACCAGCAGTATTCTATTGCAACGGTTTCAGAATCTTCCTGAACGAAGTGATGTTCTCTTTTACCTGGTAGCAACCGAACATCATGCGATGTTACCTAAGATAATGCTAACACATCGTTGAACACGTGTAGAATGAGTGAGTGGACACTCATATCTGAAGCCAAGATCGCAGTGCAGAGTGGGTGTTGCTTGGCCCTACATGACAATGTAGAAGACTTGTAGGCCTACGTGGTAACCATAGCAACGGTTTGCCTGTCATCAGGCTTTATAACTAATAGCGATGTGTCCGATCAGTTCACAGCTGCGAGCAGTGAGTCATCCTAATAACTAATAATTTGAAGATTTCTGTCTTCTGGGTTGTTGCGCTGTGTAGTCTGGTCGATGTTAACCAACGTTTCAGAGGTCATACTGCCTCCATCATCAGAGTATGAAGATTTCTGTCTTCTGGGTTGTTGCGCTGTGTAGTCTGGTCGATGTTAACCAACGTTTCAGAGGTCATACTGCCTCCGTCATCAGGGCGATGAAGAGCTTGTTTCGCTGTGTAGTCTGGTCGATGTTAACCAACGTTTCAGAGGTCATACTGCCTCCGTCATCAGGGCGACGGTAGTATGATCTCAGAAACGTTGGTAAACATCGACCAGACTACACAGCGCAACAACCCAGAAGACAGAAATCTTCATCGCCCTGATGAAGGAGGCAGTATGACCTCAGAAACGTTGGTAAACATCGACCAGACTACACAGCGCAACAACCCAGAAGACAGAAATCTTTATCGCCCTGATGATGGAGGCAGTATGACCCCTGAAACGTTGGTAAACATCGACCAGACTACACAGCGCAACAACCTCTTCATCGCCCTGATGACGGAGGCAGTATGACCTCTGAAACGTTGGCTAACATCAACCAGACTACACAGCGCAACAACACAGGAGACAGAAATCTTCATACTTATCGCCCTGATGATGGAGGCAGTATGATCTCAGAAACGTTGGTAAACATCGACCAGACTACACAGCGCAACAACCCAGAAGACAGAAATCTTCATCGCCCTGATGATGGAGGCAGTATGACCCCTGAAACGTTGATAAACATCGACCAGACTACACAGCGCAACAACCCAGAAGACAGAAATCTTTATCGCCCTGATGATGGAGGCAGTATGACCTCTGAAACGTTGGTAAACATCGACCAGACTACACAGCGCAACAACCCAGAAGACAGAAATCTTCATCACTCTGATGACGGAGGCAGTATGACCTTTGAAACGTTGGTAAACATCGACCAAACTACACAGCGCAACAACCCAGAAGACAGAAATCTTCATCACTCTGATGACGGAGGCAGTATGACCTCTGAAACGTTGGTAAACATCGACCAGACTACACAGCGCAACAACTCAGAAGACAGAAATCTTCATATTCACGGCTGTGAAAACTTCAAATCCAACAACTAATACTTTACTATATTAAAAAACTGTGTGCTGAAACTAATACGTACTAGTAAACAATTCTGAACCTGCAATCTCCATCTGTTGTAAAGTGTAACAAATGTTGTTCTAATTGTCTAAATATATATTTTTGTAACAGCCTTAACACTACAACAAATATATTGATTCAATACTCTATGGTTCGTTATTCTGGGTTATGGTGCCATGTGGACTGGTCGGTAGATGCCAACGTTTCGGAGAAATACATTGCCTCCATCTTCAGGGCTGAAGATGGAAAGCTGACCACACGGTGACAGCCAGAATCAAGACGAACATCATCATCTTCGTTAACACCGTGAACACCTCTAATCTCAGAAATGTATTTGTTGAATCCATGATTGTAAATCTATATCTATCATTTCAATAAAACAGAGTGCTCGAGAATATGATGCAGAGGAAAATATATGGACCTAATGGGGAGGAAGTTTAAAGGTAGTGGAGAATGAGATGGGTGAGGCATGTAGTTAGCAAGGGAGAGAAGAATACTCTTATTATTGACACGTTGTTCGGAACCAGATTATAATAAATCTATCAGCTGGAGCTAGACAGCCGTCATCTATCCCCACAGCCTTCTCATTTGTGTACAGTGGCTGGCCGATAAGGTCTGAGATCTGTCAGACGTAAAGATGAAGACTGGGGAGGATACGAGATACAACACAGTCGTGCAAGAACGACATTACTGCGCACTTGTGCAGTTGCAGGATGACTGTCATAAGTGTCACCAGGCGCGCATCTAGTGCCCTCTTTGCGTGCTATTTTCAGTAACAACGCCACCACCGCGCAGTACGGAATCTGACGTAGAGCCTTGCAGAGTATATGCCCTTCAAACTGCAGCTTGTAAGAAAGGTCTAATTCGAAAACTAAGGATTATCGGACCGATGTGTATGTGAACTTATGTCATTATTTTTTAATGTACAACTCACCAATCGACCGGGGTTCGATCCCCGACGGGGGCAAAGGATTTTTCCTCTAGCCTCTGCGTCCAGACCGGCTCTGGGGCCCACCCAGCCTCCTCTACAATGGGTACCGGGGTCCTTTCCCGGGGGTAAAGCCGGCCGGGGCGTGATGCTGACCACTCACCCCCATCTAGTGCCGAGATCAAGGAAGAGAGGAGCTATACCTCCACTCACCCCAAACGCCTACATGGCGTATAGTGGGACAAACTTTACTTTTTTACAACTCACCAATAAAGTTCGTGCGCCTAATATAGGACCACTCTGTATACCAAGAAATGTATAGAAGGAGCGCTCTTTGCAAACGTTCAGCAAAGAGTCAGAAACGCCAGTATGATTTACCGCCCACTCTTCGACGGGGCTCACGCGTTAAGACTCAGACCACCGGGTTAGTTGAATAAAACAAACATGGCGTAGCTCGCACTGCCATTGTAAAATATTGCAATTAATCGTTGATTCATGGACTTTGGTCTATCTCCTATTGAGCCCCTTCCATGTGCGGTCCAGCCCAGTGTTGTCTGAATATAACGAGAAGAATTGCTGATTAGCTGCGTCTGAAACTGGTAACAGGACGAAGAGAGCTCTGCGGATAGAACAAAACGTTGTTTTCATGTCATTCATACAAAAGTGACTAGTGAATTAAGACAGGAGACATAACAATTTAATAATCACAAGCTTTAGGCAGGAGCATAATATTAAAATAAATATTAATACTTAAAACAGGTGGAATTTAATCAACTGTTCTGCGAGTGCTCTCATAAACAAGGTATATGAGCGAGCCATTGGGTTCCATGCACAGCGAGGAATTAATTGACTACCTCAGCTTCTCAAGAAGGACTAGGCCCAACGGAGTTACTTTTCCACTTAAAAACAAGGCTTAAAAATTGCAAATTTTAAAATAATTCAACCAGGAACTGATTCTGTTACACCTGACAAGGAATGTTTCATGTAGACTTCAAAATATGCAAGAAGGTGGTAACGATTTAAAGTAAGAGGAAGATTAATTAGATTAGTGGCAGTGCAGGAGGTGCGATGGGAGGGGAAGGACACGATACCAGTGGACAATTTCACTTTTTCCTATTTTAAAGGGGAATGACAGTAATCAGTTAGGGACGGGTTTTTTTGTTCATAGCAGAATTAGGGCAGCAGTTAAGAGAGTAGAATTTGTTAGTGACAGGTTGTCTTACGTAATTTTGGAAGGACGTTGGTGCGACATCGTTATCCTTAATGTTCATGTCCCAATTGAGGACAAAAGCAATGATATCAAGGATAGCTTTTATGAAGAATTGGAATCAGTATTTGATACATTTGGCAAGTGTCAAATGAAAATTCTGCTAGGAGATTTCAATGCAAAAATTGGGAGGGAGGATATCTTCAAACCCACAATAGGCAGCGAGAGTCTCCATGCACTTAGTAATGATAACGGTGTTAGAGCAGTAAACTTAGCTAGGTTAAAAGATTTAATTGTAAAAATACAAAAATATAATATCAGATATCTTTACAGAGGTATTAATGATTTTAAGAATGGATATCAACCTCAGACTAATTTGGTAAAGGATGATAATGGAAACTTACTGGCAGATTCAATCAAAATTTTAAATGGGTGGAAAATTTCTTTAAGGAGCTTTTAAATATTCGTGGGACTGATGATGTTAGAAAAATTGAAATACATACGGCTGAACTGTTAGTGTCATAACCAAGTTTAGATGAAGTTGAACTAGTCATTGGAATGTTGAAAAGTTATAAATCTCCAGGTATTGATCAGATTCCTGAAGAATTAATTAAAGCAGGTGGCAAAGGGAGGCATATGAGAATCCATAAGCTTATTCAGTTAATTTGGGATAAGGAATAGATGCCACAACAGTGGAAGGAATCCATAATTATTCCTATTCATAAGAAGGGGGACAAGACTGAGTGTGGTAATTACCGAGGAATTTCTCTGCTATCAACCTCGTTCAAAATTCTATGAAACATTCTTCTAGCAAGATTAACTCCATATGTAAATGAAATTATTGGGGTTCATGAGTGTGGGTTTAGACGTAACAGATCAACAATTGATCTAATCTTCTGCATTCGTCAGATACTAGAGAATAAATGGAGTTCATTGGGACCGTACATTAATTATTTATAGAGTTCAAAAAAGCCTATGACTCTGTGAAGAGAAAAGTGCTATATAATTATTGAATTCGGTATACAAAGAAGCTAGTGAGTCTAATAAAAATGTGCTTAAATGAAACTCATAGCAAAATTCGTATAGGAAAATATTTATCTGTGTAATTTTCCATCAAGAACGGTCTAAAACAAGGAGATGCTTTGTCTCCCTTGCTCTTTAACTTTGCGCTAGAATATGCTATCAGGAAAGTCCAAGACAGGCAGGAGGGTTTGCAATTGAATGGGACACATCAGCTATTGGCATTTGCTGATGATGTTAATTTATTGGGGGACGATATGAATACAATAAAGAGGAACGCAGAAGTTTTACTAGAGGCTAGTAGACAGGTGGGGCAGGAAGTAAATTCAGAAAAAACTAAGTACATGTTAGTATCCCGTCAGTGGCAGGCGTGCAAAATCATGTTCGGGTGGCTGATAAATCCTTTGAAAGTTTGACAGTTCAAATAATTGGGAACAAGAATGACAAATCAAAATGATATTCATGAGGAAATTAGGAGACTAAATTTCGGAACTTTTCAGTTCAAAATATTTTGTCTTCCCGTCCGATTTCTAAGAACCTGAAAATTAAAGTATAGAAGTCAATAATTTTGCCTGTTGTTTTGTATGGGTGTGAAACATGGTCTCTCACTCTGAGGGAGGAACACAGATTGCAGGTGTTTGGGAATCGGGTGTTGAGGAGGATATTTGGGCCTAGGAGAGAAGACGATGGGGCATGGAGAAAACTGCATAAAGACGAACTTCAAAATTTATACTTCTTCTATGGCTCTCCGGTCCGTTTCGGTCTATGGTCTCCTTAATTATCTTCTTCCATTCGGTCCTATCCTCCGTTACCTTCTTCCAATTTCTAATCCTCAGGAGCAGTGTGGCATCCGTTTGAACTGCATCCTCCCATCTGTTCCTGGGTCTTCCAACTGGTCTTCTTCCTCCAACACTTCCTTTGAATACCATCTTTGGAATTCGAATCTCGTCCATCCGAATCAGGTGACCTGCCCATTGTAAAACGCGAAAATTCAGGAATGGAGATTCCCCATCCAGTTACACGCGCATAAAAGCGTACGGGTCTTCAAAAATTGTGCCAATTATTCTTGTCTAGTTCAACCGAAATTTGAATATATTTACAAACAATAGTAAAACTTCCAATACCAATTTTTTTGAAAATCCATTTAGTGGTGTCAAGTATTTACATGCAGAAAAACGAACAGGCGAAGTTAAGAAGCACTTTTCTTAAAACTGTTATTCATAAACACGCTTAAGGAGAAGAAGATTGTGGTATCAAACCGGTACAGCAGATCGGATGGTATAAAATTGACGTTCTCAACGAAAAAACAAGTCAAGAACTTTCAATTAGAACAAACTTTGCTCTTTATCTTAATTAGGACCAGAATTATAAGCATTTTTAGTGAATCAGATTTCAGGCAAATTTAAGGAAAAGCTAAAACTTCATAGTGCATTAACTTTCGAATTAATTTGCATAGAAAGAGAAAACTTCGCATTTGTCACTAATCAGAGCCTGTAGGTTTACAAAATATCATTGAAGTCCAAGGTGATCATCCCAACTGCTGTGTTAATCTTTCATGGAATTACCCGAAGACGCTATGTGATCACACACTGGCTTAAGAAACTTCGTTCACATCGACACCAGCCAAGTGCCGGCTCACAGGTGAAGGCCCGAACTTAGGACTAAATCTGTGATCCTGTGCTACTTAGTCAAAGCCATCGCACAAATCGTGATAGATGATTATGGAGCAATGGTGGAAGTACGCATGTTAAGCACTACCACATTCCCGATTACACTTACGCACGGAAAGTTTAGTTTCTGTAGGACTATTTTTTTTTATTTAGTGTTCTGTCTGATGACAGGTCCATATGAACGGAATCCTTCCATCCTTTTCTCGGACTGGGACCTGTTAATATGCGTTCTTGGCAGATGATCCAGAAGTGGTTTGCCATTGCCTTCTTCTGTGTGTGAATGGAGTAATTGTTGGGATGCCACGGAGGAAAACTCCGTGTTGCCTAGACCACGGCCTTGCCCAACACAAGTTATAAATTCGGGCAACGCCGGGAATCGAACCCGAGACCCCTAGGATTACAAGGCCAGCGTTCTAACCGCTAGACCACCGTGGCGGTTCTGTAGGACTAGAAGTTGTAAATACAATGACTCGTGTGTTACAAATTATTATTTTATAAAGCACAGATTTAATTGAAATTTTATTTCCGTTTGAGCTTCAAGAAAATTTACGTTAGCATCTATAAAAATTGTAAAATTATATTTTTCACGTCATTTTCCCCCCAGAAACTGACGGCGTGTGTAACGGCACGAGGTATGTAATTATTAGGGTAATTCTTCCTCTAAAAGGTCTGAATTAGACTGTACCTAACATAAAGACCACATAAAGAACAGATAATAAATGTGCTCGGAAGGACGGACGATGAAAATGTCGATAAATGTGAGTTTTGGGCTATTTGTGACTGTGGCGATGAACATGATGTTCTTTTGGTTTTGGTGCCATGGTTGAAGATGGAGATAATTTTTCTTCCTAAACAATGGCATTTACCGACGTTTCTACTCGCGACAATCCCAGCTGAGCGATCGTTAGCTTCTCAAGAAGGACTCTACACATGCATACAGTTAATATCTTGTAATGAGATAACTTGGGGAATCAAGGTTGATCGGCCAAAATAATGAAATCTACAATAAAGACATGCTTTATGGCGATCGTAACTTCACGATGCCACATAAGGACAGGGCCAAGCGGAATCTGAAATGAGCTTTGGCTTCCAGAACCGAAAGAAATTTCTCGAACATGTCGCTCTCTGCAAACAAGATCCAAACTACACACGGGTAAAAATAAAACCTTACAACTGCTAAATTACAGTGGACTCCCGATTTTCCGGGGTCTATCTGTTTTAAACTAAAATTGAAAATTAATGTAGAAATTATATTGTAAAATTTAGATCCTTTTGAAATTAAATGAATAAATAGAGTAATGGCATGCTACTTAATGTATTAACATCTATTAGTTGTTACTAAAAACTGAAGTTTACGACAATACAACGTTGTTACTATCCGTTAGAATCCTTTACTAAAAGTAGTTATTATGTAAAAGTAAAGTAAAGTAAAGTTTGTCCCACTATACGCCATGTAGGCGTTTGGGGTGAGAGGAGGTATAGCTCCTCTCTTCCTTGACCTCGGCACTAGATGGGGGTGAGTGGTCAGCATCACGCCCCGGCCGGCTTTACGCCCGGGAAAGGACCCCGGTACCCATTGTAGAGGAGGCTGGGTGGGCCCCAGAGCCGGTCTGGACGCAGAGGCTAGAGGAAAAATCCTCTGCCCCCGTCGGGGATCGAACCCCGGTCGTCCAGCCCGTAGCTAGTCACTATACTGACTGAGCTATCCCGGCTCATAGTTATTATGTATTGTATTAAATTTTATACAAAATTCTTTTTGTTATCAGTAAATCTTTAAAAAATTAATTAGTGCTTGTCTCGATTATCCAAGAAAATATATTTTTCAGCCAGCTCATTTGTTTACAAGAGCTTTCGTAAATATAAAGCATAAAGACTGAATCAAGTATAACCATTTATACACAGCCACAGTTTCTCTTTTATCGAGAGATAAAAGCAAACCTGAAGGCAACTGGTAAGTGTAGTTTTTTTACGTAATTCTACGAAGGGTGTGTTTACCCACTTATATAACTGCGAGTTACCTCCTAAATCTAATTAAGTGTTGCATACCATTAAGTAGGTCACACCGACTTCCACATTGTAATTGTCTTTAAAAATGCGCGACTAAGAATCATACCTTTTTTTTTAAAGATTTATATCTTAAATAAAATAGATATTAACAGAGCATTCCGAGATAAAGCCAACTAAAACGAGAGTAAGCTCAAGCCAAGTCTTGGGTGACAGCCTCAAGCATTTCAGTGTGTCAGCCGCTGGTATTGCCGTGGCTGCATAATGGTTACATGAACACTTCGGATATTCAGACGTGTTGGAAAACGAAAAGTTGCAGCCGTTCACTTACCAGTTTCGTCCTATTCGTTTGTTTGTTCTCTTGTAACAACAAGAATATGGCTGTAATGATAGTCGTGAAATATGATATTGGAGAGATTATCTAAAATTGGTAGACACTTTAAAATTCTAAACACGAAAGACTGCAGAGATTTAATCTGTACCGGATGCATACAATTTGAGATGTGTTCGTAGCAAATTTTGGATTATATGTACGTAGCATAATCTACCTAGCCTAGCCTAACCTCATCTTACCAAACATTGCTTAGCTTTCTTTACTCTAAACTAACTGATCTAAGGTTATTATTGTTGCTTGTCTCCAATTTTTGTCAGCTTTTAAAATTACGTTTACGTTAAGTTTTATTGTTTCAGTTTCGGCTAAGAAATTTTAGATTGTGATAAATTTTTAAATTTGAAATTTGTATTTTGTAATTTATAATGTGGGAATTGAGAATCTTCGATTTTGGGTTTCTGAGAATTTTAAAATTGTGGGAATTTTGAAATGGGTATCTACTTTATTTCGTGGGACAAGGATGATTTTATAATTCTAAATGCGCGTTGTAAAGAACGCAAGAGATAAAACTCTGTGTATTCCAGCATGGAGTACGCTTTAAGGACCTGGTTTCATTCTTTTCGTTCAAGAGTGGGCCCTTTATATGAAGACCACGTTTTAAGGCACTGAAGTAACTGAGTGGGATATCCACAGACTACCTTAGTTACCAAGGTTACCATGATTAACAGGGGAATCCCCGCCACCAACATAACTCCGAAAATCAGTAAAAGTCAAAACAATTATTTCAATAAGTTCAAATCCATTTATTGACTTTTCGCTTCCAAAAAATTAATAATAAATTGCAATAAACTAATTTTACTGGGTAATATTTGGGATTCCTGCGGCGGCAAGTATGAAGAAGTTTGTCTTCTGGGCTATAGCATCGTATAATTTTCATAATGGAAGCAGTAATCTCTCCTGAAATGTCGGCCAATACCTACGAAACTGAACGGTGCTACGTCCGGAAGACAGCCATTTTATATAATTTTCTGATTTCTTAAAAAAATTTCATCACACCCAACAAAAGAAACTATAAATTTGTCCTCTCAGTTTCAGAACTGATTAAAGAATATCTGCTTCTTCTTATTCAAGGTTCGGGATCTAATTGCCCGTTCCGAAATTCAGAATTGATCATGCAATCGGTTTCTTGGTCGTTCTAAATCCCTTAGGCCAACGGATTTATAATTCATAATAATTTTGGGTACTCTGTCGCTGTCCATCGTCTCCACATGTTTCGACCATTTAATTTGATACTCTCTAATTTCTTCGTCTATCCTCGTCACTTTCACCCGATCTCTTATGTCGTCGTTCTGCATTGTAGCTCTCAGGGTCACTCCTTCGACATTTAGAGCAAATCTCATCTATGATATTTCCAACCGTCTCCTGTCCTCTTACCTTAAAACCCATGTTTCACTTCAGTATCTCAGAACTGGTTTGGTCGCAGCATTATGAAATCTCTCATTTTTAAACTCTTTGTTAATTATTCCATTACTTCTGTTGTATTTAAGAACATTTGATTCCACGTCTTCGTTAAGCTTATCTAAAATTGTACATCCTAGTTAGCTAAAGATTGCTAGCTGTTTAATAATAGTGTCATTAATCACAATCTTTATCATTCTCCACCATTCGCCTTGGATTTTGTGTTTCCTTCTGAAATATTCATGTTATAAAGCTTTAATATTCTATTCAAATTAGTTACAGATCTTTGCATATCATCTACTGATGATGTTAGTACTAAATCATTTGCACAGGCTACATATGTTAAATCAATTTCCCTTTAGGTTCTGTCTGCTGCCACAGCTCTGTGATTTTATTCAAATAAGTACTGAAGAGAACTGGAGACAATCAACAACTATGGCGTAGTCCCACGTACACATCCAACGTTGAGATAATCTTTGATTCGCTAATTTAATTTGTATCGTACTTTTTATACATAGACTTTAATTGCATTGATCAGGGGCTTCTATAGATTATAGCTTCATTGAACAGCCCAGAGTTTATTTCTGCAGACTCTGTCATGTGCCTTCTCCCGATCCAGGAAAAGAAGAAAGAGTGGCAGGTTGATCTCTCTCCTTTCTTCCAGCAACTGCTTCAGTGTGAACACTGCATCCACGCATCTACGTCCCTTTTTGAAGCCACGTTGGCCTTCGTCCAGAAGTCCTTCTGTTATTGACGTTAATCTGTTTTTTTTTAAAGACGTTGGCCTGTAGTTTGGATGCTGTGTCTAGTAAATTTATTCCTCTGTAATCTCGACATTTATCTTTTCTTACCTTTTTGTGGATATTTATCATTAGGGCCATTTCCCAATCTTCAGGTATCTTTAATTTTTTCCGGACATTGTTAAAAAGTTTCAAAATGAATTCCTTTAGTTTTTGTCATCTATATTTACACACTTTCTATTTTCGCTCTGTTTTAATACTTACTCTAACCCCTCAAAGTCTGTGACCCCTCTTCCCCTTTGATGCAACATGTGATCCATTTATCTTTGCTATATTATTTATACGTACGTTCTCTTTCTGTTCTGAGAGCAATTTCTTAAACACTTTTAATCCCATTCTTTGCGTCCCTGTAACGTCATGTTCAATTCTTTTAAGGGTTGCTACTAAGCGACCTTACTTTAGCTCTTGCCCGTTTATGTTCTGTCTCATTGTCCATTTTCTTCGTACTTAGGGATTTATGGTAAAAGGTTTCTCTTCTTTTCTATAGCTTCATTTCATATTTTCAATCTGTGAGGTTTTCATCTTAATAGCAATCCTAAACACTCCATAGCTGCTTGTAATATGGAATTTTTTTTAAAATTAACACGTCAACTTTCATATCATCTGTATTTTCTACCAAATACTGGGTCAAAAGTCTTTCATATAATTTTCTTACGCTCTACTGTTTCAATAATTGTATTTTAAAAATTTGTTGTTGGTATTGTTTATTTTTTATGAGAAATCCTCAGATTGCTTTGTACCAAAAGGTGGTCAGAATCTATTTCGGGTCACCTAAAACCAGAGAGTCCAGGACATGAGACTTGAACTTGTCATTTATAATTACGTATTCTATTATAGATCTGAAGATTTCCGTCTTCTGGGTTGTTGCGCTGTGTAGTCTGGTTGACGTTAACCAACGTTTCAGAGGTCATACTGCCTCCGTCATCAGGGCCCTGATAACGGAGGCAGTATGACCTCTGAAACGTTGGTTAACATCGACCAGACTACACAGTGCAACAACCCAGAAGACGGAAATCTTCATATTCACCGCTGTGAGAACCTCAAGTCTTACATATTATAGATCTACTCCCACGCTCCGTCCAGGTCTACTTGTGGTTAACTTTGTGCTTAAAAATAATACCATTTGAAACTAATATTTAATGAGAATAATATAAAGTAATATTAAATAAAAAATTGCATAATGAGAACATCCAATCGATCATGAGATTATGAAAATAATTAGATGACTTTAATCGAAAATAAAATCATGCGCGAAACATAAAACCCGAAAAAAGATTTTGGACGGAAATGGACAACTAATGAGAACACTTGAATTCAATAATGGAGGGGAAAATAATATTTAATTAAAAGAAGCTTAAGTGAATATGTGTATCCTACGCAAGATAGATGGTTACCAATATAAGCAAGTCAGCGTCCTACGCTGTTCTAGGCACATGATCCATCAGATCGCATGATAGCAATTGATTTCTTTAAGTACAAAAACTTTTTTTGTCTCTGTGGACAACTTGTATTGCAATCGTCCAGTTGGTTCATTAGATGTTAGGGACAAAACGACAGCTTGCATTGTCCAAACTCCTGCCATTTATGAAATGACTCTGAAATCAAACCAGTTCACTTCTTGTAACTGTCTTGAAACATTAAGAACCTGAAACTGTAGAGCATGTAATTGGTAACTGTGTTGTCCTAAAAGCGACAATTTATGCCAGACGACGTAATAAAACTGTAGGAATTTTATATCAGAGTTAACTATAAACGTAATCTATAGACAGATCACAGATCCCGGCACAAATAGGAATCGGAAATGATGTTACAAACTGAATATTAACAAGCAGTTCCGGGCAGAACTACTCGTAATGAGGCCTACAAATATTGTAAAACTGTTCTTTTGGACGTTGTCCATCGTCTAAATTATAAAATTAAGAAACTACTACAATGTTTCGGAGACTGGATTCTGCTTTCCTCTGGTCCGGGTTTGAGGCTACCTCAACCAGCGGGCCGAACGGATGAGCTTTCACCCATTTTTACCTAAAGACGGAAGCAGAATCCAGCACTCAAAGCGTCATATTCTTTATTTAATGATGATTTATTGAACGACGTTTTCAGTATTTTTAGCTCTGGATGAGAATATGATATAATCAATGAATTGGAAAGAATGTGGAAGGAAGCGGTCGTGGCCTAATTAAAGTTGTTATCCCTGCATTTGCCTGGAAATTACCCACCATTTATAAAACCCGAAAGTACGTTGCTCTTTTCAAAAGACCATTCACCCTTCTACACAAATTCAGTCTAAGAATTACACCATTTAACTTGAAGATACATTTCAATAGTATGATCACTACTATGCTTAGTCTCCCAAGTGGACTTTAAAGTTTGAGGACTAAAGTTAACGAGATGAAATCTAAATTGTAATCATGCGTATGATAAACATATTATGTTAAAGTTACGGTTCTTTTATAAGGTAAAAGATGCATACTTATTTAGTTAAAATTAAAACTCCATTCTAAAGCGATATTTTTTAACTGATGAATATTTAAGCTTACTTTAATTTTAATGTAATCTTCCATTCCTGATGGTTCACTGTCATAAGCAAGTGCTATTTTAGAATGTTACTTTTCGATGCTCAATATATTACAGCATTTGTCTGTACGGTGGTCACCAGGCAACCAGTCGCTCTGAAGGTCGGTGTTTCTCATAAGAAACCTACATATTTTCTGCTGGACAGCTTCCCCACCGCTAGCACACCGCTACATATGCCACTCTTGCCATGCAAGTGAGCTTCCCTGCAGAGATTCCGATGACGAAACGTGCTGAGGGTCATTATATCTACTGACATACCCCCCACAGCAGTTCCAGTCAAGTCGACATCTACTCTGATACCATTAAAGTTATATGATTGACAACGTCTATCCTCTCTGACATTATGTCATAATCGTCCGTAGAAGACCCCGACAAAAGATAACATTCAGTACTTTGAAAATCTTATAGCTTCCTCAAAACTCCTCAACTAAATTATGTGTCCTGCTGTCCTGTCTTAAGTTGTAATGGTTCTCCTTACCAAATAAAATTAAAGAATACAGCTCCTGAATAAGATCCCGGAGTTGGGTGCCTGACAGATTATAAATTGTGACTTTCATCTGGGTTGTTACCACCATCATCGGAGGCAGTAAGCACCTCTAAAACGTCGGTAAACATCTACCAGACTACAAAACGCAACAACCCAGAAGACAGAAATCTTCATACTCCGATGACGGAGGCAATATGACCTCAGAAACGTTGGTAAACATCGACCAGACTACACAGCGCAACAACCCAGAAGACAGAAATCTTCATACTCATCGCCCTGATGACGGAGGCAGTATGACCTCTGAAACGTTGGTTAACATCGACCAGACTACACAGCGCAACAACCCAGAAGACAGAAATCTTCATACTCATCGCCCTGATGACGGAGGCAGTATGGCCTCTGAAACGTTGGTAAACATCGACCAGACTACACAGCGCAACAACCCAGAAGACATAAATCTTCATACTCATCGCCCTGATGATGGAGGCAGTATGACCTCAGAAACGTTGGTAAACATCGACCAGACTACACAGCGCAACAACCCAGAAGACAGAAATCTTCATACTCATCGCCCTGATGATGGAGGCAGTATGACCTCTAAAACGTTGGTAAACATCAACCAGACTACACAGCGCAACAACCCAGAAGACAGAAATCTTCATCGCTCTGATGACGGAGGCAGTATGACCTCTGAAACGTTGGTAAACATCAACCAGACTACACAGCGCAACAACCCAGAAGACAGAAATCTTCATACTCTGATGACGGAGGCAGTATGACCTCAGAAACGTTGGTAAACATCTACCAGACTACACAACGCAACAACCCAGAAGACAGAAATCTTCATCGCCTGATGACGGAGGCAGTATGACCTCTGAAACGTTGGTAAACATCAACCAGACTACACAGCGCAACAACCCAGAAGACAGAAATCTTCATACTCTGATGACGGAGGCAGTATGACCTCAGAAACGTTGGTAAACATCTACCAGACTACACAGCGCAACAACCCAGAAGACAGAAATCTTCATACTCTGATGACGGAGGCAGTATGACCTCTAAAACGTCGGTAAACATCTACCAGACTACAGAGCGCTACAACCCAGAAGACAGCCATCTTTATATTAGACGCCGTGAGAACCTCAAATCTCATCTCGGAAATTTAATTGTACAAGAGACGGTTTATTTGGAAAAGTCGACGAACACAACGGAGCTCTTAACGGGCGTTTTCTGATCAACGGTCATGCTGTGTACTTCCAGCGTCTGAAGGCCCAAACTGCTAAATGAGAGAATGCAAATACTAAAACGCGTTGCTTGTAGAGATATCACGTCTTCGAGTGAGAAATAATGACAGGTCTAAGTGCGAATGGAAAGTGTCGAAACCAGCCTTTATCTTCAGAATACTCAGCTTTGGTTTATCAAGAGCAACGGACTCAGTTCAAAGAAACATTTATATAACGTCGTCTGTAGCTTACATTCTAATATAGCCTAGTGTTAAACGAGTCACTAGACGACTTCTTAATTTCTTTCTAATGGCTAATAAAGAATGTTTCAGAAGTTGTTATTTATGTATCACTTCAGAAAGATAAACGTTGTACAAATTTATCTTCTGCTTAAGTGGAATGAGAGACAAATGAACATCTGTGGTATGGCTTAAGTACCGACTACAGGTTTCTTTGCTTAATGGAACCTTGTTGGTTCATCACAAGGTAACTGGTCATATAAATAAGAAGTGTTACGTAAATTCTGCCCATAGTGCATCTCAACAAAATTTAATCTTCTCCTAACAGAAAACAGAGCAACGCACGCTTAGAGCGACCGTGCGTCGGGCAGTGACGTAGCAGCGACCTGTTTGACCAGAAGAAATCTTGTAGGCGTGTGAGTTGTCTCAAACGGTCACTGAAAAATTAATTGTGACTGCTAATGACTCTCTCTCCCGTCACCGCCTTCTGGAGCCTGGAAGGCATCATAAAGACGTAATAACTTACAAAAACCCAGGACACTTCTCTTCATGACAAGAATATGTATGTTTACTGCCATTCACATTATATATAGTTTTTTATTTTGTAGCAAATATTTGTTATATCGATACACGGAATGATGACTTAACTTGGTTCGGCACTTTAATTTGTATTGAAGTTTAAATACTTAGTGATATATAAATGTGAGTAAATATGTATGAAATGATTAAAAAAGTAATCAATTTTAATCGGATTAAATGAAATATTTAGATGTAGATAGAAGTATATATATTAAAAGAGTTTTAAATGCATAGAACAGTGCTTGTGTTCTAGATCATCTGACGCAAAATAAAGAATAATGTTCGTACGAACACGATGACGAATTTTTCGCTTCCATAGAAGATGACGCGTTTCTTGCCCAGCAGAACGAAAAGGTCAAAGGGCGCGCTCCGAGCTCACGGAGATGGCCGAAACGCCACTGGGCACACTGGGGAAAAAGAGAGAGAGAGAGTTGACCTGGCGACACCAAACATGTCACATTCTGTATGATATGAGGTTTTCACAGTGGTGAGTATGAAGATTTCTGTCTTCTGGGTTGTTGCGCTGTGTAGTCTGGTCGATGTTTGCCAACGTTTCAGGGGTCATACTGCCTCCATCATCAGGGTGATGAAGATTTCTGTCTTCTGGGTTGTTGCGCTGTGTAGTCTGGTCGATGTTAACCAACGTTTCAGAGGTCATACTGCCTCCATCATCAGGGCGATGAAGATTTCTGTCTTCTGGGTTGTTGCGCTGTGTAGTCTGGTCGATGTTAACCAACGTTTCAGAGGTCATACTGCCTCCGTCATCAGAGTATGAAGATTTCTGTCTTCTGTTTTGTTGCGCTGTGTAGTCTTGTCGATGTTTACCAACGTTTCAGAGGTCATACTGCCTCCGTCATCAGGGCGATGAAGATTTCCGTCTTCTGGGTTGTTGCGCTGTGTAGTCTGGTCGATGTTTACCAACGTTTCGGAGGTCATACTGCCTCCGTCATCAGGGCGATGAAGATTTCTGCTTCTGGGTTGTTGCGCTGTTTAGTCTGGTCGATGTTAACCAACGTTTCAGAGGTCATACTGCCTCCGTCATCAGGGCGATGAAGAATTCTGTCTTCTGGGTTGTTGCGCTGTGTAGTCTGGTCGGTGTTTACCAATATTTCAGAGGTCATACTGCCTCCGTCATCAGGGCGATGATTGTGACGGAGGCAATATGACCTCTGAAACGTTGGTTAACATCTACCAGACCACACAGCGCAACAACCCAGAAGACAGAAATCTTCATGTCACATTCTATCCAAATGTTAATAATATGAACTCTCGCAGTGCATAATGCAAATAAGAAGATCTAAACATTATGAAGCAATTTACAGCATTGACGGTCGCTGTCTTCTCGTACGTTGCGCAGTGCTGTGTCGTGGAAACTGACCGACGTTTCAGAGGTGCTTACTGCCTCAATTACCGCAAGAAGTCGTAACATCCCAGAAGACAGCCACCTTCATAAACTTGAAATTTCATAATAGAAAATAGCTGTATTGAGAATATTAGCGTATTTTTTAGATTTTTTTAGATTTTTCATAATATGTGACGTTGTTTAACCAATCAGCTAAAAACACTTGGATGCTCTTATAATCAATACAATGAAACTTGCATCTGAAGAGGAAAACGATATAGAAATTCATATGCCTTAACCAAACACACTATTCGAGCCAATGACTTTCTCTCTGCCGGGGTAATTTTATTAACTACTATTCAGGCATCTATAAGCATTCGAGCATTATCCTTCCTCTTCCTGACATTGCAGTTAAACCCATAATATCCTCTAAGTGAAAATACAAAATTATATAAGGAACAGGTACCCCACGGAAACTCATGATCTAGCCGGGTTGAAATACAAAACATTAATTAAAATGTAACTCGACTTCATAACACATGGCGTATTCTTCTGTTGGAACGCGTTTCTGAGAGATTTAGACGGTGATTTGAAGTACAGGAGCCTCACTCCTTCCAGCGTGTCTTCACTAAGAACCGTACGCTGACATCTGCATTTTAATTTCAACACACTTCTAATCTCACGGAACATTCTGTTGTCTTAAGACAGATGTCTTCTGGGTTGTAGCGCCGTGTAGACTGGTACAATTTTACCGACGTTTCAGAGGTCTTTGCTGCCTTCATCATCTGGGCGACAGGTCAGCAGCGTAGGATGTAAGCACCCCTGAAACGTCGGCAAACTACTAGACTTCACGGCGCTAAGACCCACAAGACAGTCTCAGACACCGCCGTCATAACACCAAATGCCGCTATCCTGTTGTCTGGTTTAGCACTGACTCTTTGGAAGTACTTCTCGGAAAACGTGTTGGCCCAACAAAAATTCTTTGCTCAAAAGTATGGCCTATCTTACTTCGGGATTACCAAATCAGTCACTGGACACAGTGGACATTGTCCAGTGGCGGAGGCTAGCTTTTTGTACCGAACCCAACTGAGTAGGTGGCCCTTCCCTTTTTACCTGAAGACGAAGAAAGACACAGTTTCCGTAACGTTGTTATTTTTTAATATCAGACGATAATTTCCAATAATTTCGTAATCCACCATCATTAGAACCTTTTAATACTGATCCATCGCCACGGTGGTCTAGCGGTTAGAACGCTGGCCTTGTAATCCTGGGGTCTCGGGTTCGATTCCTGGCGGTGCCCGAATTTATAACTTGTGTTGGGCAAGGCCGTGGTCTAGGCAACACGGAGTTTTCCTCCGGGGGCTTCCCCGGTTTCTCCGTGGCATCCCAACAATTACTCCATTCACACACAGAAGAAGGCAATGGCAAACCACTTCTGGATCATCTGCCAAGAACGTATATGAACAGGTCCCAGTCCGAGAAAAGGATGGAAGGATCCTGTTCATATGAACCTGTCGTCAGCCAGAACACTAAATAATAATAAGATGAGGTGGTCTAGCGGTTAGAACACTGGCCTTGTAATCCTGGGGTCTCGGGTTCGATTACCGGCGGTGCCCGAATTTATAACTTGTGTTGGGCAAGGCCGTGGTCTAGGCAACACGGAGTTTTCCTCCGTGGCATCCCAACAATTACTCCATTCACACACATAGAAGAAGGCAATGGCAAACCACTTCTGGATCATCTGCCAAGAACGTACATGAACAGGTCCCAGTCCGAGAAAAGGATGGAAGGATCCTGTTCATATGGACCTGTCGTCAGACAGAACACTAAATAATAAATACTGTTCCATCTTCGTTGATCAAAGAGTACATTAAACTGAACTAAGGGACACTGAACAAACGATGATTTTGTTTGTTCTCAAGGGTAACGGCTCCACCACTTTTGAGGTTCTACGTTGTTGGATGCCTACAGAGAGACCAGTTCCGTCTCGTGTAAGAAGAATGAATGTTGTGACTATGAAGTTGAGCTGCACGTTCAAATGAACTTCCTCCATTTACAACAGCAGGCCTTCATATCAAAGCGAGGATTTGGGCTCTCAACAAAAGATACACTCTCACATCTGACTCATGATGTTCGTTATAACACATTTAACAGCCTTATAAATTCAAACGTAAGAGTAGGAGATCACCAATCACCACTGTCGCTACTGTTGCTATTTCCAGTTAAACCAGGTCATTTTTCTCGTGCGTGCTATTAAAGTCTTTTTCATAACATGGACAACTATATAATTCTAAAAATTACACAGGTCCTAAATGTTCTGAGGATTGCTTCATCTTTGACATCCGATTACCAGTTATAAAACACCAACACGCAGGGGCGTCTAACACAGCCACCTGCACACGAAACCACTAGCTGCTTTTCGCTTACGAATTGAATGCCGGCGATGTTGTTGTTAGCATTTTATTTTTTTCATGCTAAGTTTACAGAATAATTTTTGTAATCACCGTGGGCCTGTACCACTAATTGAGTGTGCCACAGACTGTAGTCATAATTCTCGCAATCATGTTGAGTTTTTATTTTATAAACTTCAATATTATTCAGCAGCATGAAGACACACTCTCTAATAAACTTGAACGCATTCGAAGAAAGCTAGGAGCTCTTCGCTTTAAACAATTTTTTTATGATATGCATTACAACGGAATTTAAGATTCTCACGGATACGAGCATGAAGATGACTGTTTTCTGGTTTGTAGCGCCGGGAGACGAGTCTGTTATCACCCTGATGATTAAAACAGGAAGCACCTCTGAAACGTCTTCGATGCAAATAATAGGTTTTATTTGCATTAAGTTTTTAATCTGTCGATGCTATAACAGTGGATGAAATATTGTAAAATTATACGCTGGTGATATATTAAGATAATTAAAATAATTTAGTACGGTATAGTAATATTCTATTAAGTTGCTCTTTTCAGTGGATTAGTATGTATATTGTTTGAGCCCAGTTCTATATTACTAAGCCAGTCTTCAGTCGCTCTGAAGAAACCGTTCGACGAGACATGATACAGCTGCTAATGACATTAGTAAATCGGAAGACGTTTAATGAAAAAACTGTTTCAATTTCAATTGCAAAATGTCGCTACGCTGAATTATTATTTGTTATTTTTGTTTCTTTGTTCTTCTTTCGTGTTCCCATTGTTAATTGGCTCTTCAATCAGCGTGTAAATAATAAAATATATAACAAATGGATTATAAGATGGTAAAGTTGCGTCATATTGTGATATAATAAGTATATATTAAATCTTGTCCGTCTAATCACAATAATTCTTATTAAATATTAAAATATTACAATAATTAACATTTAAAATATTTAAAATATTAAATGATGTTCTTTATCGAAATATTCGATTTACATTAGACCATCATTTTTCATGTTTCACGACATGTTTCAGTTCCTGAAAAAGAACATCATTTGATATCTGGTAAAAATCTGATAAAATGTACGCTAGCATAATGTATGAAAATTGTATTTGAAATTATTTATCGTTTTGAAGCTTTATATAATTATATACACCTGAGGATGGTTCTTTTAGGAACTGAAACATGTCGTGAAACATGAAAAATGATGGTCTAATGTAAATCGAATATTTCGATAAAGAACATAATTGAATATTTTAAATATTTTAAATGTTAATTATTGTAATATTTTAATATTTAATAAGAATTATTGTGATTAGACGGACAAGATTTAATATATAAATGGATTATAGTTGTACAAAATAATTAATTAAACTGTAATAATTTAATGCCCGATAAAATAATTCACAGCTTACAGTATTATAAGAATGTTTATAATTGTTATATTTATATACAATACTATATTGAAGCATTCATTTGTTGTTACCGTCAGTTTGAATTAAAAATAAGAGACAAGTAAATAATTACTTAGACGTACAACTTCTAGGCTTAAAAGTTACGGCTGCCGCAGACAGAGGATTCTTTGTTAAACAAACACACTCCAGTAATAGTTTTTAAGATTTTAGAGGATTGGGCCACAAGTAATTGAGAATATACAGTCTGAGTAATATGACCAACTGGCCCTTTTACTTGTGAATCTGTATGAAATCCCTTGAACAAAATTATTAACCGGGCATTTGGTTTGGAACAAATGACAGACCAAAAATACATTATAGATTATCTCAGTATTTTCAGAATGCATTGGAAAGAAACCCCATATACGAGGTGCGATCGAAAGGTTTCCAGACTGCGCGTATAAAAACCCGTACACTTATCTCAGGTATTAAATTCATCCATCACCCTCGAAGTAGTTCCCCTGGGAGTGAACACAACGATCCCAGCGCCGCTGCCAAGCCTGGAAGCATCCCTGGAAATCTTTCTTTGTCAGCCTGTCAAGCACCATCTGCGATTCTGCCTGAATATCTTCTATCGTCTCAAATCTCCTTCCCTTTAGCTGAATTTTCATCTTTGGGAAGAGGAAGAAGTCACACGGAGCTTAGAAAGGAAGTTGGGGTCGGTTCTTGCAAGATCTTTGAGCTCCTGACAAACGAGAAGTCAAGTCGATTCTGCTTCTGGTCCTCAGACAGGATGCGTCGCATGTGGAGTTCTTCCTTTAGAATCAGCTGACAGGTCCCATAGCCTATCCCAACAATGTCGCACAAGTCGTTGATGGTACGACGTCGATCTTCGTAACATTTTCGGGCGTTGTGCTCGAAGATGGTCGTCCAGAACGCTCGTCATCATCGACAGAGGTTCGGCCATTTTTAAAACGTGAATGCCACACAAAAGTTTGTGCACGACCCATTGCGGACTCCATAAATGCTTGCTTTAGCATTTCATAGATTTCCGTAGCCGTTTTGGCGAGTCTTTGGCAAGGAGGTAATGCACTACCAAAACTCCCGCAACTAATAAACAAATGCTAATTCGATGATGCCGGCTGGCACACTGATTCACTATGAATGTAGGCCGCACCCCTTAGCGGCAGAAGCTCGTACTACATCCGGTTCGCCCTCTATTGACACAGTCTTGAAACTTTCCGATCGCACCTCGTATATCAAGATAAAGATGGCTGTCTTCCGCATTGTTGTACACATACCAATGTTTGAACACGTACCTCCAGAATAATCACGACTGTTACCTTATAACCAATCAGCGCCATCCCAATCCTGAATGCGAGTCAAAGACGATGTCAGTGATCAGTCATTCTTAATAACGCTTCAAATCAGATAATACACTGAATTAAACAGCGTTATCAGAATTGACAACCAGTAGCTAAACAAATCTCGTTTATATTTTGTGTCTTGCTTCTGATGAAATTCTCACTTACGCCTGACAAAACTTGTTTAATTTCTGATGTGTGAATATACCAAGAACCGGCTTCTGAGTATATGCAATCCTCGTGTCCCATTACATAGAACAGTGTAACAAAGTTAATAAAATTAATCCGCAATAAAAATGTGAGCTGTTGTTTCTAGTTCAACGTAAAAATTATGAAAATTCGAAGTCGTAGTAGTTTAAGGGTTTCATTTTAAAATGTTCGTTTCCTAGAAATTATATCTGAAAAATAACTTCACTGACGTGATAAATACATCTGAAATTTTAAAGACAGGCAAATTAAATGTTTAGGGAATGCAGTTGGCAGCATTTCTTGTAGGTCCTCGTAAGTGTCAGAGGCTCCCACTTACATGATTTAGCATTTTTGTGTGTGTGCTGTTTTAATTTGTTTCTTTTACAAATACATAGCTATTTTTTTAATTTATTTAGATTTAATTGTTCAGTAAATTTTTAATTAGGTATATCTCTTCAGAGCAGTCAGAAATACCGCGATGCTTGAAGTTCTAAACAAAATAACAGACATAAACTTCTCCGAATGTCTGTAATATTGAGCTGGAAACTATTTCAGCTTATTGTAAACAAGCACGATTCAGGCACTGCATAAGTTAGGTAATACACAATTTTACTATAGTTTTTAACTCGTAACAAACCTCAGATGATCAAGAGATTTAATATTATTGAATTTATAATTATTAAAAACAAACCAATAGGATTAATTAAGTGTTATCAATGTGGTTATTGAAAGTTAATTTAGCAATATAATATCAGATATCTGCTCGTCAATTTCTAATACAGTACTGCGCTCCAAGAAAATATCACAGTTCTGACAGACACATCCGCGTAGGTACATTATATTTCAACACAAAGGCAGAAAACTGATGATCAAATTAGAGGTTAAATTTTAAACGAGATACTGGTCTAATTTCCCACGACAGCAAATATGAAGATGACTGTCTCTCTTATGGGGTGTTGCTCGCTGCATAGTCTTGTAGACATTTACCAGCGGTTCAAATATGCTTGTTGCCTCCATCATAATCGCCCTGATGATGGAAACAGCTGTAGAAACGTCGGTAAAGTTCTAACAGATTACACGGTACATTATCTCAAATGACAGTAATTTTCTAGATATTAATGGTGCTTCAAGAAGACTAAAATTCTGCAAAACTTTTATTCTTGTAGTCATTACTTATCAAGCTCTACAAATTACTAACAATATCGGTATTGGTCTTCTGGATTGTAAAACCGCGAGGAACAAAGTTTCGGAGAAACATACTGTCTCCATCTTCACGAGCATATTCTTGATAATACTGCCCATGGATACATATCAGAAAGTATCCGTAAGGTATCGTTCCTGACACCGCTTATAAACAAACTACTTAACGCAATTTGAGTTGTGACGCCGCGTAGTTTTATGTTAGCTAACCTTTCGAATTAACGCACCTAACCTATCTTCGGTGTAGAACAACCCATAAAACCGTTATCAACGTTAAAAGATACGTTAGACGGAACGTTGGTAAGTCTGTCCATCGTATAACGAGTGTTAAGTCTACGAACAGCAATCCGTGTAATAAGGAACGTTTTGTGGGTGGATGGCGAGAGGACCGATTTTAAAGCACTGTTATGAAAGAAACCTGTAAATAATGAGTCAAATATCGAAGAAACGTAATACATTCGAGTCTGAAGCCGAATCATGGCATATTATCCTCGAGGGACTGAAGATAATGGTGGTAGCTTAAGATTAAATTCTTCACCTGAGAGGACACTGTGGGACTATTGATAATATTACTGCGATTATGAAATTGTGTAAAAATACAAGAAGTGTCCTCAAATGACATGATAATCAATAGAATGATTCAGATCTTATTAACATTTACAGGCTAAGGGACGTGATAATACAAACTTAATTATCCGTACAAAGGGAGTGTAAGAGACTCTCGTTCCCTCAAATCGCCGCGGCTATCGAAAACACGTAAAATTGGAGGTGTTAGCATTCCCGTGGATTTTTGAGTTATACTACAGGTTTTAATTTATAGACTCTAGATTCAATTCGCACGTTAATGTTCGAGTGGATGAGATTCCAGTCCAGAATCCCACCGCCCACTTAACCCAAAGCAACTGCACTGTCATCAACACAGAACCAACAAATTTGTTCTCAATAACACAACACACGCGACACGCGATTTAACACAGAACTATTCAATTTCACATCGGCCAACAAACAAGCTTTTGACATGTCTTCGAAGAAAGACAACTGATTGTTATATCTGTTTCACAGCAACAATTTCAAACAAGTTCACTCAGTCCTTTTGCCTACATCAATTCCCTCCTGTCCGAGGCGTCAGGAACCCATCACAAACGAGAACTATCATTATCATTATACTGTAGTTACATGGCTGTCACAGAACTGCATAATGATTTAAAAATGCAAATTAATGGTTTCTTATGCTAACGTACTAAGAGCCGGGGGGGGGGATTTTTACATTAGAACGACGTACAAGTGTAATATTGCATTTCACGATAACACTGTGGCCTGAAACTCTCTAGTACATGCAATAATCGTCTATTATCTTACGTGTTGTCAACTGAGATATGATAATTATGTACGTTGAATCTTGAAAATGTTCTGCATTTTATTTCGCATAGTAAATGCAGGACTTTTGTTTTATTTAGACGTCAGTGCAGGTAATTAGGTGATTATTATAAAATGCTAACCGAGACTTGTCCCTGACATTCGCTATGCAGTCAAGGAAAGACAGCGGAAAGTTCGCTAAGCAATAAAAATGGAGAAGCTGATGGTGGTTCCTGTGTTACGTACCACCAGAAAAGAGTTGAAAGGCGATTTGAACCTCTTCTGTTGAGTCAGAAAACTGTTTATTCCTTCAATTTCTTGCGGAAGAATGAGTATTAACCTTTAAAGCTGCAGTTTCTTTAAACAGTATTTAAGAATTCAGTCTGTACCTATTACATTATGTGGTTCTGATAAATACATTCATTCGAATTAAAATTTCCCATGTCGATAACATTAAAGCACTAAGATTTAATTGAAGCCGTATGCAACACGTGTACTGAGAATTTTTATAAGAAGCCGTTCTCGCAGGTTTTATTTATTTATTTAGTGTTCTGTCTGACGACAGGTCCATATGAACAGGATCCTTCCATCCTTTTCTCGGACTGGGACCTGTTCATATACGTTCTTGGCAGGTGATCCAGAAGTGGTTTGCCATTGCCTTCTTCTGTGTGTGAATGGAGTAATTGTTGGGATGCCACGGAGAAACCGGGGAAGCCCCCGGAGGAGAACTCCGTGTTGCCTAGACCACGGCCTTGCCCAACACAAGTTATAAATTCGGGCACCGCCGGGAATTGAACCCGAGACCCACAGGATTACAAGGCCAGCGTTCTAACCGCTAGACCACCTCATCTTATTATTATTTAGTGTTCTGTCTGACGACAGGTCCATATGAACAGGATCCTTCCATCCTTTTCTCGGACTGGGACCTGTTCATATACGTTCTTGGCAGGTGATCCAGAAGTGGTTTGCCATTGCCTTCTTCTGTGTGTGAATGGAGTAATTGTTGGGATGCCACGGAGAAACCGGGGAAGCCCCCGGAGGAGAACTCCGTGTTGCCTAGACCACGGCCTTGCCCAACACAAGTTATAAATTCGGGCACCGCCGGGAATTGAACCCGAGACCCACAGGATTACAAGGCCAGCGTTCTAACCGCTAGACCACCTCATCTTATTATTATTTAGTGTTCTGTCTGACGACAGGTCCATATGAACAGGATCCTTCCATCCTTTTCTCGGACTGGGACCTGTTCATATACGTTCTTGGCAGGTGATCCAGAAGTGGTTTGCCATTGCCTTCTTCTGTGTGTGAATGGAGTAATTGAGTAATTGTTGGGATGCCACGGAGGAAAACTCCGTGTTGCCTAGACCACGGCCTTGCCCAACACAAGTTATAAATTCGGGCACCGCCAGGAATCGAACCCGAGACCCCAGGATTACAAGGCCAGCGTTCTAACCGCTAGACCACAGTGGCGGGATGATATCTTAAAACGCGTTAATTTTTTTTGTAACCTTCCAGAAGATGAACTCTCGTCGTATATCACGCATGAAAGGACATGAAGGAGCAAAGAACCTTCCACGTTGACCACCACAAATTCCCTATGGACCAGAACAGGAGCAAACCCGGGCCTCCGCGGTGAGAAGCAGACAAGAACTTCATGCTTCTGTATTACTTCGACAGACTAACTCCAGCATGCGAGATCATAGAAAGGTGAGTGGCTACTACACTTTGCTGACTCTTTTAACTATACAGATGTCCCCAAATCATGTATACACGCGTCCAATAAAAAAACAAAAATATGTTAATAAACTAAACTATTACATACGTCAGAATTGGCAATTAGCGTGAATCTAGTGTAGATATTCAAAATGACTTCCGTTAGCTTCGTGGCGCAGTTGACAACGGTGAGAATTTGACTGACGAGAGACCACCATATTATAATGTGTAAGCACGTGTTTGAGACACTCTGTATATAGCTTACCTCCGCTCAAAATCTCAACTGTCATGTACGTAATACGAAATGCCAATCTCCGACTAGGTCCACCCACATTTAAACTTTCAATACGTAAGTGCTGAAATGTAAGACTTGAGGTTCTCACAGCGGTGAGTATGAAGATTTCCGTCTTCTGGGTTGTTGCGCTGTGTAGTCTGGTCGATGTTAACCAACGTTTCAGAGGTCATACTGCCTCCATCATCAGGGCGATGAGTATGAAGATTTCTGTCTTCTGGGTTGTTGCGCTGTGTAGTCTGGTCGATGTTTACCAACGTTTCAGAGGTCATACTGCCTCCATCATCAGGGCGATGAGTATGAAGATTTCTGTCTTCTGGGTTGTTGCGCTGTGTAGTCTGGTCGATGTTTACCAACGTTTCAGAGGTCATACTGCCTCCATCATCAGGGCGATGAGTATGAAGATTTCTGTCTTCTGGGTTGTTGCGCTGTGTAGTCTAACTAACTAACTAGATGGCTTACCGAACCCGAAGGTTCATCACCGAATTAACCAAAGCCCTCCACCGGACCCTGTCCTGGGCCAACAAAATCCAGTTTCCTTCAACTCCTATCTCCCATAGATCCCGCCTGAGATTATCCTCCCATCTACGTCTAGGTCTCCCCAGCGGTCTCTTCCCTTCAGGTTTCCCAACCAGTACCCGGTGCACACCTCTTGTCCCATCCATGCGCGCTACATGTCCCGCCCATCTCACTCTTCTCGACTTAATCACCCTCACAATACTGGGGGAGCAGTACAGATTTTTAAGCTCGTCATTGTGCAGTTTTCTCCACGCCCCATCGTCTTCCCTCTTAGGCCCAAATATCCTCCTCAACACCCGATTCTCAAACACCTGCAATCTGTGTTCCTCCCTCTGAGTGAGAGACCATGTTTCGCACCCATACAAAACAACAGGCAAGATTATTGTTTTGTATACTTTAATTTTCAGGTTCTTAGAAATCAGACGGGAAGACAAAATATTTTGGACTGAGAAGTAGCAAGCATTTCCGGAATTTAGTCTCCTCCTAACTTCCTCACAAGTATCATTTTGATTTGTTATTGTTGTTCCCAAATATTTGAACTTTGTAACCCTTTCAAAGGATTTATTAGCTACCCTAAGATAATTTTGCCCGCCTGTCTTCTGATGACGAGATACTAACATGTACTTAGTTTTTTCTGAATTTACTTCCAGCCCCACTTGTCTACCAGCCTCTAGTAAAACTTCTGCGTTCCTCTTTATTGTATTTATATCGTCCCCCAATAAATTAACATCATCAGCATATGCCAATAGCTGATGTGTCCCGTTCAATTGCAAACCCTCCTGCCTACCTTGGACCTTCCTGATGGCGTATTCTAGCGCAAAGTTAAAGAGCAAGGGAGACAAAGCATCTCCTTGTTTTAGACCGTTCTTGATGAGGAATGTCTCAGATACATATTTACCTACTCGAATTTTGCTGCAGGTTTCATTTAAGCACATTTTTATTAGACCCACTAGCTTCTTTGGTATACCAAATTCAATAAGAATATTATATAGCACTTCTCTCTTCACAGAGTCATAGGCTTTTTTGAAATCTATAAATAACTGATGTACAGTCCCACCGAACTCCCATTTTTTCTCTAGTATCTGACGAATGCAAAAGATCTGATCAATCGTTGATCTGTTTCGTCTGAACCCACACTGATGATCCCCAATAGTTTCATTCGCATATGGGGTTAATCTTGCCAAAAGAATGTTGGATAGAATTTTGTATGAGGTTGATAGCAGCGATATTCCTCGGTAATTACCACACTCAGTCTTGTCCCCCTTCTTATGAATAGGAATAATTATGGATTCCTTCCATTGATGTGGCATCTCTTCCTTATCCCAAATTAACTGAATAAGATTATGGATCCTCATATGCAACCCTTTGCCACCTGCTTTAATTAATTCGGCCGGAATCTGATCAATTCCTGGAGATTTATAACTTTTCAACTTCCCAATGGCTAGTTCCACTTCATCTAAGCTAGGTTCTGGCACCAACAGTTCAGCTGTATGCATTTTAATCTGTCTAATATCACCAGTATTATGAACATTTAAGAGCTCGCTAAAGAAATTTTTCCACCTATTCACAATTTTTATTGGATCTGCAAGCAAATTGCCACTATCATCCTTTACCAAATTAGTCTGGGGTTGATATCCTTTCTTAAAGTTATTAATGCCTCTGTACAGGTCTCTGATGTTTTTTTCCTTATTATTTGTCTCAAGTTCAGCAATTTTGCCCTTCAGGTATTCCCTTTTCTTAGTCCTAAAGGTTCTACTAGCCTCACGTCTCACGTTACATAGATTATCCGCATTTGTTTTGTTTGGGTTCTGCAACCATTGAAATTTTGTTTGCTTCCTTCGATCTATTAATTTTGAACATTCTTCATCAAACCACGGTTTATTTTGCTTTCTCCTGTAGTATCCTAGTTTCTCTTTTGCTGAAATTTTGATGCAGTTTCTGACATTTTCCCACTCCCTGTTGATGTCCACACTTTCATTATCCTCATTTGTCTCTAAAATTTGAAACCTATTCGAAATTTCAACTTGATATTGTTCCTTTGCCTCTCCCTCACTTAATTTTTTCAAATCAAATCTTTCTGTGTCAAAATTTTGTTTAGTTCGTCTACTTACTGAAAGCCGCTCCCTCACTTTTGCTACCACCAGATAATGATCAGTGTCGCAATCTGCTCCTCTGAATGATCTCACATCAATTACATTTGTCTGCCTTCTCTTATCTACTAAAACATGATCTATTTGATTGTGTGTTCTGCCATCTGGGGAAGTCCAAGTGTATTTATGAACATCACGGTGTGGAAATTTTGTACTTTTTACAATTAAATCTTTTGACGTAGCGAAGGTTACTGCTCTGACGCCATTATCATTACTAAGTGCATGGAGACTCTCGCTGCCTATTGTGGGTTTGAAGACATCCTCCCTCCCAATTTTTGCATTGAAATCTCCTAGCAGAATTTTCATGTGATACTTGCCAAATCTATCAAATACTGATTCCAATTCTTCATAAAAGCTATCCTTGATATCATCGCTTTTGTCTTCAGTTGGGGCATGAACATTAAGGACAATGATGTCGCACCAACGTCCTTCCGAAATTACGTAAGACAACCTGTCACTAACAAATTCTACTCTCTTAACTGCTGCCCTAATTCTGCTATGAACAAAAAACCCGTCCCTAGCTGATGATTGTCATTCCCCTTTCCATAGAAAAATGTAAAATTGTCCACTGGGATCGTGCCCTCCCCCTCCCATCGCACTTCCTGCACTGCCACTAAGTCTAACTTATAATTCCCTAATTCCCTACACACTGATTTCAGTGCCCCAGCCCTATAGAGGCTCCTAATGTTCCAGGTACCAAATCTCATGTCCTTTTTCAATTGCCGTGGTCGTGCCAAAGAGTCCGTCCTGATCCGAGGCTTGGTTGATTTTTTCGTAACACATATTTTTTTTTAAAGGTGAAAGGTTGTTAGCCCTACACCCAACCCCCAACCTGGAGGACCAGGGTATCACTCTTAGTCTAGCGCATCTCCTTAGACCTGTCCGGCTTGGGTGACCCTACCATGAGCCGAAGCTCAGGCCGGCATAGCCCTAAGGGTCATTTGAGCACGCAAGCCTCCTCACCCGGCAGATTGCCTTCGACAAGGTGGTGATACCTTCGCTGGTCGATATTAACAAACGTTTCAGAGGTCATACTGCCTCCGTCATCAGGGCGATGAGTATGAAGATTTCTGTCTTCTGGGTTGTTGCGCTGTGTAGTCTGGTCGATATTAACAAACGTTTCAGAGGTCATACTGCCTCCGTCATCAGGGCGATGAGTATGAAGATTTCTGTCTTCTGGGTTGTTGCGCTGTGTAGTCTGGCCGATGTTAACCAACGATCGCCCTGATGACGGAGGCAGTATGACCTCAGAAACGTTGGTTAACATCGACCAGACTACACAGCGCAACAACCCAGAAGACAGAAATCTTCATCGCCCTGATGACGGAGGCAGTATGACCTCTGAAACGTTGGTTAACATCGACCAGACTACACAGCGCAACAACCCAGAAGACGGAAATCTTCAAGTGCTGAAATATTTGTATGATGAATCAGAACTGATTTTAACACCCTGAAGGGTTACGTAGGTAATGGTAATTACTGACCTGTCATGCAACAGACTACATAACTGTAAGGAACAGACTATTATAAGTGCCAGTCTCCACAAAAATACTATTTGCTGACCCACACGCATGTGTTACTGCACTACACAACTTTCCCTGAATTAATGCGAACTTGTCTACACATAATAACCCAGCTGCTTGTATATCGTAATTAGCACCAATATGTAAGCATAATTTTCATTTGTGCAGCCTTTGTAACATGTAATGTCCTCACCATCGCCATATTTGAAAGTTCACAGACGTAAAAAAATATTTCAAACAATTTTCAGATTCACCAAACCGAAAGTTCATTATAATTTTTGATGCCCAAAAAGTTTTATTACATTTTTGAAACATACACTAAATTTACATATCACTGCAAGATCAATTGTCACATGTAGCTAGATATCAATGTTTCGGAGATATATATTGTCTCCATCTTCAGGGCTGACATGAATATAGAGACAGTAATATTGGTATCAATTTTATCGCTTTGAGATTCTCAATCGTATCTATTATTAGACAATTGGGAGTGATCACGGAAAACGCAATATTTTCTTATAAAATAAGTTACTGAAAGACGACACACGATACGTAACGTTTGTCATTCCTGGAATCAAATGTCAGTCCGGCAAAATAAACTGTTTATACTCCGGCAAATCAAGTCTTTAGAGTAGTAACAAAAATAATTTTCAAAGAAACACATCCGTCACTTGTCACTTATAGATCAATGGATGGATCAATATTTCGAAATAATGTATCGCCTTCATTTTTAGCTTGAGCCAGCGTAGCTCAGTCAGTATAGTGACTGGCTTCCGACTAGACGACCGGGGTTCGATCCCCGACGGGGGCAGAGATTATTTCCTCTAGACTCTGCATCCAACAGACTCTGGGGCCCACCCATCCTCCTATCCAATGGGTACCGGGGTCCTTTCCCGGGGGTAAAGCGCTGACCACTCACCCCATCTAGTGCCGAGGTCAAGAATGAGTAGGAGCTATATTCTCTCCCCTCAAGCGACTACATGGTGTATATTAGGACAGCTTTTTTACTTAATGTTCCCCTTCCGACTGTTGTTAATTTAATAATGAATTACTTCAGCAGCAGAGTCTGGATTGCGGAAAATTTCTGTAAGATCTTAAAGCCTTATGTACTTCAGGTTAAGTGGTTGGGACATCCATTCTGTTGGATCCCGTACAGCGACCAATAGAATAGGTCTCGAAGCTTACTGTCTTCTGGGCTGTAGCGCCGAGTAGCCTGGTATAAATTTACTAACTTTTCGGATATAACTACTGCCTCCATCATCAGGGCGAACTTCCACCGGTCTACACGGAGCTACGACTCAGAAGAAAGCCAGCTTCATATTCGCCGGCTTCAGAAACTGCAATCCTACTACAGAACCGGTGTCTCCCACCATTTTACCCGCAGACGAAGAAAGAGCCATCCTTCAAAATGTAGTTAATTTTAAAGCTCAGGTTATTAAAGAACTTTATATATCACGGTGGACAATATAGTAATACATAATGTCTATCGCCATCGCTAAAGACATTCAGAGAAAAACTTTTAATGCACCACGTATTCATTTTTGACTTCTTACTACACATTTCACTTGAGGACGGACACACATCCGTGTCACAACGACTGGTGCTTCCGCGGAGATCCGCTGTTTCTCGCCAGCTAAGTGTGGTAGCTTAATACATGCTTAAGTTCAGCGAGAAATCAACTAAATCTAGCAAATACTTAATTTATATATGTATTTATAATTGATTTACAACTTTTCTTCAGTAGCTCGGACTATGTAGCGTCGAATGATATAATTACAGTGAACAATGAATTGGAAAGGATATAGAAGGATGTGGTCCTAGCATTTGCCTGGAGGGACTGAGGAAAACGACGTAAATACCCAGTCTCCGGGGCGAGATTTGAACACGGGACCTCCCGAACACGAAGCTAACCGCTCGACCACTGAGTTCGGTCAAATGTTTAAAGGAAATTACATACAGGCCTATATATAATGAGCGCAGCAATCATTTTCAGTAAACGGCACAATTAACCCCAAATTATCTCTCACGTGATATTATACTTTACGTTTAGCCTACAAATATCTAAAGTCCCTCCGGTATCCAAGAGCAATTAATCGCCGTCCTAGTCACAGTCACAGACTTCTCAACATGTGATTAGGCGTCGTTAAGCTTCTTGATGAATCTAACTCGTCCAGCGCCTTTGAATTGTTTTACCGATTTATCCAGCTGATTAATTAACATCAACACATCAATCTGGAGACACTGTTGTTTCTTGCGAGGTTTCATAGTACCAATTAGGATGAAGATTCTGTCTTCAAGGTTGTTGCGCTGCGTAGTCTGGTCGATGTTTACCAACGTTTCGGAGGTCATACTGCCTCCATCATCAGGGCGAAAAGTATGAAGATTTCTGTCTTCTGGGTTGTTGCGCTGTGTAGTCTGGTCGATGTTTACCAACGTTTCAGAGGTCATACTGCTTCCATCATTAGGGCGATGAAGATTCTGTCTTCTGGGTTGTTGCGCTATGTAGTCTGGTCGATGTTTACCAACGTTTCGGAGGTCATACTGCCTCCATCATCAGGGCGAAAAGTATGAAGATTTCTGTCTTCTGGGTTGTTGCGCTGTGTAGTCTGGTCGATGTTTACCAACGTTTCAGAGGTCATACTGCTTCCATCATTAGGGCGATGAAGATTCTGTCTTCTGGGTTGTTGCGCTGCGTAGTCTGGTAGACGGAGGCAGTATGACCTCCGAAACGTTGGTAAACATCTACAAGACTACACGGCGCAACAACCCAGAAGACAGGAATCTTCATCGCCCTGATGATGGAGGCAGTATGACCTCTGAAACGTTGGTAAACATCGACCAGACTACACAGCGCAACAACCCAAAAGACAGAAATCTTCATCGCCCTGATGATGGAGGCAGTATGACCTCATAACGTTGGTAAACATCTACCAGACTACACAACGCAAAAACCCAGAAGACAGAAATCTTCATACTCTGATGACGGAGGCAGTATGACCTCCGAAACGTTGGTAAATATCTACCAGACTACACAGCACAACAACCCAGAAGACAGAAATCTTCATCGCCCTGATGATGGAGGCAGTATGACCTCTGAAACGTTGGTTAACATCGACCAGACTACACGGCGCAACAACCCAGAAGACAGAAATCTTCATCGCCCTGATGATGGAGGCAGTATGACCTCCGAAACGTTGGTAAACATCGACCAGACTACACGGCGCAACAACCCAGAAGACAGAAATCTTCATACTCTCCACTGTGAAAACCTCAAATCATACCAAATAGGATCTTTGCCTGCTTAATTTCTTCATAAAGCAAAATTGTTTTTGAGGAGCAGTTATTCACAAAACTTTCCGCCCTCATAGAACCCGAAAGTTCATTATTGTATTCACAACGTCAAGTCAGTTGAGAGCCTCCTGATGAAAGTAACCGAGTTCACACCCTAACATCCGGATCCACGTCGTCTATGGTCTCCCTTCTATTTACCTTTGTCGACAAAAATGCTTTACACACATTCATAGCTCCCATCCTGGTACAAGCTCCAACCACCCCCCACCCAACTTTGATTACTTTTATCATCGAGTACATATCCTCGTACAAGCAGCTAAAATTATAATTGTCTCTAAATGCGTTTCACGACTGTGTTGTGTCACCAGTTTATTTGTTCCGGACTTAATGCATTGTTACTTAATTATAATTATCAAATTATTAGGTTTTGAAGGATAAACGTCCTTGGTTTTCAGGTGTCAAAGGACAACTGAAGCATCTATGCTGTGATCCACAGAACTACAGCAGATCGGTCTACTGAATCTAACGGAACAACTGCTCCAGCGCCATTTTGACACCCGAAGTAGACGAAAGAAGAACTCTTCGAAACTTCGTGAACTGATAATTATAATCAATTATAGTTCTTATACGTTGGTTATGTTTTAAACTTTCCGTTATTAGATGGATCTACGACTAGGTCTCCCAAGCAGCCACTTCACTTAACGCTGTCCAACTGAAATTATATATTCATTTTTCATTACATCCATGTTTCTCCCACCTCATCCTCCATTTAATTGCTATAACAAAATTATGTGAGAATCACAAATTACAACTTTCGATTAATATTCCCTGTCCTGTTGATTCTTCCCGTTTTCCACCTACAAATTTATTTTTAACTCTTTATCTTGAAACACTTCCAACTGATAACAGACGCTGCAAGCACCTCTGAAACGTCGGCTAACTTCTATCAAACTTCACGGCGCAGCATCCAAGAAGTCATCTTACCCTAAATTCTTGTTAATAACGTAGAGTGAGACACCAAATTTTGCATTCATACAAAGCAACGAATAACATTGTTTTCAGACATTAACCTTTCAGTTCTTAGGCAGAGAGATTGGAATCGAAAACGAACGGTAGCAAAATTCCGTCAATACAGTCTACCGGTGTATTATATAAAAACTAAACTACCTTTATTCTGACTAGCCAAGTTCCGGGGAAAAAAAATGCAGCCCCTAACTTAGGACCGGTGAAGTGCCAATGAGCTGCTTAGTCAGGGACATCGCACACTTCGTGTGGCGATGATAGACGAGTATGTACTAATGCTGGAATGATGATTAGCGAGAAGAATCCGAAGAACTCGGAGGAAAACCTGTTCTAATCCCACTTCGAACTTCACAAATCTCACTTGAAGGCCATTATTATATGTTCATTTAAATTATGACAGGTTTAAGTACGTAATTATAATATATTATTTATTTTCTTCAGGCAGTAGTCTTTTCTGTAGGTAGAGATGAGCACTGAAAGCTTAATCTAATCTATTTCTAATTACTTCACTTAAAACTTAAAGCAAAACTACCAAACCCCTCGGAAGACGTCACATGCAATTCGTTCTCAGAGCAAAACGACTTGGCTAATTAATTTCATCCAAAAACTTCGCTAAATTTTAAAACAAATTACGTAATACTTTTTAATTTCTTACAAGTTAAATGTGTATTTAGAGGACGTCTTTAAAATAACTTCAGATTTTTATCGCAGTTCTATTCGGTCTACGTGATTTCTCAGAACATTTTGGCAACAGGCTTTACCGGAAGAACACATAAATTCTAGAAGATTTCTGTATTCTGGATTGTTGCGCTGTGTAGTCTGGTCGATGTTTACCAACGTTTCAGAGGTCATACTGCCTCCGTCATCAAGGCCTGATGACGGAGGCAGTATGACCTCTGAAACGTTGGTTAACATCTACCAGACTACACAGCGCAACAACCCAGAAGACAGAAATCTTCATACTCATCGCCCTGATGACGGAGGCAGTATGACCTCTGAAACGTTGGTAAACATCGACCAGACTACACAGCGCAACAACCCAGAAGACAGAAATCTTCATACTCTGATGACGGTGGCAGTATGACCTCTGAAACGTTGGTTAACATCGACCAGACTACACAGCGCAACAACCCAGAAGACAGAAATCTTCATACTCACTGCTGTGAAAACCTCAAGTCTTACACATAAATTCTACTTTCCCGTTGGACAGAATTCCACTTTTACAAATCACGTGCACTTAATGTTACGTGTAGATAATAAAGTTATAGTACTAGTTCAATAATAATGTGCAAACTAGGTCATGGGACAATATCTGGGCTCGTGCGTCGATTGCCATGAGATAATATTCCATTCTATTATGTTATTGCTTGAAACGAAAGTACATGTGTTACAGAATATTGTTATGGTAGCAAAATAGTAGTAATGTTAGCAATTTCTGTTGCTGTAGCACTAGAATTATTTTCTTTTTTTTGAAGAACTTGCTGCCCCAGTATAGGGTTCATATATGTTCAATAAATTCAGTTTTGCAGTCGTCATGTTTGCAGCTGCGGTTGGAACAAAGTGCTTAAGATTAAATTCCAAATATTACAAGAAGATCGTTAATATATTATTTCTGTATAAATTATAAGATTGCTTATTATATTATCTATATAAAATATGTCATATTTGTAGCTTCAATTACATATTAGTTATCGCCACAAAAATGTTATTTAACAAAAGTTGAATAAGCCTATTTGAAATAGCGGTAATGTCACACCCACCCCATAAGTTTGCGCGTAAACCGTTTGTAATTATAGAGAACTGTAGGAAAGAGACAGTCTCGGTCGGAATAATATTTATACCTATATTCGTTTAAATTGAGAATTTTAAAAATGTTAATGTTTTTCATAAGAAAGAAACTAAGATATAAATGATGACAACTACATAATTATTTTTAAAATACGTAGATCTGTTTTTCTCTCATTTTAACAGAGTATTTAAATGTGTGATTAAATTAGTCTAGACATTTCGCTGGCATAAAATCTTTAATTGATGAATTATAGACCAGACAGTTGAAACATAATGACGGCAGAGTTCTAAATAACAAAGATGTACATCCCTGCATTAAAGTGACGTCACACGTTGTATGTGTTTTCTTGTCTTATTGAATACTTACATTTTCAAACGTTGCGCCATCTTGCCAGTCAGAGGAGTTGTAATCACACCAGCACATGGTAAACCAATTACACAAACTACTACCCACGTTTTAGTCACAGGGTGATGAAACATGGATCATACAAACGATTCTGTGTAACTTAGTGAGAAAATTAGCAGCTATTCTCTTCTTATCACATGTAGGATTATATATATATATATATATATATCGTTTTATATATTTATTTTTAGTTGCTAATACAATAAACAACTTCATAGTTCGTACTATTCACCAATAAACAAGATAAACTACAAAACTTCAGGTAACCAAATAAAGGAAACTGTGTAAAACTTCAAATCTAAAAGTTCTTGAAGATGGTGATGAGTCATTAGAATAAGAATTTTCTTGGATATTATCCATCATCCAGTAAATAAAATATATAAAACGTAAAACCGACGTTTCGGAGATGGGACTTAGGTCCGGAGATAGGGATTAGCTCTATCTAGTGGGCCCAACTGAGTAGGAACCTGAAGACGGAGATAGAGTCCCATCTCCAAAACGTCGTTTTACATTTTATATTTACTATACGATGGATAATATCCAATAAATTTCTTATTCTAATGTGTAAAACTTTGTTTTACAATATTTGAGGTTCTCACGTTGGACACGACTGTAATTCCGTATTGGACTTACGGGTAGATACCAACGTTTTGAAGAAACATAACCTACTGCCTCCATCTTCGAAAATAAATTACATTCGGCGTTATAATTCAGACGACCAAAATAAAAACTTTGGGTTCCTTAAACGGCGGGATATTTCATTATTATCTGAGCGCGCTCTTAGTCTCTCAAAACGGATTTGCTTCGAGGAGAAAAGACGGTGAGATGGGTGGGACATTTAGCACGTATGGAAATGAGAAATACTTAAGACAAAATGTTGGTCGGGGATTCTGAAGGAGACATACCAGCTTGAAAACCAACGTGTGTGTTTAATAAGTGGTACTTGAAATTCTGTAGTAAGGGTTGATAATGTGGTTATAATTCAACTTAAATTTTACTCACGGGTTCTAACAAGCCAAGAAGCCAGGTTGGTCTATGAGGTCAATTACGTATAATATTATAATTATTACTTTTCATACAATCACATGACCAAACACACGTAGCGGGAGAACAGAATGCTCGAAATCCTGTACAAAATTCGACGTGCGATCTATTCGCGTAAATATAACCTAAAAATGAGGAAACACCATTTAAAATTGTCGGTTACAGTTTAAAATAAATAAAAAATACCATATTTCGGATCCATAAAACAGGTAAAATTATAGATTTTATATGTATTACGACATCAAAAGCTGCAGAACATTGTCTTCTGGGCAATGACTACGTATGTTCTTGTACGAGGTGCGATCGGAAAGTTTCAAGACTGCGCCTATAAAAACCCGTACACTTATCTCAGGTATTAAATTCATCCATCACCCTCGAAGTAGTTCCTCTGGGAGTGAACACAACGATCCCAGCGCCGCTGCCAAGCCTGGAAGCATCCCTGGAAATCTTTCTTTGTCAGCCTGTCAAGCACCATCTGCGATTCTGCCTGAATCTCTTCTATCGTCTCAAATCTCCTTCCCTTTAGCTGAATTTTCATCTTTGGGAAGAGAAAAAAGTCACACGGAGCTAAATCCGGCGAATAAGGAGGGTGCGGGATGACGGCCATGGTGTTTGAGGCCAAAAACTGCCGAACTTTGAGGGCGGTGTGCGCTGGCGCGTTGTCATGATGCGTCGCATGTGGAGTTCTTCCTTTAGAATCAGCTGACAGGTCCCATAGCCTATCCCAACAATGTCGCACAAGTCGTTGATGGTACGACGTCGATCTTCGTGAATGGCCTGCCGAATCTTCGTAACATTTTCGGGCGTTGTGCTCGAAGATGGTCGTCCAGAACGCTCGTCATCATCGACAGAGGTTCGGCCATTTTTAAAACGTGAATGCCACACAAAAGTATGTGCACGACCCATTGCGGACTCCCCAAATGCTTGCTTTAGCATTTCATAGGTTTCCGTAGACGTTTTGGCGAGTCTTTGGCAAAATTTGATGCACACGCCATTCCGAAATCGCAGGAGGGTCGGTGTAATGCACTACCAAAACGCCCGTAACTAAGAAACAAATGCTAATTCGATGATGCCGGCTGGCACACTGATTCACTATGAATGTAGACCGCAGCCCCTAGCGGCAGAAGCTCGTACTACATCCGGTTCGCCCGCTATTTACACAGTCTTGAAACTTTCCGATCGCACCTCGTATGTGGTTACCACAGGTTTATCGGTGCAACTAATTGCAGGAATCTGATTTACTTTAAATCAGGAACTCGCTGGTCGATTCATAAGTCACTTAACGCGGTGTTTTAACTAGTGGGGTTATGTATTGTTAAACAACATGTACCTGAACGACAATTAACAAGGAATATGAATCTTAAAATGGCTGTATTCCAAGGCTATGTAGAGGAGTTTACGTGAAGAAACTCATAAAATTAACCAAAAGTCCAGATAACCGACTAGGAGATTAAATTCTGGAACAGGAGTCAAAATATTTTACGTTCAGAGCTCAATTTATCGAACGTCGAGGCCTAGTGGTTAGCACACTTATCTCATAGCCGAGAGGCCAAGTTTCAAATCTCGGCATAGTGTCCGGCCATTTTGAGTTTCCTTTGTAATTATCTCAGTCCCTCCACGCAAATTCTACCTCAAATTAGGCATCACCTTTATAAATCTTTGACTCCACTTTTCTTTTGCGATTCGCATGCATTTCGACAAGTGCTCGTCAGTAAGAAATGTCGTAGGTTGAGGTTTTAAAAGCTGAAATGCTGCTCACAGCGACACGTACTGCCAATTACTGACACAAACAAAACGTGTTTTTTTTAATCATCATATAGAGCGACATGATTTTTTCATCAAATGTATGCAAAATTCATCAGGCACATGGCCGCGGATTGAATCCCCTGTTCCAGATGTTAACTTCGTGGCGCCAATACTTTATAATATAATAATAATAATTTTCAAGGATGATGCCCACAGGTCGATTTCCATTCCATTTTATACGGACTGATGTTCCCACGTGTTTAGAGGCCGTCACTTGTTTATCTCCTCGAGGTTCACAGTTTAGTATCCTCGGAGGAATCCGTTCTGTTTCAATTCTTGTCACGTGCTCTAAACACTTTTCGTTCCAGTCTTTTTATTTTGCACTTTAAGTTAAAAATATCCAGTTCCTGTTCTACATCCTGGTACAATTTCTTATATATTCTGCGGTATTCGTTATTGACCTCAAAATGCGAAAATCTATTAGTTAAGTTCAATTAAGCTGTTACTGAGTCTTCAGCTGCACAGACCGAACGTCGCGGTAGAGTGGTTAGCACTCTTGATTCTTTTTCCAGAGGCCCTCGGTTAAAATCTCGGCCCTGAAAGCAGCTATACCGACTTGGAGTTTTCGTGGTTTTTCTCAGTACTTCCAGGCAAACAGTACCTTAAATTAGGCCACGACCGCTTCCTTCCACATCCTTTCCAATTCACTATCATCCTCTAATTCGACGCTATGTAGCCTGAGCTGCTGAAAAAGAGTCATTAAATAATTCACAAACAAACTCCTGCACAGAAAGTTGGTATTACTATTATTTTGTAGAATGTTAACAAAGTCTGTTTATTCCTTAATAAGTAACGTTCGTTTCAGTGTTTCATATTAACTGTTAAAAATATGTATTTTGTATTCTGAACTTAAGCTACTGCCACTGGCCGTTTGCCCGAAGTTGTTAAAATGTTTAGTCCGTTCTATAATAATAATAATAATACCATCTACGAGGTGCGATCGGGAAGATTCTAGACTGCGCCTATAAAAACCCGTACACTTATCTCAGATATTAAATTCATCCATCACCCTCGAAGTAGTTCCCCTGGGAGTGAACACAACGATCCCAGCGCCGCTGCCAAGCCTGGAAGCATCCCTGGAAATCTTTCTTTGTCAGCATGTCAAGCACCATCTGCGATTCTGCCTGAATGGATGAATTTAATACCCGAGATAAGTGTACGGGTTTTATAGGCGCAGTCTTGAAACTTTCCGATCGCACCTCGTATCACAGATTTCGTTTTTTCAGGCACATTTTTCTCTAAAATTTAATGTTCTTGTTTTAACTGTAAATATTTCCATGTTCTGGAATAATTTAATTTCAGATAAGTGGGGCAGCAGCCTTTATAAAAAATGTTCCGGAGCAGTTAAAAGATGATGATTATCTACGAACAAGAGTGCTGTCAACAGACTATTTTTTAAAACTTATGTCTTGTCCTGACATTATATAATTGCACGGTATAAAGATTAAATAAACTGTCGGTTAATAATTGTTAATGGACATTCCAGTGCACATCTTGATTTTTTTTTGCAACAGTTTTTATTTCTCCATCATCAGTTTCAATTTTCGTTTCGACACAAACCCACATACACTGAAAAAGAACTCTCCAGATAATGTAAGTCCAGATTCATTCATATTTAAACATTTTCTTTATTTTTCGTCCTACATTCCAACATTGGACAATGTTATCACAAATACAAGCATTACAAAAACAATCAGAGCTTTCCATTCTTCATCTGATACTGTAACAGCGTGTATCAGGGATGATTCAGGATGAGTTGGACTATCAGTATGAGCAATGGGAATTAAGACCGACTCTGGACACTGTTTCAGGGCTGAAGATGGAAACAGTAAGTTCATCCAAAACGTTGGAACCTACAGACTCGTATACACTGCGCCATGAACCAGAATAATATCCATTGCTGCTGTGAAAACGTCAGATCTCACTAGGGGAAAGAATAATTTCGTGCAATATTATTATCGTACGTAAATTTAACACTTTGAATTTCGATAGTACTCGTATCTATATGTGCCACCTGCTTTCACAATCAGTCATTTCGGGTGAACTTATTACTTAATTATAAACGTTGTCTACGTTTAATTTATCGGACATAACCTCAAAAGTTTCACACAGTCGCCATGTTTGAAATTGTTGGTTTACAAAAAAAGTATTTTACACAAATTTTGCAGGTTATGCACATTATAGCTTATCTGTGCATCAGATTCCAAATGCCTATCATATCAATCGAAAGCAACTTGTAGATTTCGTGCAGTAGCCAAGTTCCTCTTCTGTAGTCCATAAAGAAAGTTGCATATTCTTTTAAGAGGTGGTGTTTTGATGTTTTACCAGTCATATATGAAATAGCAATCGGTTCAGATGTGTTCAGAGGAGAGATCCAGAAGTGTTACCATCTCAGAACGAGGTTCGTCAATAACGAACCACCTCAACAATAATGTTATATTAATAATATCTAAACACAACTTCCAAAAAATATACTGAGAAAGATGATAAAAGTATAAAATTGTAAAAACTATAAATAATTGTAATTTGAGTTTAAAAGTTTATAATTTACACCTGATGATGGTTTGATAAATCGAAACATGTTGTGAATGTTCCGATGTAAATCGAATGCTCGATATGGAACATAAGATGATATTTTAATTATTTTAATTATCTTATCTTACTATTTTATTGTGATTTGACGGTAAACAAATATAATAATTATTCTATGAAGAAAATTACGTCACGATAGAAAGTTCCTCGTCTGAGATACGAATCCGGAACCTATTGAATGTATTACCGCTGAAAAGTAAGAAATATCACTATTCTGGACCACGACTGTGCTTAAGTAGTAAGCTTGGATGGAAAAGAATACATTCCTTCGGTTCATGTAGTGGCAGCCAAATAGCCTGAAGCGTATAAATGTTGTTTTGACGTCCATAGAATTTACTGGAGCTTACCTATCAATTACTTAAAAACAGAATACGTAGCAAATGTCTGAGAGATCACACCCTCAACATAAATGAATTACCCGGAATGCCAAATAGTGAAAGCGAAATCTGTAATGGGAAAACATACGTCGAGGGCCATCGCAAAGCAATTCCGGGTGATTTCAAATGATTACCAGCATAACAGGCGATACGCTGAAGCGTCAACCCAACCAGTTTTCGGGGCTAAAACGCCTCCCGTCACTTTGACCACATCTTAAGAAGTGGGTGTGGACACAAAGAGGTTGTTAGAACATGACGTAACAAATTTCGCTCAGAACAGGGCAATTAATTCCTTTCCTCCCGCTCACTAACCGCCATTGCTTTTTGGCGATAACGGTAAGTGCTGAACACCTGGGCTACTTATCCGAAGACCGACATTCCATTCCCGGCTGGGACGGAATATATCTCTTCCCCAAAATATTCGGATGTGGGGCGAAAATTAATGAAACACGGAGTTAGTTCTCCGTTCTCCCACACACGTCTTATTTGCCAAACAAGCCATAAGCTTAAATATTCAAAAATAAACTTTTACGGGAAACCATTAAAAAAAAGGAATGCATGTCATAAAAAATCACGTTTTCCGGCTACGAAGTTCAAATTATCACTCATAAGGTTTTCTTTTGTGTATGTTATGTTTTGCCTGACAGAGGCTACCACTAGAATTATATTTCAATCCTTATTTAAAATCTGTCAAAATTACATATTTCGTAAGACTTGAGGTTCTCACAGCGGTGAGTATGAAGATTTCTGTCTTCTGGGTTATTGCGCTGTGTAGTCTGGTCGATGTTAACCAACGTTTCAGAGGTCATACTGCCTCCGTCATCAGGGCGCTCGCCCTGATGACGGAGGCAGTATGACCTCTGAAACGTTGGTTAACATCGACCAGACTACACAGCGCAATAACCCAGAAGACAGAAATCTTCTTACATATTTCGATTTACAGGCTCTCAACAGATAAATTAAGATTCAGGGACAAATTAACTTACAGGATAGACAGATCTTAAAATCAGGTCCATGATTATGTAAGACACGGACAGAATTGTAAGTAGTCTCTTCAAAGTTGGGCAGCAACACATAATAAACCGCCCATTTTCTACCCTTTGACCTTCGTATTGTTTTGCTGACGTACTTAATGATATCCTAAAGCAGGGATTCCCAACCTTTTGCAGATCGAAGATCAAGTTCACAATTGCCTATGAACTGGAGTACAGCAAAGTTATAAATTCAAACAATTTACCGAAACTTCATGAAATTATTTAAATAGTTTATTATTAGAAACAGGTTCACACGTTAGTCAATAACGTTCTTTAAAAACAACAGTCCTTAAAGATGGCTTTTACCAAAGTTTCAGAGGTCCTTGCTGCCTCCACAATCAGGGCGATCATCACATGGATCTTATGTTGGACATTGTCTATTGTCCAAACCCTGGGGTGTCTGACATACGCTATATTTCTGAATTCCATTGTAGTCCTGTTTTCAGATATCATTAAACTGAAAGAATTTTATTACTTCTCCAAATTTAATATTAGCCACGAGAGTAAATTTTTATTCCAGTGATCGATCGGTAAAACGACAACCAGTCACTTTAAGACGGGAAGAAAGCTAACTTCCGAAACGTCGTACGCATCAAATATACCACACGTCAAATATTTTAGTAGGCCTACGTAGTGGTAATTTTACAATTTGACTTTTCAATATCTAGCTGTTCCGCCTCCTTTAACAATATGAAAGTTTTATTTACGTTTAAACAGCGATTATATCCTTAAACAGCAATAAACAATTGATCTTTGTAATGGTAAAGTGTTGTGTTTTCTTATGCGGTGCGGACTAATTTCTTAAGATAAATGGATTATTAGATTAAATTCCTATTTTGTTTGTATATTTCTTTCAGTTCCCCATTCCCGTCTTTATTTTCGAGGTCTTTATTCCCGTTTTCCTTCCTCTTTCCTCTTTAACAAATCAAAAGTTCTTACAACGAAACGATTAATTTGAATCACGAACAGTTATAGGAATGACCCTGCTGTTCCAACTGCCACCGAATAGTTTCAACTCTTTGAGGTGTAGCTTCACACTTCAACATTGCCAGCTAGAAGCAGCTTAGATGCGATTCGCAATGCTATCAATTCATCTTCACATTTCTCTCATCCATCACCGAGATTGACCAGACAGACTACGTCCGTGTAGGAGAACGTCGAACATCGGATTTGAGTCCAGATTGCGCGATATTCCTTACTACACATGTCAAACAATAATTGGAGTACTAGACAGATAGGAATCGCACATCACAGCAAGAGATAGAGAAATGAAGTAGCCATACTGCATGTTAAGATTATTTCATAACACATTTCCAGTTAGTGTAGCGATTCGTGGCCCAACTGTGCAAATCCGCTACCTTAATATTGGCCATCTCCACGCCCTGAATGACGTAGTACCTAGCGTAATAGAAGCAGTGCAAATCCGTCGTTTGTTTTTCCTTTAAAAAATTTACAGATAACAAAACGATTGATACAGAAGTATTGAATCTTGTATTCAAATGGTAATTCGTTCTGGCTAAATCATCTAATTGAGCATTCGACTCATTTTTGGGTAAATGAGTATAAAAATTTACATTACTTTATAACAAATTATTAAACATTTATTATATATAATTAAATTTTAATAAATTATTTAATAATAAGGTAATTTTATTCAAGAAACCTAGAGTTCAGAAGTTGAGAGCTGTGAATTATTCATATTCTTTAAAATATTTGGAGTTAGTTGGATTCTAGCCCTCTTAAAATTCTCGTAGCAGGAAAGATCAGCTTCAGAATCAGCAGTAATATTTAATTTCGTTTTCAAAGTCGCGACTTCTATTGACTTCATAACTTTCGTAATTGACTGAACAAACATGGCCGTTGGTTTTATCGTAAAAATAAATTAATGAGGACTACATCGTCAGTTTATTTCTGGCTTGCAAAACGACGAAGTTCTGGCGACAGACCGAGACGTCCGGAGCGAACACGCGTTATGTGGGTCGCATTTACGAATGTAGGGCGATTAAAACATCGATGGATAAAGGATACCGAAAACGTATATGGAAAAATATTATGCAAAACGACGGATTCACAGTCGACGGATAACGAGATCTTACTTTTATGATTTAGATGAAGTTACAACTAAATACGAAGAAAATTGCAATGTGTGGCAATTAATGGTCATCAGAACCCCTTACAATATTGGTAATTTCAGCTGTGAAGTTCAATGTGTAACTAAAATTAATAATTTCCAAGATCTCCTTTCTCAATCGCAAGACCACAACACTTACTTTATGACCTCTCCTCCTTAGCACATGGCCCTAAACCCCTTTTAATTAGCCACGTACTCGCTACCGATTCGAAAGCATTCGTCTGATCCGGTGCTCGAATCGGATCCTTCAATCCCACTCGCCATCTTCAACGCACTCCAATAGGCCGCGAAGATCTCCCGCAATTGTAAGAGAATTGACAGCAGATCGATTCGGAGATCGGTGAGAAGGGAACTACTCAGCTGACAGCCTTCTGCGCAATTCTCGTCTGGACTGACTGAACCGCAGTGTGATAGAGGAGAAGGAACTGTCCTTGCTCCAGGCCCACCTTGGGGAGTTGTCTCAGGCTGCCGTGCGAGAACTCAAGGCGGATATCATCACAGAGAGGAGACAATTGGAGGCCGTGGTATCCGCCGCGACCAAAGGATCGGGCGAACGACTCACTGGCCGGTCCAGTGGGCGCCAAGCCCGACTCCGTGGGCGGGGGGGTGGGCTCCTGCCTACCACAAGGCTATGCGAACCGTTGCAAGCAAGTGCAAAGCCAACGAGTTTGACTCGTCAGATTAAGGGCGGTTAAATGGAACCTGCCGCCAGGCGCTGTCCGGAGCCGGGTCCGCGTAGGCGAGAGCACTCCGCGTCCAACGTCCGGTGGCCGAAACCACCCCCTCCACGGGCGAACAAGCCGCAACTCAGCTACGCTAAGGTTGGCGCGGCGTTTGCCGAGGCAGTGACTGGGCGGCTGCTGGGATGGATTCCTCGGCACCGCGACCCAATAAAGTTGGGGCCTCAAGCGAGGGTAAAGGAGTGACGGACGAGAAGGAATCCCGCGGGCCTCCCCCCGTGTCCAAGCCCCCTATAGAGGTGGATGGCGTCACATTGTGTCCACCGCTGGCGAACGTTTCGACGCTCACCCCGCAGCGCTAAGAAAGCCAAGTTAGGCGCTCAAGCCCACAGCCAAGGGACCGGCCTCCAGTGGGACCCGCTTTCTCGACGGTTGTAGCCTTGCGGCGCACGTCTCCCGGGGCTGCCGGTGACGTGTCCGGGAACATGAGCGTCACGTGTAATTACTCCACCACAAAGGCCCTTGTGGAGAAAACAGCTCCTGGGGAGCGGCGGAACAAAACCTCCTGTGTACATTTCCTGCAATTGATTCGCGCGAAGTCGCCCAGGAAGCTCGTGGCCCAGATGAAGGGAGAGATCCTGACACTGGTACCCGAGACTGCTGACGGCTTCCGGGATACTAACAGGGCTCTGCAATACTTCGATGTGGCCTCGCTTGTGATGTTGGACTATTCCCATTTCCAGCAATGTGTTTCGTAAGCGGGAATGGTGTTACCTAGCAAGGGACGATGTCTTACGCATACGCAGGACTCCGCCCTTAGTTAGCTTTTTTGGTTAATTGGTTGGTTTCACCCCGAAGATGGAAAATGCAAGGTTTGCCAAAACTTTCGGAAACTTTAAAACATTCAGCGTTGCTCATCACCGAAGACAAAGTTATATATTTCTCGTGCAATGAAATTAAAGTTCTTAGATTTGTAGGGCACGCAATGCATTTGGAAAAGACAAAGTCACGTGTAGAAATTTTTAGGCTAACAGACGATTGGAAAAGACTATTTTGAAAACCAAGATTATGATAGTTCTGACTTAGAATTTGTGAAGTACGCAGTTCAATTTTTCGTAACAAATTTTTCTATAATTCCGTAAAATAGGTCACGAGCTTTTCTTGTTCGTTTATCTAAGCATCGTTGTACATATTCCCTTCATTTCTAGCGCTAAACAGATTCTGAAGATAAAACGACAAATTCTACCACTCAAGATAGAATACAATGTTGGAACTCTGCGATGCATTCCACAGATCACTGAATTTCTAAATAGTGTCGAATTTCTACCCAAGCCTAATCACTATACACGACAAGTGGCGAGAAGTTTAGGGTTTCTAGCAACTGAGGTACGTATCGTCATTTTACAATGCGCAGTCAAAAATTACCAATATGATACACGTAATAAACATGTTTCTCTCAAATTTTCTCAGTTCGTTTTAAGACAAAGCAAATACATTGTGTAGAATTTCCTTCCCATTCTCACCATTGAACACGATGCTTCATGCAACTAAAGAAATTTTACCAAGTGTGCGTGTTCACATCAACTTTTACCATTCCTAAAAGTAATTTCCTGATCTTACAATTTTCACATTTGCATGCCAGGAAGCGATGCGCTCTGAAACGTGTTGTTGATAATTATTGTTTCCGTGTATTGTTCCACGTTCATTTTGTGCCCTCTGTGTTCACGCACGATCAATCAATGTGACCAAATGCTAAGAGAGAAACGTTATCTGAAATTAATATAAAGATTCTTGGCATGACTGAAAACAATGGCTTTTGCGTGAGGGTAAATTACCTTCATCTTCAAAAAAAATTGTACCTGTCAATACAGAACGACATCAGTGAAGGATGCAATTATTACAACGTTTCACATAATATGCACACATGTAAGCATTTGTCTGTGAGATATTTTTTACAACGGACCGAAAGGTTTTTTCCTAGCGTGAATTTAAATTCGGAGAATAATCGAACGTATCAGCGAGGTATAAGTGAATTGTACCAACTGCAATAACTAAGCAGTAAACCTTGCGATATGTCGCCAAAAAAGGAAACCAGCAAATATTATACAGCCACACATTCAGGTAACTGAATATCAGTAGAAACTTCACACAATAATAAATTAAATAAGTCTGTAAGCTCGCAGGGGAGACCGCACAGTAATATTCAAGAATACGTAAAAATTATAATACAATATAATCCCTATTATCCAACCTAAATGGGACCGACGGATAGTCGGATAGTCGAAAATATCGAATACGAAGACTAATAAAAAGATCCAGCGGTAAATATCAACTCAGTTTAAGGTATTATTAAATTACGAAGAAAATACATCACAGCATCAAATAAAGAAATCTTACAAATAATATTACAATTTAATATAATGTAAATTTGTAAATTAAATAGTTTAGTTTTTAATAAATTAGTAATCTAAAAAGTTAAAAAAATCTCATAAAATATATTTACATCTACAGGCTATAACTAACTAACTAGATGGCTTACCGAACCCGAAGGTTCATCACCGAACCAACCAAAGCCCTCCACCGGACCCTGTTCTGGGCCAACAAAATCCAGTTTCCTTCAACTCCTGTCTCCCATAGATCCCGCTTGATACTATCCTCCCATCTACGTCTAGATCTCCTCAGTAGTCTCTTCCTTTGAGGCTTCCCAACCAATACCCGGTGCACACCTCTTGTCCCATCCATGCGCGCTACATGTCCCGCCCATCTCATTCTTCTCGACTTAATCACCCTCACAATATCTACAGGATATATGATCTTTATATAATATAATTAGAAATATTTATGATCTAATAACATTATGAAATAAAAAAGCAACTTACAATTCCGGATGTCGCTATGCAATTATTTTAAATATTTACATACGTGCCTTAGGGAAACTGACAATGAAGTCACGGCCCTACATCCAGACTTAAAATTTTTCACAGCCGTCTCTGTTGTTTGAAACAGTTATTTCAAAATACACCACGATCTTGGAAACAAATTGGACAGATGTTTTGAACATTACTGGAGGTCAGAGGCCAGCGAACAGCGGAGTCCATTACTTTTCCAGTAAAGCTGTCTCGCTACACGCCATAAAGACGCTTACGGGGAGAGACGAAACTCGACAACAGAAGGGGGTGAATGGTCGGCGTCACGCCCCGGCATAGGTGGGTAAGATCCTGAGCCGATCTGAATGAAAAAATAAGAACAAAATATTTTCTTTCTGTCAGGGATCGAAACCCAGTCGCCCAGCCCGCAGTCAGACGCAAAACTGACTGGGGTGAGCAGGATATTTAGATTCTGGCTTGAATACAAAAATGAGGTTGCAGATAATCACATTAAGTCGCCGCTGGGTTTGTAACTTACGTAGCGAATTCGTCGCGGATTTAAAATGCAGCCAACAATTCAACACACAAGCGCTGTTATTGCTACACGTATGGACACACACCAGAACAAAATTCGCCAAGGGCGTAGAGTAAATGCCTCGGTTAACAGTGATTTATTTTAACTATGGGTTTGAACACAATTGATGTAATCTGCGATGAATAACTGTACCTGTTGGCAACGTAAATATATTGTTGTGGGCGTGTCGACTCTATAAGAACAAAAACTGTAACTATTGAAGATAAGTAACTTCAAGCAAGAAATCTTATTAGGAATGAGTGTTTCATAAATAATAGCGCTATATGATGAAGAATAATAATACCCACGGACATTTATGCGCTAGCAAGAGAAGGGAACTTTTAAAGTGTAAAAATTTAACGGGTATAAAAACGGAAATTTTGCGGGAATCCTCACAAAATTTCTTTTGTTATAAATGCTTATATAGCAAATCCTTTCGATTCCAAGCTCATTCCTTTTAACACAAATTATTTTATAAAAGTTGTAAATATCTTTATATCACCATATAAACTTCCGCTTTTATGATTCTCACGCCTCAAACCATAAATTCACAAATTTGGAAAGTAAACAATATCCTCAGCTCTACGTCGTCAGTCAAGTTACGAAGTCGAAGTATGCGAACAACTGGGCTGACTCAGATAAAATATTACATCGAGGGGTTTATAGTCGTCTCCCCCGTAAATTTAAGCTACTAATAAGCGTGAAACAAAATTTAAAACTCACGAATAGAAAATGCCATTCTTTTCATTCTCAAATTAGGCTGTATCCGTCCCTGTATTTATTTTTATATTTATTTAGTGTTCTGTCTGACGACAGGTCCATATGAACAGGATCCTTCCATCCTTTTCTCGGACTGGGACCTGTTCATATACGTTCTTGGCAGATGATCCAGAAGTGGTTTGCCATTGCCTTCTTCTGTGTGTGAATGGAGTAATTGTTGGAAGCCCCCGGAGGAAAACTCCGTGTTGCCTAGACCACGGCCTTGCCCGACACAAGTTATAAATTCGGGCACCGCCGGGAATCGAACCCGAGACTCCAGGATTACAAGACCAGCGTAATTTAAAATAATCTATGATAATTTTCTGGTTATATTTTCAATAAAAGAACTTTCTTGCACATTAGGACATTCTATAAATACGTCCCTACGAATATGTGTGCATATTAATATTGAATGTGTTAAAGACTCTATGTTAAGTCTAATTATCTGGCAACCTAACCAAATCGCTGAGCTGGTCAAGAAAGACTCTGCTTTGTATAAAAACGAAAGTGTATTTGCTATGTCCTAAAATAGCCTGCCAGCGGATCACCAGGCCAAGTATAAATTTTACGTCAAACTGTATAAATCTTTAATACAACAGACAGAGTCTGAGTATATAAAGCCAGGACAAAAAAGGCAACTTTAACTCTTCGGGATATGAAAAAAGAAATGACGGTAATATTCCTAACCCTACAGAATAGCGAATTTTATCTAAACATATGTGTTATCTGCGCTTTGGTGCATTAAATGTTTATCTATTAATGATAACATGAAGTTAATGTTCTACAGCGTAATAAGATATATTTCATTTTGGTTCTTTAAATTTATAAAAGACTCCGCCACACACGATAATATTTATTTTAGTAATAATATTACAATTTTAATTGAATAATATTGTTATGAGTGACAGAATATTTTTACTTTATATATTTATTTTGAAAGTATAAGTTCCTTTGTGTTCTCTCTGTAAACTTACATATAAAAAAGAGTACTTATTGATCATTAATTTGAAGAAAATGCTTGCTGAAATTCAAAGGGGAATAATGTCTTTTGGATTTTCAACCTTCATCTCTTTCTTTTCCTTCATTTCCTTGTCTTTGTCTCATGCCCTCTCCGTCTTTCTTTAGGATTCATTTTATTCGTCCATTCTTAATTTTACGTTAGAGTAGAACAACAATAAATAACTAATACATTTTTCAGTGCAGAAGGTGACTGACTTCAGGTATGTTCCTCCACGTAGATTGGTAGAAATTGACCTGCATTTCAGAGGTACTTGCTACCTCCATTATCAGCGTCGGATATGAAAAGTCGATTTCGATATAGGAGCAGATTCGGCAACAGCAGACCTAAACACCGCTGTAGTATAAACTAAAGAAATTTAATTTCTCAGTTGATATCCGCAGTTTCTGTTAAGATACCATGGCACACCATATGCAGAGTGCTGTCACCTGCTGAAAGATTATAAAATTCCATACCTGATAGTGCTCTTTGAAAGAACAAGCAAGGAAGCAAAAGACAAACATAACCTCAAACTGGCTTCGGCGTAATATAGATGGGGAGTCCGCAATGAGTCGTGCACAAACTTTTGTGTGGCATTCACGTTTTAAAAATGGCCGAACCTCTGTCGATGATGACGAGCGTTCTGGACGACCATCTTCGAGCACAACGCCCGAAAATGTTACGAAGATTCGGCAGGCCATTCACGAAGATCTACGTCGTACCATCAACGACTTGTGCGACATTGTTGGGATAGGCTATGGGACCTGTCAGCTGATTCTAAAGGAAGAACTCCATATGCGACGCATCATGACAACGCGCCAGCGCACACCGCCCTCAAAGTTCGGCAGATTTTGGCCTCAAACACCATGGCCGTCATCCCGCACCCTCCTTATTCGCCGGATTTAGCTCCGTGTGACTTCTTCCTCTTCCCAAAGATGAAAATTCAGCTAAAGGGAAGGAGATTTGAGACGATAGAAGAGATTCAGGCAGAATCGCAGATAGTGCTTGACAGGCTGACAAAGAAAGATTTCCAGGGATGCTTCCAGGCTTAGCAGTGGCGCTGGGAGCGTTGTGTTCACTCCCAGGGGAACTACTTCGAGGGTGATGGATGAATTTAATACCTGAGATAAGTGTACGGGTTTTTATAGGCGCAGTCTTGAAACTTTCCGATCGCACCTCGTAAAATGTAATTGGAATAGAATATGAAATGTTGTCAAAGAAATGTAAACAATTGTAAAGAATAGTCTTATATTGCAGGAACTTTTGGAAAAAAAACTTAGTTTTTATTCCCATCACCATTATTATCAACATCACCACCATCTGGATGCCATCCGCTAACGCAGAATGTGTGTACAAAGTCAGACTGGAAATACGATAGCTGTTTCAAATGTAAAACACAAATGAAAGTAAGATGTCTTCAACATTTCGTTTTGTGTTTTCGCAAACGATAGAATTCATTACATACTTTTTTACGGTACAAGGAATATTTCTATAAGTATGCAGAGTTTGTACCACGCATGAAGTTGTTATAAGCGACAATCGAAGTAGGAACAAAGCGACAGAGAGCGAACGTGATTTGTCGGCGTGACTCATTACTGGAGCTAAGTCCTGTTCTGCAACAAAGTTGTTACGTGTACAAAAAGTGCCCAAGATCGAGAGGCGAAGTCTTGCATAAATTACATTCGTATTAGCAATCGGAAGTTGACTTGTTCCAAAGAAAATAAGCGTTTGAAAGTTGTACTTGGCCGCAAAGCGGGGGCACCTAGGTACAAGTGCGTCGTATAATCTCGCCAAGTTATAAAGTTCTCTGCAGGTTCTTGAATAATGAAAGTTTCCTCGCCAAGCACACTTACTGGAACACATGGAATGCTGTATTGAAATGGCGCGAGTCCGACAGAATGCCTGGATAAACACGTGAATGAATGAATAATCGAATGACTTCAAAAAATGTTATGAACGTCATTAAAAGCAGAATTATGAGATGAATAGTGCATAAGGGAGCGATAGGAAAAATTACAGATCCATACAAAAGCTTGGTCACGAAACATGAAACGAGCAGATAACTTGATAAGCTCCGATGAATATGACAGAATAATATTACAAAACATCTGTAAGGATCTGCAAGGATGTAAGACTTGAGGTTTTCACAGCGGTGAGTATGAAGATTTCTGTCTTCTGGGTTGTTGCACTGTGTAGTCTGGTCGATATTAACCAACGTTTCAGAGGTCATACTGCCTCCATCATCAGGGTGGTGAGTATGAAGATTTCTGTCTTCTGGGTTGTTGCGCCGTGTAGTCTGGTCGATGTTAACCAACGTTTCAGAGGTCATACTGCCTCCGTCATCAGGGCGATATGACCTCTGAAACGTTGGTTAATATCAACCAGACTACACAGCGCAACAACCCAGAAGACAGAAATCTTCATACTCTGATGATGGAGGCAGTATGACCTCTGAAACGTTGGTAAACATCGACCAGACTACACAGCGCAACAACCCAGAAGACGGAAATCTTCATCTGCAAGGATGTTGGCTGGATTTGTCTGGCTTTTGTAAATACGATAACGAACATTCCAGATACATAAAAAGTCGTAGATATGTGACTAGCGAGACGACTATCGGGTTATTCGTAATGGATTAAATTTCCTGAAATATTTATTATATTGGTTGCCTAAAAATGACAGTTTCCATCTAATTTGAATATGTAATACACGTCTGGAACAAACAGCCCTGGTTTGTCGATGTAGCTAGTTAATACAAGCTTTGATGAAGAGATTCTGTAACAATTCACAATAACAATTTCCTTTCAGAATTTTCCACACACATGTCTCAAGGGCACATACGCGCTCTCGTAGACACGATAAATCTAATAAATATGAAATTTCAATATAAAAAATGTATCTAAATAGAACATTGTGGGCCGTGAGCACGGTACAAGAATGTAACTCGTAGAATACAAACTAATCTGCTTTCTTTCAGACGACACAACCTTCGCTATTTCTAAATTACTAATCAGTATTAATCTGTTATTTCTCAGTGGTTATTATACTATGCTATATCAACTGCTTACGTTATTTATATTCGAAGGAGTTGCAGGAGGGTGATTCTGAATCGAGCGGACGAGAGCAGACAACAGTGACCTATAGAATATTTCACGACTTTTACCATCCGCCTAATATTGTTAGGATTATTAGTTTATGAAGGATGACGTGGTTGAGACATGTAGTACGCGTGAAGAAATTATGGATGTGTGCAAAATTTTAATCTGAGAACCAAATAGGAACATGAAATTTAATAATTTTAATAATTATTGAATTGCGTCTTAGCCAAAATTGGCACAGAACTTCTTACTTTATTAAGAGTTAAATAATATTGTTCTTTTGATGACGAGCCTTTGCGTTCCATAAAAACTGAATATTTCTTGTTCAGCTGAGTGTCAGCAATCTAAAAAAACCGCGCCATTCGAACACATAATAAGTCCTGAACTTTTCTATCAAGGGACCAAGAAAAACACCAGAATTTTGATGTTGTCGTGGTAGTAGAGATGCCGACTGTGGTCTTCTGGGTTGACACCGCGTAGTATTGCAAAGTCCGCATAAACCACCCACTGACTGAATAGAAAGTCCGTCCACCATCAAAAGAACAAGCAGGCTGTGTTTCCCACAATGGCGGACAGAGCCAGATTCGTCTGCTACCTGGACAATCGACACGAAGAACAGAACTTTCTCAGGAACACCCTAAACCACAGTAGTCACAGAAACCGGCAGACTCTATGCCTTCTACACTCACCGAAGACGGTCACACAATTGCGTACACAGGATGAAACATCCGTCGCCTTTTTAATTTATCAACGTCGTCTTTATCAGTAAATGTCATCCAAGCAGAACTTCTACCCGAAGAAGATGACCAGGTTCCTGGTCTGTCAAAGATGACCTTACAACCGTTCACGACAGAGGTCCTGCTTCACCTTATTGACATCAACAGGGAAGACGGCTTTGTTCTAAAAAATGCCATAGAAACCTGTTATTTGAACCCTGAAGAGATGAAAGCAGTCTCTCGCCAACAGCTAGGCGTACTCCACTCGGTTCTCCTTCACCCGTTGTCCTTATAAGTGTTTTCAATAAAAGTTGTCCTCAACAGTGCCTTCCTAGTTAGCTGCCCTTTCAAGGGCCTATTTGTTAACTTTCATCCGTGTACCCATTGACAGCAGCTTCCGCTTGGCTCTGATCTCACTTTATCCTCATGGACCGACTTTTTTCCTTCTTATTCTTATTTCTTTTATCTTTCCACCAGTCACTATAACTGGTTCCCCCTGGCCCGATGTTCTTCACAGGAAATTCTGTCTAAGTCGGCCCTTATTGGGGCCCTCATAGGAGTTGCACACACAACTATCAACCCCCTCTACTGTTCTCAATGATCATCAATAGCTTCTCCGTCCACTTCAGTGAACTGTTTATTAATAAATTTAATAAAGAAACTGTCACACAAAAAGCATAAGTGATGGTAATAGTAAATCAGACCACTAACAGATTATCACTAGCAACTAAATAAACGTCACGGCTGAGACAGTACAGAAAACGTGAAAAAGTGGAAAGTGCGTTAGTAGAACCACGGTTCCGGAGAATTTGCCGTAAATACGTCTATACGGTAAGGAATTTTATACTTTGGCTTTATTATAACTATTAGGAAACTTTAGATTCATTATTTAATAATATTTGCTTCTTACGATTTCTGTATTGCCTCGTACATTCAACACTCCAGAGTGTATGATAAATGGTGAAAAAGTTTTAATTGTAACCACACACCTATTGATGATTGTAAGAGATTTATTTTGAGTCATTTGAGAAATTATACAAAGATGTTTTCAGTTATGGCCACAGAAGATCCTAATACAATGCCGATAATATTGACAGGAGATTTTAACATTGTTTTAAAGAAGGAGGAAAATCAAAGCTTTCTCACATTTATGGAGGAAAAGGTTCGGCTTAATGTTGATGTCAGATCCTCAATGTAGTACTACTAGATCAAAATCTTGTATAGATATGGTGTTTGATACTCTAAAATGTACAAATTTTATAACATATTTCACCTACCACAGACCCATCTTAAGCATAACTAATTCAAGTTAAATAAGCAATGTCTTACTCAAACTTTAATCAATCGTAAAGCGGATATAAAGGAAATATTTAGAATAAAGCCAATATATAAACTTCCTTTCCGTATAGACGTATTTACGTCAAATTCTCCGGAACCGTGGTTCCACTGTCACATTTTTCATTCGAGATATCCCGGGCCAGGACAAAACAGACGTCAATATTTTGTCGTCCAAGCTAAGAAGCACGATGTTCTCGTCATCTAACTTTGTAGAGATGCATTTCAACTCGAAGGTGGATAAAGTGAATAACAGGTTTGATATTGTGACGTGTCGCCGTGAGTGCAGCGGACTCGCGCTTTAGGGCAGGGGCCGCTTGACCTCCAGGCTGCCTGTTCTGCATCTGTAGATGTTATACGAACTCCTACGGGCATTGTTGTGTTTCATTACTGCCGTCAACAATCGGCTTTCGAGACCATTGTCATTGTTGTGTTTGTTTACTGCCGTTGGCAATCGGCTTTCGGGCCAGAGTCTGACAAGAGCTGAGTTGTGAGTCGGATGTAGGAGAAGTGATTTGCAAGCGATATGCAACGTGAGTCAAGTGAGTGGAGCCAACGAGCGGTCTGGAGTGGCGCTGAGTAAGGACAGGGAGGCTGCGTGTGAGAGCACCGGGTACGTGGACCGTGGCGGCCGAGGAGCCTGCGTGTGTCCAGTGGGGTGTGAATGTGAAGAGCGCCGAGCTCGGGGGACCAGATAGACTCGAAGGACAGTGCGAGAGTAAGAGAAGTGTGTGTGTGGGACCAGATACTGTTGTTGTGGTAGAGTGTTGCCTGTCGGTGTAGACCTCTGTATCTGATTTAATTTGACGTGAATAAATCAGGGGTTGACAATCAAGGTCGCAATACGAACCCACGTCACAATATTGAGATCTGGTTACTCCGAAGCCCGGCACCTATCATTGCCTACATGGAGAGGAAGCTGTCCTGGCTAAAACAGATTCTCGAGCAAGTAAGCACGGCGGTCCTACCCAACAGCTACTGCACAACTGACGTAGTCTGGTTCGTGTTCACGATGTTCTTCATCTTTTACGTGTTCATGGATTTTCTACCAGACATCAAAGAACCGTGCCTGGTGATGGTGACGAACATAAAACACTATCTTCAAGCCTTGGGAGGGAGACTTAGGAAACAACTATTGCATATGAAAGTGATTTCTACTCTGAAGAAGGTGGCAGAGCTTCAAGAGGAACGTACACTGGGTCAATAATCGGAAATACTGGGAAAATTGCAGGAGCTGAGCAACACCCAGCTACAGCTACAGGATAATCTAAGCGCTTACATTATCACAGCTCAGCTCTTGTCAGACTCTAGCCCGAAAACCGATTGTCAACGGTAGTAAACAAACACAACAATGTCAATAAACAGATAACTAAACTGTCTCTTAGGTACACAACAATGCCAATGGTCTCGAAAGCCGATTGTTGACGGCAGTAATAAAACACAACAATGCCAATGGTCTCGAAAGCCGACTATTGACGGCAGTAATGAAACACAACAATGCCAATTGTCTCGATAGCCGACTATTGACGGCAGTAATGAAACACAACAATGCCAATGGTCTCGAAAGCCGATTGTTGACAGCAGTAATGAAACACAACAATGCCAATGGTCTCGAAAGCCGATTGTTGACGGCAGTAATAAAAAACAACAATGACAATGGTCTCGAAAGCCGATTGTTGACGGCAGTAATGAAACACAACAATGCCAATGGTCTAGAAAGCCGAATGTTGACGGCAGTAATGAAACACAACAATGCCAATGGTCTCGAAAGCCGAATGTTGACGGCAGTAATGAAACACAACAATGCCAATGGTCTAGAAAGCCGACTATAGACGGCAGTAATGAAACAAAACAATGCCAATTGTCTCGAAAGCCGACTATTGCCGGCAGTAATGAAACACAACAATGCCAATGGTCTCGAAAGTCGACTATTGACGGCAGTAATGAAACACAACAATGTCAATAGTCTCGAAAGCCGACTGTTGACGGCAGTAATGAAACACAACAATGCCAATGGTCTCGAAAGCCGACTATTGACTGCAGTAATGAAACAAAACAATGCCAATGGTCTCGAAAGCCGATTATTGATGGCAGTAATGAAACACAACAATGCCAATGGTCTCGAAAGCCTATTGTTGACGGCAGTAATGAAACACAACAATGCCAATGGTCTCGAAAGCCGATTGTTAGCGGCAGTAAACAAACACAACAATGTCAATGAACAGATAACTAAACTGTTTCTTAGGTAACACAATAATCCCAATGTTCTCGAAAGCCGATTATTGACGGGAGTAATGAAACACAACAATGCCCATAGGAGTTCGTATAGCAACGTCCATATAAAGAGAAATTTGATTCACAAATCTACGTATCTGGTAGGAATAAAGAATAAAGGAAATATTTAGAATAAAGCCAATATATAAACTTCCTTTCAGTATAGACGTATTTACGTCAAAATCTCAGGAACCGTAGTTCCACTGACAACTTTTTAGCTTACATTAAAATTCGGGAATAAAATAGAGACATTTCCAAATAATTTAATTTCTGCGTAGTTTTCAAACGTTTGGTAGAAGATTATTCTTATTAATTAAATTGAAATTATCTGCCTTGTGAAGTCCAGCAAATAAATAATGTTCGAAATAAATTTAATTTCATGTTTGTACACAGACGTGGGTATGCTGACATTATAAAATACAACCTGATGACAAGAAATCTCTGTTTTTCAATTATTTGTCACATGTGATCACAGCAAAGTGACAAAGAACGGAAGACGACGAAAACCTCCTTTAAGCCGTTCATTTAGCACACCAGCTTACTTGGAAATGCGAGAAAGTTCTGTTGTTATGATACCTAATCCACAATTTTGCCTCAGGAAGTAGGAAGAAATTAATTTAATGTCAGTGCGTTCGTAACACTGAGAGCTTGAGAAGTATCGAATGTGACGGAGTACACAAAAACATGCATTACTTCGATGAAAGTGCACCTTTTTGTAACGGAAGTGTAAAATATTATGGAACAAGATAATCATACAAGAGGTCGTAAGAAGTCGGAGACGGTTCAAGCGGAAAGACAGTGTAGATGTTGAAGATTTCCGTCTTCTGGGTTGTTGCGCTGTGTAGTCTGGTCGATGTTAACCAACGTTTCAGAGGTCATACTGCCTCCGTCATCAGGGCGATGAGTATGAAGATTTCTGTCTTCTGGGTTGTTGCGCTGTGTAGTCTGGTCGATGTTAACCAACGTTTCAGAGGTCATACTGCCTCCATCATCAGGGCGATGAGTATGAAGATTTCTGTCTTCTGGGTTGTTGCGCTGTGTAGTCTGGTCGATGTTAACCAACGTTTCAGAGGTCATACTGCCTCCGTCATCAGGGCGATGAGTATGAAGATTTCTGTCTTCTGGATTGTTGCGCTGTGTAGTCTGGTCGATGTTTACCAACGTTTCAGAGGTCATACTGCCTCCGTCATCAGAGTATGAAGATGTCTGTCTTCTGGGTTGTTGCGCTATGTAGTCTGGTCGATGTTGGTTAACCCAGAAGACGGAAATCTTCATACTCACCGCTGTGAGAACCTCAAGTCTTACACAGTGTAGATGTTATTTACTGCGCACTGCAGCCTGTCCCACTTGGCATGAATTATCTATACATAACGAACTAATTGATACATTATATATCGAGCAGAATTTCTAGTACAGTCGTAGACATCAGTCTCTATTGGGGTATGAAATTAAGATCAGAGTTGCAAATTCATTAACGTTAGTGATTCGTTCCTATCTCCATGGACCAGAATGATTATTGAGAAGCTTAGCATCGCTTAGATATTCGATAAATTCCCTACAATTCATGTATCCTAAACGTTCATCACCTTCTTTACAAAAGCCAGCCGCTGGTCCTTATCCTGAGCGTGTTGAGCACAGTGCACATCTGCCACAATGTGACACCCATTTTTCGTTATTTCTGTTATACAAAAAAAACCCTGTGAATATGTTGTTCATATCGTAGCAATCTATTTTCTTTAAGACAAAGGCTTCTCGCACAACCCCCAAGCTGGAGGACCACCCCTTGTCGCCTGTTTGCGACTGTTTATTAAACACAGTTCGAAATAGCTCGGTCTACGTTATCTAACACAGAATGTGTCTCCTTTACCTAAAGACGAAGGAATATCCTTCACTAGAAACGCAAATGTTAAGGCTTTAAAAGAACGTTCAACAGATAATGGATAAAGGCTGACACAGAAAGTAGCAACATGGAAATCTTAATAGCCGTAAGAATCTCAGACCCCGTACTTCAGCAATGGTAATGTTAAAAAACAAACGCTGTTCAGCTGCACGTCGCTTTCAGCATCAGAGACTATATATATATATATATATATACTGTCGAATGAGTGGATGGAAAGGATGTGGAAGGAAGCGGTCCTGGCCTCATTTAAGGCACCACCCCGGCACTTGCTCCGACATTTACCTGGAGAGACTGAGTAAAATCAGCAAAAATCTCAGTCAGGATATCCGGTCTCCCGGCCGAGACTTGAACACGTAACCTCCCAAATACGAACCAAGAGCGCCAAACCCTGGGCCACGACGTTCGGTGCCAGAATACTAGATCGCGGATCAAGGATGTGGATTGGATTAAATTGGCTCAGAATACGGACCAGTGGCTGACTCTTGAAAAAAAGGGCAACGAAATTCAAGATTAATTCTCTAGGCCAGATAAGTGACTATTAGATTCTCAAGAACGGTCTGCTCCACGGCGTTTCTTGTAGTGCACCAATGGGAACGATGCAGTTTCTAATAACGTTGACACAGAACGGTAACAATAATAAGCTAGAAAGAATCATGCAGTAAGAAATTACAGAAATTATTTCATGTGTTGAAGTCACTTGGGACAAAATGAGTCTACAAGTTGCAGGTTAAACGTATAAACTGAGCTGGTTCAGCACGTAGCTTAAAAATTACGATACGTGTCATGGCTGAAGAAATATTCAACGCCGGATTAATGTTGACTCGTCACGCCACAAAGTCGCGGTTTTCTGACGTCACATTTACACCGCCTATCTTTAAAATTTGGTCGGACGCCAGAAAGAAGATTTAAGATTAAACCTGGAAAGTTGCAACTTTTAGCAAGTCATGAAATTAAATAAGTGAAAATAAATTGCAATCCCACATTTGTATCGTGAACCTAATTCATTGGTCAACTTGAATTTCCCCATAAATTTTGTTTGAGGCCACTTTCCATAAATGGTTGTAAAGAAATTCTAAACGTCACCTTACACTTCTGACTGTCCATATCTGCACATTCGTACACTCCCACTGACGTAGTAGTTGTTGTTGTTATTGCCATTATAACATTTCTACGGTAATCACTTTGTTTTCCTAGTGCTGTGTCTGTAATTGGCCATCTGCCTGTTGATTCAGCACTCTAATAATAATTAAATTATTATTAATATTATTATTGTTATTATACAGGTTACTCATTCTTGTTCCTTTCCGGTCCGTGTTTTTGGATTGCTAGGTCTTATTTCAATAACATAAAGAGCATAAATATCATATCTGAGCTGATTGCCTGCATTGAAACATCCCCGGCTTTATCAGGGATTGTGGTTTTCCGATGGAAATAATTAAATCGACTCGTGTGTTCCGAGGCCCAATTACAGCAGTACGTCAGTTGTGAAGATTGTAATAAACTTTACATAAATATAGAATAAATATAATAACAACGATTAAAAGCCGATTGTTGACGGCAGTAATGAAACACAACAATTACAATGATCTCGAAAGCCGATTATTGACGGCAGTAATGAAACACAACAATTACAATGATCTCGAAATCCGATTGTTGACGGCAGTAATGAAACACAACAATGACAATGGTCTCGAAAGCCGATTGTTAACGGCAGTAATGAAACACAACAATGACAATGGTCTCGAAAGCCGATTGTTAACGGCAGTAAACAAACACAACAATGTCAATGAACAGATAACTAAACTGTTTCTTATGTAACACAATAATCCCAATGGTCTCGAAAGCCGATTGTTGACGGGAGTAATGAAACACAACAATGCCCGTAGGAGTTCGTATAGCAACGTCCATATCTCCTTATAAAAATTTGTGATTAGTCGTTGTCATCAATAAATTACGTCATCAACAATGTCAACTATTAACAAAATCGGCATTGTTGTGGAACACAACAATGCCGAAAAAACTAATAACGCTTAGTACCAAGCCAGTCGCATTATCACTGCTCTACAAGCAGCACGTCGCATTCTTGAATATTGATTGACAGTTGGCATAAAACATCAGGAAAGTGAAAGAAGACGTTATCAACTATATGAAGTATCAACTCTAACAACTCCAAGAAGGTTAACTGATACTCATTAGATATGTTATGATGAAGAAAGTATTATGAAAACTGACTTTATGATTACGAAAGTATTATGAAAACTGACTTTTGATCGATATTAAGACGAAGATTTGCTAGGGTGGGGCTGGACGTAAAAAGTTGACTGAACAAGAACTGTTGGCCTCTAAACAGCGACGTAAAGAAGTACAACATCAGACCTATTAAAGCGAAAGAAGACTTACATTGATAAACGAGACCATATTAAGAACACATGTAGAAAACTTATTCAACAAATCAGAAGAGCAAAAAACAAACAAACTAAGATTTTCAAGAGTAGGGTTATATGCAGAAAGGTGACTGATCAAATATTGTTGGCCTCTTATCAGCGAGGTAAAGAACTAAAACATGAGACCTATTTAATAAATAAATAAAAGCGAAGAGAGACTTACATTGATAAACGCAGAAAAACTTATTCAACAAAACAGAAGAGCAAAAAACAAACAAACGAAGTTTTGCAAGGTAGGGTTGAACGTAGAAAGTTGACTGATCTAGAACAGTTGTCCTCTGATTAGCGACGTAAAGAACTAAAACATCAGACCTATTTAACAAATAAAGAAAAGCGAAGGGAGACTTACATTGATAAACGAAAAAGAACGTATTCAACAAGAACAGAGGAGCAGAAGAAAACAAACGAAAACTTGCAAGGGTGGGTTTGGAAGTAGAAAGTTGACTAACCAAGAACAGTTGGCCTCTGAACAGCGACGTAAAGAACTAAAACATAAGACCTACTTAACAAATAAAGAAAAGCGAAGGGGGAATTACTTGCAAGGTTAAGGTTGGGGTTGGACGTAGATAGTTGACTAACCAAGAACAGTTGGCCTCTGAACAGCGACGTAAAGAACTAAAACATAAGACCTACTTAACAAATAAAAAAAGCGAAGGGGGAATTACTTGCAAGGTTAAGGTTGGGGTTGGACGTAGATAGTTGACTAGCGAAGAACAGTTGGCCTCTGAACAGCGACGTAAAGAACTAAAACATAAGACCTACTTAACAAGTAAAGAAAAGCGAAGGGGGAATTACTTGCAAGGTTAAGGTTGGGGTTGGACGTAGATAGTTGACTAACCAAGAACAGTTGGCCTCTGAACAGCGACGTAAAGAACTAAAACATAAGACCTACTTAACAAATAAAGAAAAGCGAAGGGGGAATTACTTGCAAGGTTAAGGTTGGGGTTGGTCGTAGATAGTTGACTAACCAAGAACAGTTGGCCTCTGAACAGCGACGTAAAGAACTAAAACATAAGACCTACTTAACAAGTAAAGAAAAACGAAGGGAGATTTACATTGATGAACGTAGAAAAACTTATTTAACAAGAACATAAGAGCAGAAGAAAACAAACGAAAACTTGCAAGGGTGGGTTTGGAAGTAGAAAGTTGACTAACCAAGAACAGTTGGCCTCTGAACAGCGACGTAAAGAACTAAAACATAAGACCTACTTAACAAATAAAAAAAGCGAAGGGGGAAATACTTGCAAGGTTAAGGTTGGGGTTGGACGTAGATAGTTGACTAGCGAAGAACAGTTGGACTCTGAACAGCGACGTAAAGAACTAAAACATCAGACCTACTTAACAAATAAAGAAAAGCGAAGGGGGAATTACTTGCAAGGTTAAGGTTGGGGTTGGACGTAGATAGTTGACTAACCAAGAACAGTTGGCCTCTGAACAGCGACGTAAAGAACTAAAACATAAGACCTACTTAACAAGTAAAGAAAAACGAAGGGAGATTTACATTGATGAACGTAGAAAAACTTATTTAACAAGAACATAAGAGCAGAAGAAAACAAACGAAAACTTGCAAGGGTGGGTTTGGAAGTAGATAGTTGACTAACCAAGAACAGTTGGCCTCTGAACAGCGACGTAAAGAACTAAAACATAAGACCTACTTAACAAATAAAGAAAAGCGAAGGGGGAATTACTTGCAAGGTTGGGGTTGGACGTAGATAGTTGACTAACCAAGAACTGTTGGCCTCTGTTCAGCGACGTAAAGAAGTAAAATATCAGATTACAAGAAGCGCTCCGAAAGGATTAGTCGTCGTTTTCGTCAAAAAATGACGTCATCAACATAATCACCTTATATTTGTTTATACACGGAATTGTTGTGGAACAACAATGCAGAATAAACAAATAACGCTTAGTACCAAGCCAGTCGCATTATCACTGCTCTATATCGTCTCCGAACAGCGACATTAGACTATTTAAGAAATGAAGAAAAGTGAAAGAAGACGTTACCAACACCAAAAAGGTAATCTGATAATAATAATAATAATATTCATCCAAGTCATACTGTTCTTCAAGGGTTAAAACACTTGAATAAGACACTAAATTAACACCCCGAAGGGGGTTAGTTTAGTGTCTTATTCAAGATTTTAAAACGCAACCAATGGGGAGTTAGTCAATTGTTTAAAACCCCCATTCGCGGGTGAGGGTTAGTTTAGTTTCTTAATCAAGGGTTGAAACACTTGAATGAGACATAAACTAACCCTTCAGAAGGGGGGATATTTTAGTGTCTTACTCAAGAATTTAAAACGCAACCAACCCCCCGGAGGGAGGTTCGTCAAGTATTTTAACCAAAATTCGGGGGAGGGGTTAGTTTAGTTTCTTACTCAAGTGATAAAACACTTGAATGAGACACTTAAATAACCCCCCGAAGGCCAGTTAATTTAGCATGTTACTTAAGATTTCATTACGCAACCTAACCCCTAATGTTTTAACCGTCAATTCGAGGCGGTTAGTTTAGTTTCTTACACAAGGTTGGTTGCGTTTTACAAACATGACCAAACCCCCCCGTAGGAGCTCCGAAAGGAGCGCCCTGCCCTAGTAAAGAGAAATTTGATTCACAAATCTACGTATCTGGTAGGAATAAAGAATAAAGTAAATATTTAGAATAAAGCCAATATATAAACTTCCTTTCAGTATAGACGTATTTACGTCAAAATCTCAGGAACCGTAGTTCCACTGACAACTTTTTAGCTTACATTAAAATTCAGGAATAAAATAGAGACATTTCCAAATAATTCAGGGATTGTGGCGCAAATTATAAGCTAAGCATCAAAGACGCCTGGCGCCAGTTTAGCCTCAATTTATTTATTTATTATGCGTTTAATGTTTTAGGCGTCTTCAGTATACTACGCCGTTAACAGTAAAGCAACCACCGTGTATAACGAGAATGAATTTTGTTACGAAATACGACACAGACCTGAACATGATTAACATGTCCAAATGCATACAACGGCCTGATTGCATTTACCAAACTACCTAATTCAACTGAGCAAAGTCCTACTTGACAAGCTAACAGTCGCTCACATGCTAAAGAAACTTCTCTGAATTTTACAGAATCTGAAAGTTATTTACCGTGTCTATTAGAATCACATAGATCGAAACCTTTACCGTGCGTGGTCAGCATTACCAGGTAAAACTATGTGCGTCTTGGACACGTGTTACTTTATTACCAGGTTTCAGTTTAGGTTTTGACCATAAAAGTTACTGAAACCCACAGCAGCATAACGTGTTCACTCCAGCAGTGAAGAAAGACACATAGCTACATGAGTTACGATGTGAATTTTAAATATTTCATGTGTACCTGTAAAAAAAGTATAAGCCAAAAAATAACTTTAACTTTTAAATCTGGCTACAAAAAATATTAGTGAATTATAACTGTTTAAAAAATTAAATACTTGCTAGCTATTCCTGAGAAAAAAATAAATCAAGCTTGAAGTAAATGGTGTGTACACCGGCATGTCTTTCGATTACTTTCGTCGACAGTTTTGTGAACTCCCGTGGTTTTATCAAATGATCGATTCGTTTATCTAAGATCATTTTTAATCCTGCTGTCACTTATTTTGGTTTTCCGATGGAAATAATTAAATCGACTCGTGTGTTCCGAGGCTCACTTACAGCAGTACGTCAGTTGTGAAGATTGTAATAAACTTTACATAAATATGGAATAAATATAATGACAACGATTAAAAGCAGGTTTCAGCATGGCTACTTGTTCGAAGCTTTAGTGAAGACTGATAATATTCAGAGAGGTTTTCTTACCATTCTCTTCAGAAAATTTTGTCTTCCCATCCGATATCTGAAAACGTACAGGTCAAAATATGTTTAACGTAGTGTTTTGTTTGAGAATCATACTTGGTCTCTCATCAAAAAGAGAGAACAGATTGGTGGTGTCTCAGAATGATGAGCTCAGGATAATATTCGTATTTAAGAAACATTAAAGTAATAGGACAGGAAAACCTTAATAATCAGGAGCTCCATAATTTAATTCTTTACCAACGCCATTAACTAACTAACTAGATGGCTTACCAAGCCCGAAGGTTCATCACCGAATTAACCAAAGCCCTCCACCGGACTTTGTCCTGGGCCAACAAAATCCAGTCTCCTTCAACTCCTATCTCCCATAGATCCCGTCTGAGATTATCCTTCCATCTACGTCTAGATCTCCTCAGTAGTCTCTTCCTTTGAGGCTTCCCAGCCAGTACCCTGTGCACACCTCTTGTCCCATCCATGCGCGCTACCTGCCCAGCCCATCTCGTTCTTCTCGACTTAATCACCCTGACAATATTGGGGGAGGAGTATAAATTTTGAAGTTCGTCATTATGTAATTTTCTCCATGCCCCATCGTCTTCTCTCTTAGGCCCAAATATCCTCCTCAACACCCGATTCTCAAACACCTGCAATCTGTGTTCCTCCCTCTGAGTGAAAGACCATGTTTTGGACCCATACAAAACAACAGGCAAGATCATTATTTTGTATACTTTAATTTTCAGGTTCTTAGAAATCAGACGGGAAGCCAAAATATTTTGAATTATAAAATCAAGGAGTGTGAGACGCTCGTGGCAAGTAGAACGCATGTGGAGATGAAGAATACATACAAAATCTTGGCTGTAAAGCCCGAAGGGGAGATACCACTCGAAAGATTTAAGGACGTTTACAGGACAATAGCAAAAGTAGTCGAGGGTCTAAGACTTCATTATCTGGCTCAGGATTGCGACCTCTGGGGGAATCTCACAATAAAGTAAAATAAGTCTTCGGGTCCAATAAAATTCTTTGAGTTTATTGGGAAATTGAGTGACTACGAACTTTGCAAAAAGCGCCCTCCTCCATTGAGTTAGATATATAAACCAGTGGTATTCAACCTTTTTTGTTCGCGTACCCCCAGATATAATTTCTCTTCAACTTTGTACCCCCAAAGTTGTTGGTGTATAATTCAAGTTATACATAGTATATAATCTACATCTAAAATAAATTAAATAAATTACATTACTGATTATTCAGTGTTTATCATAAAATAATATATATATATATATATTAAATTTCACGTACCTCCTAAGATGTCTTTGCGTACCCTCGGGGGTACACGTATCCCAGGTTGAATATCACTGATATAAAGGAATAAAGTTTAAGGGTGTGGACTGCTCTTAAATCAGAATTTTCAAGGCTCTCATGTGAATTCATTAATGTAACATAATTTAATTTGGAAAAACTGCTTTCTAAAAGTCGCTGACAAGCTGCGATTCCTATTGGCTTCTTTAACAATAAAGTATGCAGCGCAGACTATACGTCGCAGGGAGCATGGTAATGAAAATTCTCGCGCTATGAAAAAAGCTGAGAGATTATATTTTCTGAAAAAGACATTCTGTAAAAGAACAATGTTTAATTTAGTTAAATAATTGAAGATAACTTCCGTCTGGGATGTTGCTCCGTAAGTTTGGAGAATGCCCTGATGATGGAGACAGAAATTATCTCTGAAACGCCGGTAAGTTCCTACCAGACTACACGACGCAACATCCCAGACGACAGAAATCTTCATAGTCGCACATCAAATCTCACTGAGTTAGGCAGTCGAGTGCATTCTATGTTCGTATTAGGGCTTTGAGTTTTCCTGCATTCCGGTGAGAAGATATCGTCCATCCTATATTTAGTTCTTACTGCTGTGAAAACCTCCTAATGGGTACATAACAATCCGATGGGCCATATGCGGATTTGGGACCATGGCTTGCAGATACATTTCTAGTTCAACGTATGTTATGTGCTGAACTGTTCAGTTCTTTGGTTATTTTGCGACAATAAATAGATTTAGAAGATAAAACAGCTAAATAAAAAATAACTGGGGGTGCCCACTTTTATGAAAACAAGAAAATATTGTGGAAGGAAGGAGTGAAGAATTTGAAGGTAAAATCCTGGTAAGAGCATGAAGGAAATTATACAATTCTAGAATAATAAGACTGTTTAAATGCAATGGGACCCCACTTAATGGTACCTGCACCTTGTCCTGGTGGTGGGGCTTGAGTACCTCAGTGACCCCAAGAGCTACTGGTAGGGCCTCCTTAGCCAGATTGGTCGAGGAGGAGAGGTCGGACTAAGACAGGTACCCTGGTCCTCCAGGTTGGGGGTTGGTCGCAAGGCTAACAACCTTGCACCGTAAAAAGGAAGACGTTTCGAAACCTCAATCAAAGCCTCGGACAGACGGACCTAACAATAGGACCGAATGGAAGAGGAGAATTGAGGAGGCCATGGACCAAATACAGACCAGAGAGCCATAGAAGAAGAAGGAATGCAATGGGAATTATTTCTTTTTCATCTTCATCCAAAATCCATGTTCATCCATTTCTAATAGGTGCCTAATGATACACGCACTTGTAAAATAGAATTATTGAAATTACAACATCGGCCCTTCTCTGTCTGTCAAACCCCACGTCCCGAGATCTTTGTTGAAGCACGATGTTGCAACAATTTCCGCCGAGGTCACTCTTGTAACTCACATTGCAACAGTGATACACGAGACAAATTTTTACGACAATGTAAAACGCGATCATTGTTAATTCACACTGTTGCAACGATGACCTAGGATACCATTGTTACATTTATCTTTTGTGATGTCGGATGAACAACGTCTTCGAATTTCCAGTGCAGTCCGAGGAGATCACCTCTTTAGTCTCATCCTACAACCTAACCTAACTTCGAGGCCGCCACTGGAACACTTATTTCAGACTTCTGTAAATAAGGAAGAACCACTTTGCTCAAGTCATTAAGCTGAAACTGCATAATTAAGGCAGTCGTCCGAGAAACCACGACAAATTTCTGCAAACTTAGTTTAAAGACGTTTCACATTTCTCACTAAATTCAGTTGGGTCTGCTTTCAATTCTGTGTGTTTTAGTAAGTGAATCCAGCTAAGGTTGCACACACACACACGTGTAAGAACTACTCTAGTTGCTAGTAGATGGTGCTTTTAGAAACTGTTGTGCAGGAGATGCCACAGTTGGAAACTGTGCAAGTAAACTACATGTATCTGTTACAAGGCATTGAGGAGGCAATAAAGATATCTTCGACGCTCATATAAGGTTCCAACCCACACTTTCGAGTTCTTCTGGGTTCCTGATCCCATATATTTCTAAGCCCAAAGCAATAAACAAAAGCTCTCACTTCATACAGCGCACCAAAACGCACTGCTGCATCATACAAAATCCTGCTTGTTCTTCGAGGATCAACATCCTAAAAGCGCTTACATGTTCAACATGATACATATCAGTGAAATTGCTGGTTTTTATTCATAATTGCTACATTCATTTTCCTTTGACTAGCAATTATTAAACTCCAGAGTAATAGTTCGAGTATTCATTGGTGTTACGGGCTTTTTCTTTAGTACCTAGAATCAATCTTATTAATCTGCAAAATCTGCTATACTTCAATATCAGAGTATGTGAAAGGTTAAGTTCCTCAAACGTAAGGCTGAAGTCTATAACAGTTATGTCTACACGAAGTGTATAGGACAAGTGTACTGTTAACGAAATTCCTAAGATCTTCTGCGTGTGACAGTAAGATTTAGAGTTGAAGAAATCACGATTCACAACTTACATTACTTCCAGACGGACCTCCTCCACTCTTCATATCTGGCCGATTATAAAAAACCACTACAAACATTTCACCCACGCAAGATCACACTATACGCGACATACATTTACGAAACAACATTGAATGTGATAACAAAGTACAATTTAGAATATTACATTTAAATTTATATCGATTATACACCTGAAGATGGTTCATTGAAAACCGAAACATGTCGTGAAAATGATGATGCTCTAATTGTAAATCGAACATTTCGATAGAAAGAGCATCATTTTAATATATATTTTAATATATTTTAAATATTTTAAATATTAAATGTTAATTATAGTAATAATATTTTAATATTTTAATATTTAATAAAACATTTTATTGTGATTAGACGGTTAAAATAAACAATTATAATCATCACAATATGACGCAACAATATCACCTCAACTTAACTTTAATATAAAATAAATTTACCATAATTTCACATGCAACATAAGTGTATACGCATTCAAAAACTTCATAAAATATGTAATAGTTGTCACGATATCCTGTAGTGACGTCATGCTGTAGATGAGTACTCGTACATGTTAATTACCTGAAGTTGATTTTAACAACGAGACAGTTCTCTGATTTCGCGAGACGAGGTAAAGATGACACCATTAGGAGGATAGTACAAGCACGCGCATTACTATGTTAGCCTAACCTAACCTAACCTAAATTCCTCAAATGTTATACCTGTCTTTACGCTGGACGGAAATTTATGATTTGTATGTTCTTCGTGCCATAGATCACTAATCTAAATTCGCACCATTTAACTCCGTACACCCTGTAATAACATCCTTATGGATGTTCGAAGTTGGGAGGCAACATAATGTATAAATCAGCGATGATCATCTGCGCATGCGTAACTATGCGATTCATATACTAATCTAAACAGTCCACCCGCGGTAACCGCTTGTAAGAATTTAATACATTAAATCAGCGAGTACTACGTTCCATAGTCACAGCTGTTATAGCCTTCTATTAAAGTTATTATCAGGGATTTGGACATATTCGAGACGAAAATTGTCACACTTTTTCACATTCTATAATAGTACAATTTACTTAATTGATTCAAATTATTTTTTACAAATATCGTAATATATTTAGTTGCAATTTTCTTGTGTATTTACGTTCTCAGTATCAATGTATTTTATATATTTATGCTTTTATTGTGTTTATGAGCTCATCTCTGTGCTGTATCTGTAATTAGCCATCAGGCATACAAATAATAAAAAATTGAATTGAATTGAAGAATTGAATTGAATTTAACAGTTAACTGGTCTTTTCCATTCTTATAGCAAATGACTTCTCCATTTTTATTCAGTACATGTAATTAAAATTAAACATTAGGTCAACAAAACTGTAACTTATTCGCTGTTAAAAAAGATTAAGAACCAATGCCTTAAGTAATATAACATTTCAGAATTAAACTCCAAACTTAGAATTACAAGACAAAGGAAAGGCAGTGAGTTTTCTCGTTCTTTAATTAATTGACAAGCAGAAGATATATGAACAAGTAGGCCGATATGATAGCTCGGGGTAAGCTTTGAATGACGGCTAGAACAAATTGTAACCTTGAATGAGTTTAAGACAATGCCGACAGTGTACCAAGATCAATCAATGACGCATTGCTTCCAGTAGCTGGTTAATAAGACAGGCATATTAAGCACTGAATAAATTACCTTTACATCCTACACAATATGGCGAATACGATTAAAACAAAATGGTGCCAGGTGTTAACTCAGACCGATACGTGAAGTAATAGCCTTTGTCGTTATTTCGGGTCAGAAAAGAACTTTTTTAAACTGCCTTTATTTAAAATTATCTGAGATGTTTAGTCTAGCAATAAATTAGATGGGAATGGGAAACAATATCTGCGTTTAATAATTTTACTACCCAAGAGTGAATAGTGAATAATATATCACAAAAGATGCATAATGTTTTAGTGTGATTAAATCGAGGAGGTTAAGAGGGGCAGGACATGTTGCACGAATGGGAACTTAAATGTGCGTGAAATTTTGACATGAAAACCTCGTTAAAATAGGTTACTTGAGACGCTGACATATAGATTGAGAATAATATTAAAATAGGTGATAGGCAAATATATGACAGTAAAAAACATCAGGGTCTCAGATTTCAGAAGTTCTTGAATTGTTAACATGTACAGGTTATTCTCTGAACTATGGTTTTCGTTTGTTATTTATGCTGTTCCATGTTATTAATGAAGATACATCAATATAAACACTCAGGCAATAACAAATGAAGGTAACAGGAAATTTAGCATAATAAATGTAAGTCCGAACATCGACTTCATTATCATCAAAAAGAGCAACAGCAAATTTAAAATGCGCCAACAAGTAAAATTCTAAAATTAAGTTTTGAGAAAGTTAAAATTAAGAATATGATATGTTTTATGCCTACTAATAAGTACCCTTAAATCAAAACTGCAATTTAATTTGACAGACCTTTTATGAAGATGACAGACGGTGACGTCACTCTGTCGTTAACAATACTTACATGAAGTTTTTAAAGACTTCCAAATTGTTCAACAAAACATTGTAATTTTTTACCTTTCGACATAATATGTATATTGTTACAAATAAAGCCTAGAAACAGTCTATGTAAACAAATTTTGTTTGATAAACGTCTGTAGAAGGAAATATTAAAAGAGAATAAGAAAGGAAGAACAGAAATTTTAAATTTCAACACTTTTGAAGAAAAATTAACAAACAAAATAATAAAACATGCACAAAAAGAGAATCCCTTAGACGGGTATAAACGTGAAAGAATGAAATTTTCAACAGAAAGACTAAAATCAAAAGGAAAAAAAATTGGCAGGAAAGGAGTTGTGGGAAGACGGACTAAAAGAGACGCTTCGTTTCCAGAAGACCCACGTAAAGCGAAATAGTCTTAGAAGGAAAAATAGTAAGCGTCTGGCAGCAACAAACTTAACAAAACAAAAAACCACAACATTTCACAGCGGCGAGTATGAAGATTTCTGCCTTCATCGCCCTGATGACGGAGGCAGCAAAAAGTTCTGAGACGTTGGTAAACATCGACCAGACTACGCAGCGCAAGAACCCAGAAGACAGAAATCTTCATTGCCCTGATGACGGAGACAGTATGACCTCTGAAACGTTGGTTAACATCGACCAGACTACACAGCGCAAGAACCCAGAAGACAGAAATCTTCATACTCATCGATGTAAAAACCTCAAATCTTACATTTCACACGTAAATTTTGAATGGCCCTTGTTCTTTGTATTTAATCTCCCGTCTGAAATACTGGGCAACTGTAACAAAGATCACTGAAACACAGTCCCCCACCGGCGAGCTGATATTACATTAGCTCTGCTGAGTGTGCAATGCCCGGATTAAAGTTAGCGTGTTGACCAATTGGTCAGTTAGTAAGGGCGTGGCCCCATCCATGTTTCTGAAGATAGAGTTCCTACTTGCTTCCACTGCATTCTGATTTATTCATAACTTCTCCTCTGATATTCATCTCCATTTCTCTTACTGTATGTGATTCTATTGTCATGTTGCGACACACAATTCAATAATATTGTGTCTACCTAAAATAGAGTCATTGTCATGATTGTATAGAACCACAAAAAGTGATTCACCCAAAAACAAATATCTTATTTACTGGTACCTTTTCCTTATTCCTCATCCTCACTTCATAACTAGAAAAGAGAGAGGAAATATGCTAAGAATTCATTGCACTGTGCAAATGTGGCAGTATCATAACTGAAAAGGCAACATACTTCATAGTCTGCCATTATAACCCAAGGATTTAATTCCGGTTACAAAAATCCTGCCATGATGACAGATGTAGTCCATTTCACATTAACATTCCTTTTATTGTACTTATTTGTATTTAAGCTGTGTATCTTAATTCAAAATTTAAAACTGTAATACATTACAAATGGTCGAAAATCCTAGTCTAGAAATCATTTGGTGCGGAAATGCAATGTCATTGTAACCCCAAAACAATAAAATTGCTTAGTATTTTATAATAATAACAAACTTCTGTGTCATGTATAAAAAAACTGGCTTAAAATAACACACAGTGCATATAAATGTGTTTAAAGCATTTTAATTGACCTCTGAATGTATGACTCCATGGTTTCTGTAATATATATTGTCCAAGTGCCCAATTTGTTACTTTTTGCCAAGGTCATGTGTTAAATAACATGCATTCTTCTCATGAATTAATGTTATCTTTATCAGCAAAGTTGTCCATGTAATTTTATCATGTTTAATAACAGATTAAACTCAGAAGAACTGAACAGAAAACAAATCAAAATAATACAGCAAAGTCAGCACCTATCTGTTAATAACAGGCTAAAAGTATTCAAATAATTCCAGAATTTAGTATAAGTTAACTTCAATTATTTATTTTAATCCGTCTGATCACAATATAATTTTATTTAAAATTTCTTATAATTAAGATAATAAAATATCATTCATGTTCCGTATCGATTGATCGATTTACATTTCGGAACATTTACACAAAAAAAACTACAGAAATCATAATTGAGTTTTAAGTTCTTAGATATATTTTACACCTGATAATGGTTTTATAAAAACCAAAACATGTTGTGTAAATGTTCCGAAATGTAAATCGATCAATCGATACGGAACATGAATGATATTTTATTATTTTAATTATAAGAAATTTTAAATAAAATTATATTGTGATCAGACGGATTAAAATAAATAATTGATATAATATTCACAATATGACGCAATTACACTATCTTATAAGTTAACTTATTTATAACAAAGTTCAAAAGCTCTATATCGAGCATTAACACGTAAACATATCGAATAACAAAAGAAAATAGTCTCCACTGTTAGGTCTGTGTACACTTCACACACAGACCTGGTGTAAGATTTGAGGTTTTCACGGCGGTGAGTATGAAGATTTCTGTCTTCTGGGTTGTTGCGCTGTGTAGACTGGTCGATGTTTACGAACGTTTCAGAGGTCATCGACCAGTCTACACAGCGCAACAACCCAGAAGACAGAAATCTTCAGACCTGGTGTCATTTAACCACACGTTGGCTGTAGTTGGTTTCAAAACCATGATATAAAAACACAAGAGACAGTGATACAAGCAATTAGTGATAATTGTTACTTACTTCAAAGTCTTCACTGGATGTCTGTTTTTATAAACTGATCCAGATATCAGAGTGCAAATAATTATAAACACCAGAAAACACACTATTGCACATAAAAGCTTCAAAACCTCACAGTCAGAATACACCATTTTTGCTAGAGTTGAGTACCAACATGACGAATCTAACGGCGCAAAATTTAAAATCATTCGATGAACACATTTATCAATAACACTGGTACGTCTAGCTGTGTCATTTTATGCTAGTCTCTACTAGTAAACATGAATCTGCAATTTTAGGAGTCTGGCAGCACACTGATCGATGCATTTGCCACTGACAATTCAGCTGTGCAAGCGCTGGGGATCTACGCACTCTGTGATTTTGCTGTGCATTTTTCATACTAATTGTATATAGTACCTAGTGATAGATAAATTAATTAACAGGGACGAGCAGAAATTTGTGTGTGGCGAATATAAAATATAGCTCAATATACATTAAAATGTATTATGGTCATTCATTTAATAGCTCCCGATGCTCTGAAAGAAAGATAAAACACGTGAAATTAACGGCAATAATTCACTGCAGTTCTTTGTTTAATCCCCGCAACTCAAAAGTTAAGGGAGACAAAACAGTACAAGAAAATTAAATACGCGAATCAAGTAAAAAGGACAATACATAAATGAATTTTAGAACAAACTTCATAATAACGCTGAAATTACGAAAATTGTAAAAATAGATGGCTATTTTTAAACAAAATATTTATATCAAAAATTTGATCATCAAACATGTGAACGTTAGATATGTTACAAATCTCATTAGCAGTAAACGGAAGGATATTTGCTGCATGAAAAATAAGTGTGGAAAGTCTCCTAATTTTTTGTCTGAAACTCTGATATCAACCAACGTTTTCCAGGTAATCAAGTCGTTATAAATTATACATACCATGTTTATACTCTCGCCCTGATGACGGAAGCATCAAGCACCTCTGAAACGTTTGTGAGCTTGCTACAACCCAGAAGACAACCATCTTCAAAAACTTTTTAAATTATCCGTCACAGAAGCTCCATTAGGCCATACTAAATAGGTGGACCAAGAATAAGTCAACAAAAGTGGGTATTCTGTTCACGTGCCCTTATCAGAATTCGGTACAAATTATTCTACAAAATCAGCGAAATAATCTTTCGAAAATAGAAGTTAAAATATGTTGTAGAACGATACCAACACATAAAAATTCATGTAGAATTTGAGAACATATAAAATCCGGGAAATTGTTATTGCCTTGCAGTCAATATTCTCTCTGTAAGCACAAAGGTTAAAGTAAAACTACAGATTTATCTCTAGATTTCTGTGGGTGTGAACAAAGATTCAGTGTCTGGTAATGTTCTGAGGAGAATATTTGGACTTCACGAAGAGAAAGCATGAGGAAGGTGGAAGTAGTTTCATAATTTATGGCATCAGCTTACGGAGAATTAGACCAGCGGAGCATGTAGCACGCATGTAGAAGATAAAAAATACAAAATTAAATTCTAAAACCCGATTGAAAGACCACATAGAAAATGTTCGCGTGGAAGGAAATATAATATTAAAATGAACCTTAAATAAATCGCGGCATAAGAGTGTAGACAGGATTCATACGGAGCATAAACAGGATCAGTTGGAATCTTCTAACACTTCCGGTTTCATAGAAAGTGATTATTTTCTTTAACCAACAAACAAGTAATCCGCTATATGGAGTTATTTAGTTACGTCTTCATTTACATAAAATAATAAAATGTTAGCGTTCGTATGCTCAATCACTTATCTTTTATTAATTACATAATGAACTACAATGTCTCAGTGTAGCCAGTCCGCTTTTGATCAACCAAGATGCAAACATAAGTTAATTGAATAAAAAATTTCTTGGATATTATCCATCGTCTAGTAAATATAAAACGTAAAACGACGTTTCGGAGATGGGACTCTATCTCCGTCTTCAGTTTCCTACACAGTTGGGCCCACTAGATAGAGCTAATCCCTATCTCCGGACCAAAAAAAAGAGAGAGAGAGAGAGAGAGAGAGAGAGAGATAGGGATTAGCTCTATCTAGTGGGCCCAACTGTGTAGGAACCTGAAGACGGAGATAGAGTCCCATCTCCGAAACGTCGTTTTGCGTTTTATATTTAATAGTATTAAAAATATATTAAAATTGGCCGTCAATCACAATATAAGATAATTAAAAGATTAAAATATCATTTTACGTTCCGTATCGAGTACTCGATTTACATGTGGAACATGTGATATTTTAATCTTTTAATTATCTTATATTGTGATTGACGGCCAATTTTAATATATTTTTAATACTATTAAATAAATCACAATATGACGCACTTACAATATCTTATGTTTTATATTTAGTAGACGATGGATAATATCCAAGAAAGGTCCGGAGATAGGGATTAGCTCTATCTAGTGGGCCCAACTGTGTAGGAACCTGAAGACGGAGATAGAGTCCCATCTCCGAAACGTCGTTTTGCGTTTTATATTTACTAGACGATGGATAATATCCAAGAAAGGTCCGGAGATAGGGATTAGCTCTATCTAGTGGGCCCAATTGTGTAGGAACCTGAAGACGGAGATAGAGTCCCATCTCCGAAACGTCGTTTTGCGTTTTATATTTACTAGACGACGGATAATATCCAAGAAAATTTTTATTCAATTGACTCTTCACCACCGTCAAGAAGTTTTAGATTTGATAAACATAAGTTAAGTGCTTTATGAAAATAAATTCTGTCATGTTACCTGTTCTCATATAAGTTTTAAGTTAACTTAGCACATGACTATCGAATACATAACGCAACCGGATTTGACCAGAAGGTACGAAGCTGTAACAAAGCGCGCGTGTTATATGAAGTAGAAAAAGTATATTCTAGTACAGTCGCTACAGGATCAACACGCATCCACTCACAAATACTTCGTGCTTATTAGAAAGTTAAGCCCATAAATGTACAAAATAAGAATAATGAGAGTGCCGTATAATTTGTTGATAGCAGAACATTCCAATTACAGGTGGGAGAAAATGGTTCTCGTTACAGGCTGGAAACTGCAGAGCAGAGTTACCAACCTTTCTTCTCGGCGAATGTCTGCGATCCACTTTGGTAAAAGAGCTATGAGTTAAATTTCCTTGAAATGAGATAAATTATTATTTTTGGAAATTATTTGAGCTAGAATTCCCACTCCCACCCTCCACATAATGCTTTAACGATTTAATTGTGGGTGGAGTACCACAGCTGTAGGGTGGCTAATATAATTAACCCTCTATAATTAAAATGGAGTGTGATTAAAATCAAACAAATACTTGGTAATCTATGCAATTTATTTTGTGTCAAATGAGAAAACTTAAATAACTACAGCTGCTCTGTTTGTCATTTATGAAGACGCAACTTATTTTACTGCACTGACTCAACTAGAATTGCCCTTCTCACCTCAAGAAGACACGCCTATATATATATATATTTAGTGTTCTGTCTGACGACAGGTCCATATGAACAGGATCCTTCCATCCTTTTCTCGGACTGGGACCTGTTCATATACGTTCTTGGCAGATGATCCAGAAGTGGTTTGCCATTGCCTTCTTCTGTGTGTGAATGGAGTAATTGTTCGGATGACACGGAGAAACCGGGGAAGTCCCCGGAGGAAAACTCCGTGTTGCCTAGACCACGGCCTTGCCCAACACAAGTTATAAATCCGGGCACCGCCGGGAATCGAACCCGAGACCCCCAGGATTACAAGGCCAGCGTTCTAACCGCTAGACCACCGTGGTTGTTTTATACTGAATTATCAAAATTAATTTTCAAAATATAAGCGGCGATTTAATTTAACGTGATATGCATTATGATTTTCGAATATAAACCTTCTCATTATTAAGTAGGATTTGAAGTTTTCACGGCTGTGAGTCTAAACATCACAGTCTTCTGGGTTGTTGCGCCGTGAAGTCTGGTAGAAGTTCACCGACGTTTTAGAGGTCCTTGCTGCATCCATCATCAGGGCGATTATCGCACTACCACACTACGTGGCTCGACAACCCAGAAGACATGAATCTTTATACTCGTCGCAGTAATAACCTCATATCAACAAGAAATTAGTTTATTCAAATCCTAACTTTAAAATACGCATGTGTTACTATTTCCACACCTCTTTCAGCAAGTCAGCAACTTTCGAAAGCAAAGAATGGACCTTCCTTCTTATACCGTCTCATAAAATAGCGTAAAAGGATTCTTTCTCGACTATGAGTTCTACTGAAGCAGATAATCTGCACAGTTATCTGTAAGTTTAATTTTACGCGTAAATGATCCGTTTTGTAGCAAGCCTTTAACTTAACACTAATTTACCGAGGGCAGGAACATGTAAGCATTGCCCTAGGGCCTCTCTTTCCCGCACCAATTTATTACGTAACTTGAACAATACAAATAAAGACAAGAAGCCCCTGTGAGAATGTTATGGCTTTACATAGTTCAATAATGGTTTTACAGAGTTCTAATGTCGACGGAACTAGTTGTTCTGTGCGCATGAAGAATTACGACTTCAAAGCTTGTAGTAAGCAAAACAATATGACAGAATCTGTCATACATCTCTGTTGTTATTGTTCGTATCCTCAGGTATCCTAAGTTTTATAACAGTTGTCTTAAGAATTAATGTATAACAACGTCTATGAAAGTAACACTAAAATTAATGAATATTTTATGCATTAAACATTAAACATTACTTTTATTTTAACCCCTTCGAGCCCAATGGTAATTGTATAACCCACCTGATTCAACAGTCAATAATTCTTCATTTTATGTTTCGCATGATTCTTACTGTAAACAGAAATTACTTTCTGGAACAGAATTAACTATTGATCGTTATAATAATTGTTTTGTTTTTGATTTTTAAGGAAAATACTGAATTCTTAAATGCTATTTAGATGAATTCCAGTTCAGATATTTAAATTGGTTTGAGTCTGTTAATATAACACGTAAGTTGTAATTCATTTCTATAACACCCTTCTTCAATTAGAGTTAAATAGTAAAGATATAAAACGTAATGCTTCTAAGCACTGTATCATTAAGGTGGTGGGCGTGGAGGTTAACCTACATTTGTTCTTGATCGTGACATTAGATGGTGGCGACGGTCTGACACGCGAGGTGTCTTAAGGCGTGTCCGGCGAGCAGACGAGTACAGCGTACAGATTGCTCAGACTCGCGAAACCGTCAACATCTGCTAGACGCAACTCGAGAAAGAATATTCTGTGCGCTCCTTTATGGATTCACGGCGAAGTCTGAAGCCAGACACTTCACCGAATAAGACAACGCGATCTTTATCAGCGAAGTGGCTGCGAGAACATTTTCAGAGACCCGACCCTCGTCAATTTATGATTTCATGTCCGCGATTAATTGCTTTAATAACTCAACCACAATATTGGAATTGCAATCAAATTATGAAGATTAAAACTGATTTTCACAGAAGTTGAATGGAATAAAAAATATATAAAATGTGTTTAATAATCTGGCCTCTTCATGTAAGTGTAACAAAGTTTTAGAAACTGAATATATCAGGTCATAAAGGTCCACTGGTTGAGATCAACCCCTTCTATGGGATTCAGCTATAGATTATTCCAACATGAACTCTTAAAAATTAGTGCTCTGCTTAGGCACACTGAAACACACCAGTACAAATTTTGATATACCATTTTCACAACCGCCTATGTCTGATCTTATATTACGTTCGATTAATTTATTTTGTTTTTACATATTTTGTTCCTGACTATATTCATATTAAGCCACGGTGGTCTAGCGGTTAGAACGCTGGCCTTGTAATCCTGGGGTCTCGGGTTCGATTTCCGGCGGTGTCCGAATTTATAACTTGTGTTGGGCAAGGCCCGTGGTCTAGGCAACACGGAGTTTTCCTCCGTGGCATCCCAACAATTACTCCATTCACACACAGAAAAAGGCAATGGCAAACCACTTCTGGATCATCTGCCAAGAACGTATATGAACAGGTCCCAGTCCGAGAAAAGGATGGAAGGATCCTGTTCATATGAACCTGTCGCCTGTCGTCAAACAGAACACTAAATAAATAAATGATGGCCACGGTGGTCTAGCGGTTAGAACGCTGGCCTTGTAATCCTGGGGTCTCGGGTTTGATTCCCGGCGGTGCCCGAATTTATAACTTGTGTTGGGCAAGGCCGTGGTCTAGGCAACACGGAGTTTTCCTCCGGGGGCTTCCCGGGTTTCTCCGTGGCATCCCATTCACACACAGAAGAAGGCAATGGCAAACCACTTCTGGATCATCTGCCAAGAACGTATATGAACAGGTCCCAGTCCGAGAAAAGGATGGAAGGATCCTGTTCATATGGACCTGTCGTCAGACAGAACACTAAATAAAAAAAATATATATATTCATATTATATATTGAAAGGGTTGTGACATCCCAAACATTGATAATCATTTACCTGTCATCCGTTTGCATTCTTCGTCATTTTATTCTCATATTACATTGAACCTAGTTAAATTTCCTTGTAGATCATCGTCATTCTTTGGTGTATATTCTTGTAGGATTTGAGGTTTTCAAGACAGCCATTTTCTGTATTCTGTTGTCTCCGTATAATAATAATAATGGATTTACATATTTAGGATGTATTTGCCTTCTATATTTCTCAAGATATTTACTTTGCTTTTGTGCTCGTTAACACTTTATTTGCAAAATTAATTAATTAACTATTAAAAACCGAAATAAATATTGAAGGGCAATGGTATTAGGCACTGCGTTTTATATGGGGGACAAATTTAGATTTGCAATTACGAAGATCCCCAGAAAGTGTCCGCTCCTCCTTCAGGCAAAGGTAGGTTTGCTTAAAGCCAAAACGTGCCTGAAGAAAACTTCAGAATTCACTTCGTACCGCAAAGAAAACACAACACTATACCATTACGAAGATTAACACGTTAAAACCGCTGTTTGTAATGAAAATCATAAGAATTAAATGAACATAAAACAAAAACTTACTGATTGTTATATTTGGTGGTACATATAATTACCATTCGTCTTTAAGTGTTGAAAAGAAAACGAGAATATTCGAAATGCCTGTCTTAATCTCAGGCTAAATGTCTGTTTTAACCCGTTATAGAGAAATTAAATGACATTCAACAGATTTTAGATTATGTTACAGACGTTCAGCAGGATTTGTACTGTATTTTGATTCATTCCGTCAGTTTCCAACACAGAAAAAAGAGTGACACATTACACTTTGTTCATTCGGTTACAACTAAACGTTATGTTCGAGTGGCCATCACTCCTGCTTCGTATTCGTGAAATTCCTGGATAAAATCGACCCGGAGATCGACTCTCCTGAGGTTCTAGGGGGTTTGTGTCAGTTCCTTCAGGCAAATACTGGTATAACAGCCAAAATTAGGCCACGACCGCTTCCTTCCAAACCCTTTCCAGTTCATTACTCACTATATCGTCATCGTCCTCTCATTCGATGCTAGTCTGAGACATTGAAGCGTTGTTATAGAGAGTTAGAAATAAATAAATCTGTTTGTCGTAAAGTTTTTGAGCCATGCACGGACTAAATTTACAGAAAAAAACGTTGCTCCTTTTTTAAGATAATTGCTTGAGTTGTTATTCTTACTGTTACCATGTAAATATTGAACACCGAGTAAATCCATAAAAGCAGTCTATAATCTGTTCTCTACACTTTGTTTCTTTTGTGTATATCCTGCTTCTCGTATGTCGCTGAACACCTGCTAGATACGTGACTCCAGTTTGTGACTTCCACATTTCAGCAGTTCCACATGAATTCTACGATTTTCAGTGTTAAAGTTCTTCTTGCATCAACATGTTAAAAAATTCGTTTTCCCTCGTAATTTTTTTAATGAGAGGATTAATGTAAAATTACATCAACTTTGAGTTTTGAGGTCCTCAATGCAGCGAGCATGAAGATGTCTGTCTTCTGGAATGTCGCGCCGTGCAGTCTGGTAGAAGTTTACCGAAGTTTCAGTGTTGCTTGCTGCCTCCGTCATCAGGGCGATGAGTAAAACATCCGTAAACGTCTACCAGGCCACACGGCGAAATAACACTTGTTGACAAATCAAAAACAACTACCAAATCGAAAGGTTATACGCAAGCAAAATAATGGCTTATAAATCTTAATTCCTTTTGTTTTAAACGCCCAAGAAAGTAATTTTCCGAGACAGTAATATGTTAAATAAAACTGATAACTGATATGATGGAAAAATAAGAAATCCTACATAAAATATAACACACGAAATCTTAATCCATAAACCACATTTTCAAATGCAGGTCAGACATACTACTCAAGTTTGTGAACTAATAATAATTACTTTATTCCACAAAGTACACTGCTCGTTGAAGCTTAAAAATGCCTCGCATTTCATGGAACCAATATACTAATAATATGACGATGAATAATCTCAACCAACCACAAAGACATTGGAACGCGTTGAATGTCCTGTTCACATAAGCCTGCCATTGAACCATCTTCACACATTATTTATTTAATACTCACTTCTATTTCCCAATCTTTCAGATTTATAAACTAAAATTTTCCTTGCATTTATCGGCTGCTTGCTTTGCTTTCCATTAAATATTCATATAGCATTCTTTTCAGTGGGACGAACGAACTTGATTCATTTCTCCGTTTTATTCTTACGTGAAACAGTTGAAGGTGTAACAGAAAAAAACCGATCGATTTCCACCCCTCTCACATCTCTTCTCCTCTCACCATCTCACACACACACACACACACACACACACACTCTCTCTCTCTCTCTTTCTCTTTCTCTCTCTGTTGTCCAGTAACTGACGAGAAGCGGTTTCTATCTCACTAGCCACCATATTTCTTTCACCTGTGTGTCTCAGTATGAACTGAAGTTGGCGAATGTAGAGCGGTCCCAACACACATACACACCTCCCCCCCCTCCTTCCCCCTCCCCTAAGCTCTTTGCAAGACGCAGTGCTCCCAACCTGCCGTTACACTCATAGGCTGTTACAGATTACTTCTGCAGTTGCCACATGAAGAATTGTTTTTAAAGAGGTGGGAGGTATGTAAAGGGGTTGTGATAAAAGACACAAAACAGGATTTAGAACGTATATAAATGTGACTACAGTCGCACTTCTCCTATCAGTTTGTGTGTGGATTTTCTGTAAACAAGTTCTCCAAGACTCACAACAATGGACATAGCCAAGGTATGATACAAAATAAATGAACGTCAAAAACAGCAGAATTTTGTGATTACTTTGGTTTGTTATAAACGTTTCGTAACATTTGTTATGTTGTACATTTAGCTTCGTGTTTTTGTTGAGCGTATGTTATGAAGAATATTGTTCAAGAAAATGAGGATCTTTCATGTTGAACTGTGACAATTCTTTGTTTTATGTATGGCTATATTCAACTCCTTATACAATGATAACATTTCTAAAACACGTCTTTTATATTAAACTTTATTCATAATACTTATTATCAGGTTAGATATTAGCGTATCAGCACATTCATTCAGTCGGTGTTCAAATTACATAAAAAAGTATGGAAATCTGAATAAATTTCCGAACCTAAAGAAAGTTTAGTGGTGGAAAACAAGCTTCCTGGAATTAAAAATATATCTGCTACATAACGCATAATTCTTTTTAAACTACCTTGTAATTCAAACTCTTTACATACAATCTGGAAGGTTAGTCAGACTGCATTTTCTTGTTACGTAAACCATACTTTTTTAAAAATGTGACACAACATGGAACGTGTCTACGATACTAAATGCAGAGGTCATTATATCGGACATGTGCTTTAAATCATAAAACTAAAGATGCATTACCCATATTTCTTGCAAGAACTTTCATAAAAGGAGCTGTAAAAATTCGTAATTTTATAAAAGTAAGGTAACACCGGGATAATTACATAGTTCCGTGTATCCAGCCAAGATATTGCCACTTAAGTCGAGAACTGCAATGTTTGCAGAAACACTGACGAGATTTAAATTAATAAAGCCACTCAAACAGACCTTAAGCGTCAACCAGAAGACGCATGAAGTTAATAAGATAATGTTGGTAGTATTTACAGCAAAGCAACTAGCAAGTAGCAACAGGCGACAAGCAATATCACATCGCCTGTGCATTCACACCAATGTAATAAAGTTGCTAGTTTGTGAAAAATGTCAGTAAATGAACTGATAATGTAATAGTGCGTGTTGTGTAATTTGTACTAACCAATATTTTGTTGTTTGTGAGTAGCGATGCGCTGTAAACAAAATAGTTAATTGAATAAGGCAATCAATAGACTGATGAAAACAAAACCCAACCATAGCAACATGTGATATGTATCGCTTTGTGATATAGCAGGAAAGTTGCTTTCAACAATGATTGTTTGTCACTGAGAGACAATTTTAAAAGCCATGTAGTTATCGTTCCGGTGTGAACTATTCGTATTGTAATGAACGTGTTTCTATAAGCGATATCAATCATTTACCTCTCGTAGCTTGTTACTAGTTGCTTCGGTGTAAATTCTGCCCATAACCATCTGTTTTATTAATTCTTAGACTACAATAATTTGGAATTCATGCCGAAAATTGGGGCAGAAAGAGTGGATGGCAATCCTGCTTCTTATCCGAGACGTACCAAGTTCAAATCCGGGCCCGAATACCGCCGTCCCAGATCAAAATTTTTCGTACATTTTCTCAGTTCCTCAGACAATACTCGATTCGTACATTAAATTAGGCCACGAACGGTTCCTTCAATATCTTATTCAATTTATTTAACATCACATCAATCAACGGTGTAGAGTCCGAGCTACCGACAGGGTAGTTTAATAAATCACTAATCGATAGAGAAATCGAATATTTCTGTCTTCTGGGTTGTCGCCCTGATGACGGACGCAGTATGACCTCTGAAACGTTGGCAAACATCGACCAGACTACACAGCGCAACGAACCAGAAGACAGAAATCTTCATACTCACTTCTGTGAAAACCTCAAATTTTAGATAGGAGAATCATTTGAAATTATCATTTATTTGCCATCTTTCAAAAATTCTATCTTTACGCACAGAGAAAAATAACCTTTATTACCTGCTGTTAATTCATTGACGTAGCCACGGTGGTCTAGCGGTTAGGACGCTGGCCTTGTAATCCTGGGGTCTCGGGTTCGATTCCAGGCGGTGCCCGAATTTATAACTTGTGTTGGGCAAGGCCGTGGTCTAGGCAACACGGAGTTTTTCTCCGGGGGCTTCCCCGGTTTCTCCGTGGCATCCCATTCACACACAGAAGAAGGCAATGGCAAACCACTTCTGGATCATCTGCCAAGAACGTATATGAACAGGTCCCAGTCCGAGAAAAGGATGGAAGGATCCTGTTCATATGGACCTGTCGTCAGACAGAACACTAAATAATAATAATTCATTGACAGTATAAATAGAATAGAGCTGTAAAATAATTCATGGAAGGTGCAACAAAAGAGAGGCAATTAATATTTTATTGCGAGGTAGGGAAAAACAAAATAAGCATTGGATTAGAATAGTTGAAGACTGGTATTTGGAAGCAAATCGATCAATCCAGAGAAGTTTTGAGGGGAAAAGACGCCCTCAGTATAGAGAGGAAGAGGATTCCATACGTATAGCTACTATTAAATTCAATTAAATCTTCTTGCCCGCCAGACAGCCATATGAGGTGGTCGCAAAAGATTGACGTTTCGAGAACCGCCTCGATTCTCATCATCATGTATCTGACGTCTGCCAAGCCCAGGAAGTCCTAGGCATCTGATGAGAAGGAGTCGTTTATCGAAACGTCGGTTTTTGCGATGGCCTTAGAAGACTTCACTGAATTTAGTTGTGGCGAAGGCTGTAGATGAATATTATCGAATTGTCCTTCAACTGAGAAGGGCAAAAACAACGTTATAGAAGTACATGGCTTAATTTTAAGGAAGACGTAGCTTATAAATCGTACTAATGTAACAGAGTTAAGAAATATAAGAAGATTCTTGTATAGAATTGATTATAAATGGGAGAAAAGTTAGTAATATATACGTACGTACGACATCTCACCTTAGATAAATGGTTGATTAAATTTAGTAATACAGTAAAAAGGACTGAAACCAAATTTGTCACCTCACATTAAATCCGCGTTTCTGCAATTAGCGGCATTAACTGATAGAGTCTTATTTTATTATTTAGTGTTCTGTCTGACGACAGGTCCATATGAACAGGATCCTTCAATCCTTTTCTCGGACTGGGACCTGTTCATATACGTTCTTGGCAGATGATCCAGAAGTGGTTTGCCATTGCCTTCTTCTGTGTGTGAATGGAGTAATTGTTGGGATGCCACGGAGAAACCGGGGAAGCCCCCGGAGGAAAACTCCGTGGTGCCTAGACCACGGCCTTGCCCAACACAAGTTATAAATTCGGGCACCGCCGGGAATCGAACCCGAGACCCCAGGATTACAAGGCCAGCGTTCTGACCGCTAGACCACCTCATCTTATTATTTATTTAGTGTTCTGTCTGACGACAGGTCCATATGAACAGGATCCTTCCATCCTTTCCTCGGACTGGGACCTGTTCATATACGTTCTTGGCAGATGATCCAGAAGTGGTTTGCCATTGCCTTCTTCTGTGTGTGAATGGAGTAATTGTTGGGATGCCACGGAGAAACCGGGGAAGCCCCCGGAGGAAAACTCCGTGTTTCCTAGACCACGGCCTTGCCCAACACAAGTTATAAATTCGGGCACCGCCGGGAATCGAACCCGAGACCCCAGGATTACAAGGCCAGCGTTCTAACCTCTAGACCACTGTCTTAAGGACGTAAATTGTTTCATTGTTTCTCTTTACCGTCTTTCGACGACATTTCTCTCTTTCTGTCCTCCAATCTTACACAGCACAAAACATAATTCCTTTCCAGTAAGTTTTGACCATTTTTTTTAATTAAACCTACTGTTACGTATCAATGCCCTGGTTATCCCTTAATCTGCGCCAGTTCAATCCCACATTTTTTTTATCAATTTATTAATTATGCCCTCAACACAGTACATACAAGTTCCTTATCGGTTTTTACAAGAGATTTCAACGCATTTCTTTGTCCCCCATGTACGTTACAAAAACCGTTTGTTTAAGAATGTTCTTGGGTTTATCACCAAAATAATAATCACGAGGTCTTATAAATTACGACGTTCTCGGGTAAAGGAGTTCAGTCTAAAAATTAATAAGCCAATCATGGCTCCTAATTTAGGTCCTGTGTTTTATGTTACTTTAATTTAGCAAAATTTTTGTTTCAACTTGAACTTTATGTATAAATAATATAATCATATTTCTAAAAAAAAAAAAAAAAAATAATAAACCTGAAATAAACACGAAAGAACTGTCTGAAAATTGTTATTCGTCTGAAGAACATTTGTCGGTTATTCCCCTTCGCCTTTGTACCGGTGAATTACTTGGCGAACAGAAATTACAGACAAAAATTGGTTTGTGTTGTCAGAGACAGATTGTTGAACAATTAATTGCATTGTATGAATCGGATTTTACAAAATTAAAATCAACCTAAACCTTCACATCAGGAAATAAAGATTTTAAAAAATTTTCTACGTCTTTTGCGTTTTATTACAGTCCCATGTAATTTTCTCGGGCATAAATATGGAAACTGAATTAAGAATCAAAATCATGTTTTTAGCAGTGCCATATTTTCCGACACTAAGTAACATTCACAAATAGTCTGCAAACTACATTATTTTATGTGATTAAGAAAATGGGTTGTTGGCTTCCTGATGGTCAGCTATATTACCAGAATATCAAGTCTAAGTCTTTTTTATAAAACAAGACGAAAGACTTTTACAGTTGTCTGGAGTATCCTACGACATATATTAAAAATGCATTCTTCGAGATTTACTGGAATATCGCTGTCCTGTTAGACACAAACTCATTACAGATGATACAAACTTTTTTCTGTTCAACTAATCACACTGCGTGAATCAGAAAATAGTCGTGTTTTGTCTCGCATTTCGTTGACAACCATAAATAAAGCTGCTTCAAACACAATTTCCACACTTTAATAATTTGTATGTACTGTTTTCAACTACGTGTATATGAGTAGTTGTTATGATAAGCCTATCTGTCTCTTTAGGCGTGTTTCTTCGGGGTATATTTGACTCTGGGCAAAAATTATTGCAACAGATTAACTTCCATTATTTTGTAAAAATTCCGGCCATGAAATGTAATATGAAGTATGTAAAGGTTTTTCGTGTCAGATACATGAAAACAAGGCAAAATATCGAAAAAATACAAATGACCACTAGGAGTCCGACAATATGCAAACTATAATGAATTAAATCTTAAAAGATTTTTATAAGACATAAGAACTGGTGTGAAATCGCAAATAGTTCATTATTAAATTCCATTACGTTATACTTAAAAATACATTAAGAAACGATTTAACGCAAAACCTGGATGTCTAATAGAGTATTATTTTGAATAAGAAAACGTAATTACTGGGCACGCATAAACAGGTAGAATTTGGTTTCTCCGCTAAACAGGATACCCATATCTTACGTTTATATAATTTATAAAATAGTGTAGTTGCGTCATATTGTGATTTATTAAATTAAAATTAAATTATTCAGTAATAAACCTTGATCGGATACGGTAATACTTCTGGATCACCTCCAGACACAACTGTGTTGTCTACTATTTCATCTCTGACCGATGTAAATATCAAAAGCATCACTTCAAACAATAAAGTTGATCCATTATATGAAAATATCTGGACACGACCTCCAAAAAATTACACTATGAAAAATTGTAAAAAATTGTAATTGAGTTTTAAATTTAATATAATTTTACACCTGATGATGGTTTAATAAAACCGAAACATGTTGTAACTGTTCCAATTGTAAATCGATTATTCGATATGGAACACAGAATGATATTTTAATTATTTTAATTATCTTATTTTAAATACATTGTGATTTGACGGAATAACCAAATAATTTAATTTTAATTTATATAATTTATTTTATGTTATAAAAATCCCATACAATATTTATATTTCCTCCAGTTTTCTCATTAATCAAATGCAAATTGTAACTTTTCTGTTGCTCTATTTAATTGAGGGGACAATCATATGTGTGCACCCTTCGTTCAAAATGTGTGCAGGCAACGACTTATATGTGGAGTGGCCAAATGAGTCAAAGGACTTACATTTTCAAGGCATTCGACCCAGAATTTCAAAAACTTAAAAATTATACTCTTAAAACATAACAAGGCATGTGGAAAAACCTACAAGACATCAGCTGATCCCCAAGAGCCCTGAAGAAATATTTAATGACCGTCAATGGTGATATACTAAAACTATAACATTTTGTCATTGAAGTGCTGAAACGTGGGTCAAAGTTACGCCAGTTGACGGCACCACTTAACGAATGCCGATAGAAAACAGCAGTTTTTAAATAATTTGTAAAAGAAACAGACTAACTATTACATTTCTGTAACTGTGTGTCCAAGCTGTGCAAAAATTCTCAGATTTTAGAGTATGCTGAATAAAACAATTAATTTTTAAACCTTTTTATTCAGAAACTTGCAAAGTAAAATTCGTTATTCTTATCCTTTAAGGCTTAATTTTTAAGTAATTTCCAGTCCCGAAAATATAGCAATTAAAAACAAATATGACCCTCTGGAGAACTGAACGAACCATCACAATATCGTAAAAGTCGACTTACGTTCTAGTCAGGACAATGGTAATTAGTCTGTCGATCATTTACCGAGTTGTAATGCCTCCATCTTTAAGGCGTTTGTGACGTAGGCACTGCGATGCGCCTTGAGAACCTCAAAATTCAACAACGATCAACAACAAATATCATTTCACGTTCCGCATCGAATAATCGATTTACAATATTTTATATTTTATTATCTTATTAAAATTGTGATTTGACGGGAAATATTAAAATATTAAAATAATAATCAGATTTGTTAATATTCAAATAGTTTTTCTTTTTCATTCTACCTGTAAACTTGCCAACTTCCATGACAGTCTATATAACCTTCCCAGCAAAGTTGTGGAATGTAGAAAATGTCACACTTTGCACTAATTCAGAGGAAGAAGACATTTCTGTTGACACAAAGGAAGACAGTAATTTTATTCGATTTCAGGACGCATTTGTAAAGCGCTTGAACAAAAACCACGTGGTTAGGGAATGTAATTTATGTAGTATAATACGTTTAAGAGAACATGTTGCCTGCGGCCGTTATCTGAAATGGTTGGAATGCTTTAGATACCTGAATTAAGTCAAGTACAATACAACTCCACTTCAGTCAGAAACATTAAGGATGGATTAGCTTAGTATTAATTGGATGCTGTTCTCAATGATGCAATCAGATTACATGTGCTGACCTGATATGCTCTCTTATCGTGCTACATCTCTTACAGTGGCTTAATTCATTTAACCTGCGTTCAAGCCCAGTGACATTAATGGATCTGAAACATGTGTCTTACAACGCAAATACGCTGTTTTATTAGGAAGCAATTAGGCGAATTCGCAACCCTGCGGAGCACATATTAAAACTACCCGTCTGTCCGTCCATCAGTCTGAATGTTTGTTAGCACGGAAAATTTTGAAAATGGCTAAACTAATTTCGATTTGATGGTAAGGACTTTCAATAAAAATGTTAGAAGCCTGCATAGCTAATTTGGTTTAAATCGGACAAAAATAACGAACACATTACATGAAGCCTTAATTGCGTTCTGTGCGCATAAGAAGTTGAGTGGGGGAATCCCCGAGTGGGGAATCGACACTCGACAGGGAATATTTTTAGCAACAATGAGACTGAAGGTCCCATTCTTGTAACACTGTCCCTCAAAAATTACCTAGGATCTCATTATTACAATAATGACCGAAGGTCATAGTTGGAACAATTTGCTGCGAAACAATGACCTCTGATCACATTAATGCAATAATGTCCTACGTAATGTAGTGTGAAGAACACTTTCGAAAGTTAGAGTACTCCAAAGAGTATACGATTTTAATCTTGGACGGCTAGTAACAGGAAGTCGAAAGATTCTGAGCCATTACACTTAATCTGCTCGTACTCTCTGCACTAATGGAACGATTAGGTAACTGCAATTTATATAGAGGCAGAAACAGTCATTTGGGTCGTGACAACCCCAGGCACTGGATACTGGGTACGACCCGTTCTTCAAGTGCCTGAGTACTGCGGGTCCCAAATTTTCGTTGGCTCGATCTATAGACATTCGACAGGACTCCTTGGACGAGGGGGCCCGTCGAACAACACAGAAAACGCGGACAAACATCCATGGCTTGAGTGGGATTCGAACCCACGGTCCCAGTGACCAAGCGGTACAAGGCCCGCGCGGCCACTGTGACCCCACCCCAGGCACACGCCAAGGTTATGACACTAACTGAACAGATTCGGAATGAGGACACGTCAGTCAAGGGGGTAAACAAATATGTCTTTAAACAAAGACAGAGAAATTTACATAACACAGCATCATCACAAGTCGTTTTTAATTATTTTTGACTGAGAAACAAGACAGATAAAGAGTTATCCGCAGTTCTTATATCGTATCAGGACTTCCAGATTTACTAACTCTGTTACCACGTTGCCCTCTTCACGGAAAACGGTTCAAATAACTTATTTCAAATTGTTTGTTTATACAAATGCTTCGTGCTTTCTTAGTTTGATTTATAGAACTAACGTTAAAATCAACTATTTATGTTGAGTTGATAGAGTCTCTGTATCAAGTATTAGCGAGTTTCTTTTCTCTGTGGAGAACGCAAATTGTGTAACATACCAAACGTTTCTATTTCATGTAAGTTTACGTAACACTGGAATTGTTTATTGATGCATATGCACATATTATGCTTAATCATAACTCGAAAATTGATTCGCCAATTTGACGCAAAATTGGCATATTTATACTTTGCAAGAAAAAGTGTATATAGGTCAAACGAGAGGAAATGGCCATTAGTGAGGATGGTTTCTGTAAGAGAATAACGACGCTAAGATCAAATTTGTTGTTACCGCGACAAAATTTGTTATCCTTATTGCATTTAGCAAAAAAAAATACCAATGTTATAAAGGAGAGCTGTATTGTGTGGCATTCACGTTTTAAAAATGGCCGAACCTCTGTCGATGATGACGAGCGTTCTGGACGACCATCTTCGAGCACAACGCCCGAAAATGTTACGAAGATTCGGCAGGCCATTCACGAAGATCGACGTCGTACCATCAACGACTTGTGCGACATTGTTGAGATAGGCTATGGGACCTGTCAGTTGATTCTAAAGGAAGAACTCCACATGCGACTCATCATGACAATGCGCCAGCGCACACCGCCTTCAAAGTTCGGCAGTTTTTGGCCTCAAACACCATGGCCGTCATCCCGCACCCTTCTTATTCGCCGGATTTAGCTCCGTGTGACTTCTTCCTCTTTCCAAAGATGAAAATTCAGCTAAAGGGAAGGAGATTTGAGACGATAGAAGAGATTCAGGCAGAATCGCAGATGGTGCTTGACAGGCTGACAAAGAAAGATTTCCAGAGATGCTTCCAGGCTTGGCAGCGGCGCTGGGATCGTTGTGTTCACTCCCAGGGGAACTACTTCGAGGGTGATGGATGAATTTAATACCTGAGATAAGTGTACGGGTTTTTATACGCGCAGTCTTGAAACTTTCCGATCGCACCTCGTACAGTCATTTTAAAAGTTTTCAGTTTAAATCAGCATTTAAACTCATGAAGAGAAGAGTTAAGATCGTGTCAAGTAGCTACTTACACTGAGTGACGGAAATGTTTGAATGGTATTACACCAGGGTTCTGTTTTACTGAAGGATAAAACGCCAACCTTTCCACGTAATAAGTCAATCCATTAACAAGAGCTCGTACTGAAGTTAAGAAAAGGCAATGAATAATGAAAGGTTTTGAATAAAATGTTCAGAAGGGTCCCAAATAGGATTTGCTGAAAAGATACTTCCCGTCGTCTGAAACGACAGATTATGCAATTTTAACTTTTTTGTTCAGTTTCTGTTTATATGAAGTGAGTTGTTAGGTTCGTAAAACGCTCATTAACGACCAGCTCTGTTAAAATTGTTCTCCATGTTTACTGCAGGTATCGATGCAAAGGGGAACTTTAATTTCGTGTTCTCAGCTCAGTTTAAAGACCTAGACAACCGCTCGTTTCACGGGTCATTAATTTTTGTGACGGATGAGCGGAAGCCACTTTGTTCTGCAACAAGCGTGAAACAAAAATAAACATAATTTAAAAGCGTAGTTAAACGACCTTAAGTAGCCAAGTAAGGTGTAACAGAAGAATATTTCAACGTAAGACGGCTGTTGGGAAGTTTCCACATACTTTCCAGAACTTGTGTTGGCAGGAGCATTAGGAATAGTTACGTGTAAGTTGCTTCTTGTCTGCAGATTCTTGACTCGCGCATTCAAATTAAAAAGAAGTCACCAAGTCTGGTTCTCAGGGATACACTTATTCCATAATTGGCTTACACACTTTTAAAGCCATGTTTTATTATTTACTTTCGTCTTTGACCGTCTCATGTCCTGACCAAAATTTTACCTTCAGCAAATTGATCTCTCATTTGCCATGAAATTTAAAATAATGAGAAACCTTATTTATATTAGAAAAGTCTTATTTTATCGTATTCTTGGAAAATACATTACGTCAATTTTCCAAAAAGTGCTTCGAGTCTGTAAAAATTTGTATTGAACAAATAATAGTCTCTCAGCTGATAAAAAAATCCCTGTCCTTAATGAAATCCGAAAGTTCATTACCGTGTTCGACACTGGAGCCTATCCTGAGCCAGATTAATCCAATTAATATTCTAAAGCTTCCTCCGTCAAACTTAGCCTCAAAAAGTATTTTGTGTTTCCACATAAAATTATCTGCGTACCCGGCATATCAAATTCCAAAATAAATAGTCATTTTCGTTGTTAGGCCCTTCCAAAGAATGCGTCAAGAGTCCGATGTGTTCTCAGACATTTCTATCTGTATAAGCTTTTCGTGGTTACGGGGCAGTCAGCTTTCCGCTCAACCTCCAAGCTAACATTAAACTTCAAAAGTTTAGTACATAAAATTAATGTGTGTATTATAGACAAATAGATTACTTGTAAATTGTTTAAGTGATAAACAATACTTTTATCAAAAAAGTGATGTAATCATAAGCTTGTGTAAGTCTCGTAAGATATTTAAGCTTCAAAAACGTCATTACTTTATATTGGTTACTGACTTCGTAGCTTCCTAGGAAAGAGAACGTATGCCTTTCTTCCAGAGGACTTCTGGTCCCTGAACACAAGCAAAGAGAGAGAGCAGTCAGTTCAACCAGTGCTGAAGAACGCGTTCACCACTGGAAAACACCGAACATCGCGGAGGAGTGATTATGTATCTATCCTGTTTCTTATTCGGAAGGCCCTAGGCTCACATCTCTGCCGAAGACCGACTGTCCTGAAGAATTTTATGAATTATCCTCAGTCCCGCTAGGCAAATGATGAGCAGTCCCTTAAATTATCCCACGATTTCTTCTGATCTGTTATTCATTAATCGCTTTTTCATTTTACTCTGAATAATCTAAGTTGTTGTCAGAGTCGTTCAGTGAATGATAAACAAATGCCCTAGAATACCCGTTAAAATTTCAAGGGCGGAATTAGAGAAAATGTAATCAGTCACTCATATCACACGTATTTCCACTTTGCGGAAAATCAGCCAGACAGACGTCTTGAACGTGATTGTTTGAAAGCTTGTATTGATTTATTAACATTGAAAATAACTTTCATGAAGAAATTGCAGGAAGATTAATTTGGAGAAAGCTTGCAAAAATTCATTTCTGAACTTCATCTTCCAGTCTCTGTGTACTAAAAGTGTGAAATTTTCAATCGTACCTCTTGTTCTGGTGAATGTGTACGGATCTAAGAGAGATAAAGCAGCGAGAAGTGGGAACAATTGTAATATGAGGGGTTTCACAGTTTGTTCTTTGCGTCATTTGTTATAAGGGTGAACAAATAAAAGAAGAATACATAAAAACCTAACAGAAAAGAGATCAGTTGCAAGACCAAGGCTTAGATGGATCATATTAAATTGTATCTCAAAGAATCTTTTGTGGATTCATAGTTACAGTAAGAGAATTCTTGAGGAAACGGTGATGAACCCTTGGACAATGTTTAAATTGGTGAAAGGGTTATGTAGCACTTATTGGAAGAACTGATGATTTCGTACACAATGTCATATAACCTGAAGACAAATTACTACGAGAGAGAAAGAGGTGAAGACGGGAGGATAATATTAAAATTAACCTTCATGAAAAGAAAGTGATGATGGAGGTCGGGTTCATTATATTCAGCGTAGAGTCCTATGGTTGTATACTGTGAACACGGTAAGAAATCATAGATTCTATAAGAGAGTGGGAATCAGTTAACTAGCTGAGAGAATATTTACTTCTGTGAAAGAACTCTGTCTTGGTACGATATAGAAATTTATCGTATTTTCTATTCATTTTGAATATCAGATATATTACAAGACTGTTATAGTTACTACGCACAAATAAGTGTGTAATGTAACACGGGTATAACGAGGAAGCTCGAGTCTTTTATTGTCAGAAAAAAGTTTCAAAAATCTAACTCATTTGTCAGGCGCACAACCGGTTTCGGGTGCCAGAGGGCACGACAGCCTTATAAGGCGAGAACGTTGCCGGGAAAATGAATTAGTACAAACACTTTCGAAACGAAATGTGATCAGAATTGCTGGCTGTTTCCCGGTTCGCCTAGCTTCCTTAATTATGCAATTATGGACACATTCCTTTCGTTGCTGGCGTCACATGAAACAATTCGCCACCTATTTACTGCTCAGCCTGAAACTACTGCAGAAGACCGACCCACCTTGCCTTCAGGGGCTGCAACTTCATAAAATAAAGACCAGATGGACGTGGCTATAACAACTGTGTGATGAGACCTGAAATGGCCCGAGTATCAATTCGTTGAAGTGAGACCGACTTCGAACTCGCTCTGTTGTTAATATGGGCTCAAGATGCGCACACTAACATGAGGACCCGGTCGGTTCAAACCATTAGATTCGGCTACGATTCCGTAATATTGGGTGGATCTTAGTCTGACTTCCCGGCCAAAATATTAGGTGATTGTTTTGGAGGTCGTAATACTTCAATTATTTTTTTAAATATTTTTATTTATTAATTTTCTTTTATTCACATTTGAGAACGAGAAAACAGAATTTTGTTCCTCTTTGAAAATGTTAGAAACAAATTTCTCCTTTCCTGTCTGCAGGATGAGTCAGAATTTACAAAAGGAAACACAAAATTGCACAGAGACATTTGAAAAAAATGTATTAAATGCGACATATGAAGAAGTTGTTTGAAACTTCTTAATTCCTTTCAAACCTTGAAATTATTTAAAATAATTTATTCTTTTTAGAATTTTAACAAAGAACGAAAATATTTAAATAAATGTAGAGTTAACATTTAAAATTTTACTATCTCCAAAAGCCGTTTTTACATATCGATTAAATATACCTCATCAGGAATCGAATCCCAGCCGCCCACACTTTAATCAAACACGCGCCTAACTGAATCATTATGGGCATCTTGAGGACCCTCCCCTTTGATGAGAATTACGAAGCAGCAGTTAAGGAAGTTCAAAACAAAACTGCGTATTACAAAGAAATGGTTGAGTGTCGACGCCTAATGTTTTGGCCAGGAAGTCAGAGGACGATCCACTTCCATATTGCAGACCCGGAATCAGAATCGACCAGGTTCCCTTTTAAGTTTGGTCTAGATCTGTAGAGATAAACCCGAGAGCAAAATAAATAATGTATGTACTTTCAGATTTATTTCTTGTGAAAGATAATATAAATACAAATTATATTTGCAGACTAAGTTAAGTCAAATTAATCCATTCGGTTCCACATATTTTTGTACTTGTCTCCAGTCTGGAATTGTAGCAAATAAAATATAACTAACTACAGGGTCTGGTGGAGGGCTTTGGTTAATTCGGTGATGAACTTTCGGGCTCCCTAAGCTATCTAGTTAGTTAGTGAGTATTGTATGGGCGTAAAACAGATTCTCGAATTAAGGAATTAGAGGAGAATATTTGAGAAATAAATGGGAATTGAAAGTTTGTAAAAAGAACTGCTTAATAAGATTTTCCTTATTTCCGCTCTTCACAAAATATTATTAGTTTGGACAAATCGAGAGGGGTAAGATGAGACCCCTTGACAAACAAGGCTGAATGAGGAGATAATATTAAAATGACTATTACATTAACAAAGTGTGGTGGCGTTTACACGATTCACGTGGCTCAAAGTAAAATCCAGTTGAGGACTCTTGTGAACAAGGAAACGAATAATCGAGTTACATGAAAGAATGGGTAATTTATTGAATAACTAAGCAACTATCAGTTTCTCAAGGAGTTGCTCCATGGAGCTTGGAAGGGCGTTGGTTCGAGGCAAGTCGGCACCTATTTCGAGTGAGTAGTTGGCAATAATTACCGTCTGCTACAACGGTTATAATATTAATTATAAATATATAGAAATAATTAAATAAATATTATAATTCATAATGCGGGTGAATATTATTGTCAGTTAGAATATACAACCTTCTCGAAGGTATCGCCAACTTTTCGAAGACAATTTGACGGGTGAGGAGGCTTGCGTGCTCAAATGACCCTTAGGGCTATGCCGGCCGGAGCTTCGGCTCATGGTAGGGTCACCCAAGCCGGACAGGTCTAAGGAGATGCGCTAGACTAAGAGTGATACCCTGGTCCTCCAGGTTGGGGGTTGGGTGTAGGGCTAACAACCTTTCACCTTTAAAAAAAGCACCGTTAGGAGAAAATTAACTAAGCCTCGGACCAGGACAGACTCTTTGGCACGACCATGGCAATTGAAAAAGGCCCAATATTGTCAGGGTGATTAAGTCGAGAAGAATGAGATGGGCGGGGCATGTACCACGCATGGATGGGACAAGAGGTATGCACCGGGTATTGGTTGGGAAGCCTCAAAGAAAGAGACTACTGAGGAGATCTAGACGTAGATGGGAGGATAATCTCAGGCGGGATCTACGGGAGATAGGAGTTGAAGGAGACTGGATTTTGTTGGCCCAGGACAGGGTCCGGTGGAGGACTTTGGTTAATTCGGTGATGAACCTTCGGGTTCGGTAAGCCATCTAGTTGGTTAGTTAGTTACAGTATACAATAAAAACTGCAAAAATTCATAAAAATAACTAGCTAGTATGACCCGTCAAATTTCACGGAAATAAGCCATTTTGTGTATAAATGTAACACTATTTAGTACAGCATTTATAACATTTCTGCAAAAGGAAACTGAGTATGAAAATATTTTTACGGAGACCGAAGCCAGATTCTTGCCAAAAGCACCAACACAAAATCGACCGCCTGACTCCAGACCTCGACACAAACGCTACCATAACCTCGTCTGCATTTTTCGTTACCAGAGTTTCCACCACAGGAACTTAACTCCAATTTTCTCCGCATCGCAAGAACGGCGCACTCGTCCAGCCAAGCGTGACGGACATTGGCTGTTGTATTAGGAGCAGAAAGAAACACGTCTGCAGTGAGGTTCTTCGAGGCATGATGTTTGCAATTAACCAACGCCATTCACTCTCTGCTCCTCAGCGGGTCATTACATGTCTTCCCTTAACGCTTACTGATGACAGCCTCCAGTAAACAAACTGACATCCCAGTTACTGTTCATGTCGTTAGATGTCTTAAGATTGCGGTCCTCTGAGTTGTAACACTCGTACAGACTCGTAGGTACATACCATCGTTTCGGGGAAACATACTGGGTCCATCTTCAGGGCAGGCCAGAAATGTTGGTACGAGTCTGCAAGGCGTTAAAATCCAAAAGAACAGCATCATCGTTCTCATCCGCCGAGCAAACCTTAAATATCCAAATTTCGTAATTGCATATTGTTTCGAAGCTACATAGACACACATACTCGTGGAAGTCAAATAATTATATACAATTAATACATTTATATTGAAGGGCATTTGGTTAATATGACAACATAATTGATGAAAAGAAAAACTAAGTCATCAGAGTATGATTTCCGTAGTAACCACCAAGCTTGAATTACGCTTCTTTTGACGAGGTAAAAGTTCCCCGTGTGTTTAAAAATGATTCATCTCCATTACGCACTGAATTATGGTTTTGGGCGGAGTCTTACATCCACCTCACACAGCACCCGCAACTTTCAACCTCAAACGTGCTGTTCTGTACAACTTCCTGGAAGAAACAAATTGAACACTTTCGCTCGAGAAATCACGCATATTATTGGCGTCTTAGTACTGATAATTGCACCTTAAAAGATTAACAATAGATCGAAATAACAAGGCAAACAGTATCAGATGCACGATATCATTATATGATGTTAGGTGGATTAAAGATATTAGCTGAGAACTTTTCATAAAAGTCAAAAATTTTGTGTACAACCTGTTTGCCTAATAATATTCGTAGGCTATGGCTAATGAGGCTAAACATGTTCTTAAAACTAATTCAAGTTTGGACCAGAAATATCTGTCGGTTTTCAAAATCTTCTGATCAACAAAACTCAAACAGCTGGATGAGAGGCATATCACATGTCTTTAAAAGAACTCCATGCCCGAGTGCACGTGGGATTTGTGCACAACGTCAATGAGAGACAAGTTTTTCTCTGAGACCTTCGGTTTTCTCCACTGTTGCTCCATATTCCTTCATGTATCGTGCGGCTGAAGTTCCACACAGACAGCCTCACCACATCTCCTTTTCCCGCGAGCTGTGTTTATCTAAATCTGTAAGACTTCAACATTTTCCTACTTCAGCAGACACTGAACACGTTTGCGTCAAATGTCATGACCAGATATTCCAAATAAAGTACAAAAATGTTATTAAGACATTATTAAACATTTAACAGTAGTTGAAAAATACCAGCAGGAATGCTTCACTATACTCTCACCTGAGAAGTGAGTTGTGATAACACGTAAAATATTCAGTTTATGGACTTCAGTGTTTGGACGGTGGGTGTTATCTGTTACTATGGCAAATCCTCAAGTTTCAGGACATTTTCTCTGATTTTTACGAAAACAAAATCAAGGAACTGAGGTATAGGCGAACAAGCGAGATTTCAGGTTTTCAATGCGACGAGTATGAAGGCGGCTGTGTAGTCTCGTCGAAGTTCACCGACGTCTTAGATGTGCTTACTGCCTCCATGAACCCATCACCTTGACGATTTATACGAGAGTGCACGGCGTAACAACCCAAAGACAGTCATATTTATAAGCAAATAGTTTATTACACAACGCCACACGAAATTCATTGCGGTCTACTCACTTCCAGGAGAAACTACTTTCAATATTAAACAGGATCCAATTTTTTATACAAAGATAGGAAGACTCTAGGAAAAGAATATTCCATTCTTCCGGCTTTAATCGTCAAATTTACGTAACCTATGGCTGAATGTAAATATTTGAACCAAAAGAATTGATACAAATCACCAACAGAAAGTATTATCACTTAATTTCAAGTACGTTCTTGACTTAATTCTCTCAACGGGTAAATAAGGTTTGAAACGAAATATCTAGAGACGCCAACATTGTGAAACAAAATTATATTTTTAAACGTTTGTCAATGAATTTAAAATAAACCACAGACCTCGGCTGTCGTCAGGAAATACCCGAGATCTCGTCTCAGACAGGTTTACCTTAATTCTCTAAGTACCGGATAACACTAAACACCTTAATGTTACGACCGAGCATTTGGCAATCCTGTTTCTATTTCGAAAAGGTGACGGGTACAGATCTACACAATGGAAACTGGCTATTTCTACTGAGGTTTTCTTTTCATTCCTCGGTCCCTCCGAGCAAATGCGGAATTGTACCATAAATAAGGCCAAAACCGCCTCCTTTTATATCCTTCACAATTCACCATTATTTAATCACCCTACCTTTCGAAGCCTGAGCTAATCATAAATCGCAGATGATGATAATTATGAACAGACCGGACACTTACTCTTCTGTAGTCGTATTTCATATTTCAATGCCAGAATTTAACCTCTGAAGTTGTTACAGTCAGTGCTTCTTCAGAAGCTAACAGCCCCTCAAGACAATTAATTAAATTCGCAGTGTATTACAAAAAAGAAACAAGGTCATTAAAGTGTTCACAAAAGCCCGCCACTGGACCTTATCCTAAGTTAGATTAGTTTAGTTCACATCTGCTGCTCGAAGACACATTTTAATATTATCCTCTGATCTACGTCAGAAGTTTCCAAAGTTGTCTCATCTCTTCAGATTTTTCGTCTAAAATGTTGTACGCATTGCTTGCCTCTTCGTAACGCCTATTTCATTGTCACTGGTTTCATCTGGTGTGTTATAATGGTCCTCGTTAAGCTATTTTCTCCAACCTCCTCTTTCGAGCCATTCTAGTGTACACAGTCTTCAAATAAACTAAGTGATAACACAATTTTCGTGTTTAATTTTGGTTCATACAAATTAGTCTGTAAGAATGGAAACCCAAGATTAATCTAAATACAAAAAGACTGGAAAGGATTACTCTTTGAAGTACATCAACATTCCAAAGGCGTACTTCACTCTACCGCCACGGTGGTCTAGCGGTTAGAACGCTGGCCTTGTAATCCTCGGGTCTCGGGTTCGATTCCCGGCGGTGCCAGAATTTATAACTTGAGTTGGGCAAGGCCGTGGTCTAGGCAACACGGAGTTTTCCTCCGTGGCATCCCAACAATTACTCCATTCACACACAGAAGAAGGCAATGGCAAACCACTTCTGGATCATCTGCCAAGAACGTATATGAACAGGTCCCAGTCCGAGAAAAGGATGGAAGGATCCTGTTCATATGGACCTGTCGTCAGACAGAACACTAAATAAAAATAAATACTTCACTCTACATCATGTATGACACTGTTGCGTTCTAGAAAACTGAGGTTATCTGGCATCTCGTGTCTAAGGCCATTTCGCAACATCGTCTTCAAGCGATGACTTCGCCCAAAAGTTGTTTCGCAACTATGGGAGGTCTTTGATCCCATTGTTGTACAACAATAGTTTCCAATAATGGAGTTGACTCTTGCGGGCAGATAGACAATTGTTATTTGCTCGCGCTTTGGTGTGAAAAACCTTGAGATTTTACGCTCTCACAGCGGTGAGTCTGAAGATGGCTGTCTTCTGGGTTGTTGTGCCGTGTAGTCTGCTGGAAGTTTACGGACGTCTCAGAGGTCCTTGCTGCTGTCATTATCATTGTCAGCGTATGATTAGGATGACGGAGTCATTAAGCATATCTGAAACGTCGTTAAAATTTTACTTTACAATATACATGGTGCAACGTCTCAAAGGATTGTAAACTCCGCCTAACAGTCTAGTTTTAATATTTATTCCACAAAACGTCGGAAAAGAAAGTTGTACAATCTTAAAAAATTTGTTGCTGAATTATCTGGCTTCAAATGATGACTGTTAAGAGGGTTAGTTGTTAAGTTTGTCTGTCAGTCAAACGCGGCTTAACCCCACTCCCTTGACAAGAGGGCTCTTCGACTTAAGAATGAATCTTGGTTTGTAAGTGAATTAAAGTTTGACTGCTGTAACACAGGTTGATATAAATAAATATCTGACGTCTGTGTTCATTTCGAATGTATCAAGTTAGCAAATCTATCTCTGACGAATAAAATCATGTATTATTACATTAAGGCTGTACATCGTCGTTGATAGATTGTCTCTGATGTTTCAGTCGCAAATACCAGCATATATTTACGTATTTTTAGGGAACGTCAAGTTATAACACATATTTGTTAGCAAGGTAAAAGACTTGAGGTGTGACTTGTCAAATATTCTGCCAATCTATTTTAGCTAAACACAAGTAATGTTGCAAATATTATATAAATTGTCTCCTATAAATTACTTTTTATATCCACACTGAGAATGTGTAAGAAAACTGAGAAGAGCGTGATATATATATGTTTTATGAAATGTAAAATTGCATCGATTTTAAAATCAATTTAATTTATATTAACTTTTTAAAAACGGTACAACTAATTGCACCAATCACTCGATATACAAACGTGATTCTTTTGAAGAAATTTGTTCACAAAGTGGAAATTCGTAAATCGAAAATGAACTTATTAATTTAAATTTAAAAAATCACTCAATGTTTTCCGACACATGTCAGAATAACATGCAATCACAAAAAATAAGGACAGTATTGGTTTTGATGATAGTTATTAATTTTAATTAGGTAAAGCACTGCTGAAATGTTAAATAAGGCGTTTACATTGTACAGCATATATATTGTTTAAATCTTGTCCGTCTAATCACAATAAATTCTTATTAAATATTAAAATATTACATTAATTAACATTTAAAATATTTAAAATATTAAATGATGTTCTTTATCGAAATATTCGACATTTACATTAGACCATTTCGATAAAGAACTTCATTTAATATTTTAAATGTCAATTAATGTAATATTTTAATATTTAATAAGAATTTATTGTTATTAGACGGACAAGATTTAAACAATATATATTAATTATATCACAATATGACGCAACTTTACCATCTCATTGTACAGCAGTTACTGTGTTACTATTTTTACAGTAAAATCATCAGAACCTGTTGTTTTTCTCCGCGTTCCTTACTTGCGAAGCGGACACTCAACCATAGGAGAAATGTTGGCTATTCTTTGTAACGAAAATAATGTTCATAAAGTTATAAACAGGAATAAATTTACGTGGTTCGTTGTATCGAAAATTTGTAAATCGGAAGTTCCTAAATCAGTGGATATCGATAAGAAAGGGATTTATGACGTATCATAATTATCGTTTAGTGGCATTCAGCGACAGTTTGTGGCTCCATGTTAAAATATTTTCTTTTGTCAAATCCATTATACAGATGTCCGAAAAATATGTATACATAGCAGAAACTTTGGTGGCTGTTCGTCGCTGTCAGATGTGCCACGAAGCTAATGGTGATCACTTTGAATCGCTAATTCACAAATTGACAGTACTGACGTATGTAATGATTTCGTTTATTAAAATTTATTCATTTCGTTTATGAATGTGTGTACACATATTTCGAAACACCGTGTAGTTATGTAAATAACGCCAGTTAGACGACTGCTTACGCCTTGTCCTTCCTTACTTGAAACTGTTGGCATTAGCGTTCTTGTTTGAAGATCTAGACTTTCGCCTTTGTTTACTTTTGGTTCATCAATTAATTTTAAATCAGCCGAAAATGTATGATATAAATATATTTAATAATAATATTTAAGTGATCCGTCTTCGTACAAATAGTATAGAACATCACTAACATGGAAACAGAGTGAGTTTGTGTCAGGTGAAATTATAACTATCATAGTTATCCTTTCACGTGGTTCCAAACAAAGTGGCCTCTCTGGACAGTGGAACGACAATTATACTTTTCATAAAATGTCGGTTTATCAAAGATCTTTCATCTGTTTATGTTACATATATAATAATAATAATAATAATAATAATAATAATGAATTGGAAGGTATGTGGAAGTCAGCGGTCATGGTATAATTTTTATGCCTGAAAGGACTGAGAATATCCTCGAAATTCTCAATCAGGATAGCTGTCCTGGCCAACATTCGAGCCCAGAACCTCCCGTCTGCCAACAGCCAGTTTCATAAAGCTGCTGCCCTCAGTGTTTCTTACCCACAGACTGTTGTATCTCATTACAAAATTATGCAGTGTTCAGGATTGGAACATCATTTGCAATTTTTGGAATATTGCAGAACAATTCTGGTCGCCCCAAGCACAGCATCATTCTTCTACATCGAGCTGCGTTCCTTTCTCTTCAGAGTGATACCTTTGTTTGTTGTTTGACTTATTTAAAGACCTTTCCTCAACTACATAAGTTATATAGCTTCGAATGGGAAGATAGCGATGGATTGCAAAGAATGTAGAAGGACGTGCTTATGGCATCAGCCGAGCGTTTCCAAACGTTTCTGTTCGCGATCCAGGATTTCAAAATTCTTCTGCCTGACGAACTTCGTCAGTTATAGGCAAATTAGAATTTTTTTTGTAAATATAACAGTGTTATATTTTGATATTTGTTGTTTGAATAGAGGTGCCCGAATTTATAACTTGTGTTGGGCAAGGCCGTGGTCTAGGCAACACGGAGTTTTCCTCCGTGGCATCCCAACAATTACTCCATTCACACACAGAAGAAGGCAATGGCAAACCACTTCTGGATCATCTGCCAAGAACGTATATGAACAGGCCCCAGTCCGAGAAAAGGATGGAAGGATCCTGTTCATATGGACCTGTCGTCACACAGAACACTAAATAAAAATAAATAAATAACATTTACAAGTACAAAAATAATCTAAAAATCGTTGGCAACACTTGCTTGGCCAAATTAACAATAATATAAACATTTTTACGTTTTGTCTTTCGCAAAGTGACCAATCAAAGTTTCCTCGCGCCCCAACTTTGAGTCGCGATCCAAAGTTTGGGGCTTTTTGCAATAGCCTTAAATCATTAACAACTTCGTTGAGACAATAATCTTAAAATTGAGATTCGAACCAGTGACCTCTAAACTTTGTACCAGGAATGGAAATCATTCCCCTCCGCCATACTATCTGTGAATTCGCTTCACCCTTTCTCATAGCTTTCAGAAGTTCCTCACGTTCTAGCTCCTTATGGGCCTAGGCCACACGCATGACACCAGGTCATTGATGTAACAAACAATGCTAACCGGGATCGTATTTGGAACAAATTCTTGCAACGATGGGAACAGATTATTGACTCGTAACAGTGGTCTCGGATTACATTCCAGAAGAATTAACAATGGATATCATTGTTGTCCCTGATACCATTGTTGCATTTGTAATTCCGTTCGAGTATGAAGCTGCAGTTGTTTTGAGCAGTGGTTATAAACGAAACAACCTGGTGACGTTATGTGGCGTCAGAAACTGCAGTCGAAATCCTGAGAGTACACATTTGTAATAACGTTTATTATTTACGGTTTATCATTTTACCAGCCCACAAAAAGTGTAGCAGTTTATAAATGACACGTGACTAGTTTACTAATTTTAACGTATGATGAAGCCGTGATTCTATATAAATTCTAATCCATTAATCATTTCAAACGAAATTATTCTGGTTGCCGAGTAACAGAACAAGCGAACACTTAATTTTCACCTTGTACCAATTTATTTCTCGTGTCTAGACGAGGACAAAGATTTAAAAGTTTGTTACATCTTATTTGGGCCTACATTTAAGCGTAATTAGCTTACAGTAGCTGCTAAAAAATTGCATGATTCAGGATCATAACAAAATCGTTCAGCATTGCGACAATCAGCGGAGCCCAGAGAAGTAAAGACAGAATGATTTGAGGTTCTCACAGCGGTGAGTATAAAGATTTCCGTCTTCTAGGTTGTTGCCCCGTGTAGTCTCGTCGATGTTTACCAACGTTTCAGTGGTCATACTTCCTCCATCATCAGGGCGATGAAGATTTCTGTCTTCAGGGTTGTTGCGCCGTGTAGTCTCGTCGATGTTAACCAACGTTACAGTGGTCATACTGCCTCCATCATCAGAGTGATGAAGATTTCTGTCTTCTGGGTTGTTGCGCCGTGTAGTCTGGTCGATGTTTACCAACGTTTCAGTGGTCATACTTCCTCCATCATCAGGGCGATGAAGATTTCTGTCTTCAGGGTTGTTGCGCCGTGTAGTCTCGTCGATGTTAACCAACGTTACAGTGGTCATACTGCCTCCATCATCAGAGTGATGAAGATTTCTGTCTTCTGGGTTGTTGCGCTGTGTATTCTGGTCGATGTTAACCAACGTTTCAGTGGTCATACTGCCTCCATCATCAGAGTGATGAAGATTTCTGTCTTCTGGGTTGTTGCGCCGTGTGGTCTGGTCGATGTTTACCAACGTTTCAGGGGTCATACTGCCTCCGTCATCAGGGCGATGAAGATTTCTGTCTTCTGGGTTGTTGCGCTGTGTAGTCTGGTCGATGTTAACCAACGTTTCAGTGGTCATACTGCCTCCATCATCAGAGTGATGAAGATTTCTGTCTTCTGGGTTGTTGCGCCGTGTAGTCTGGTCGATTTTAACCAACGTTTCAGGGGTCATACTGCCTCCGTCATCAGGGCGATGAAGATTTCTGTCTTCTGGGTTGTTGCGCTGTGTAGTCTGGTCGATGTTAACCAACGTTTCAGTGGTCATACTGCCTCCATCATCAGAGTGATGAAGATTTCTGTCTTCTGGGTTGTTGCGCCGTGTAGTCTGGTCGATTTTAACCAACGTTTCAGAGGTCATACTGCCTCCTTCATCAGGGCGATGAATATGAAGATTTCTGTCTTCTGGGTTGTTGCGCCGTGTAGTATGGTAGATGTTTACCAACGTTTCACAGGTCATACTGCCTCCGCCATCAGGGCGATGAATGTGCCAATTGGCAATTGACCCTGCAAATGCGGGACAATTGCGAATGAAAAGAAAATTATTCTAATGATTTCATTCATTTTCCATTAATGCGTACCTATTTTATACTTAACCGTCACGGTGGTCTAGCGGTCAGAACGCTGGTCTTGTAATCCTGGGATCCCGGGTTCGATTCCCGGTAGTGCCCGGATTTATAACTTGTGTTGGGCAAGGCCGTGGTCCAGGTATCACGGAGTTTTCTTCCGGGGCTTTCCCGGTTTCTCCGTTGCATCCCAACAATTACTCCATTTACACACAGAAGAAGGTAATGGCAAACCACTTCTGGATCATTTGCCTAGGAAACATATGAACAGGTTCAGAGGGAACTTGTTCATATGTCACCAGGGGTCGGCTCCGACCCGATGGTACCAAAAAATGTATACTTGAAAATCCAAGTCTTCGTAGCTCTTGAGTACACCGTCCTTCTGTAGCCTGGCCTTGGGCCGTAACAGGAGACAATTTATTCATATCATCGCATACAATTTCCATAACGTCTCTCCACAAAGTTTTCATCAAAATATTTCCTTCCATGCTACATACGTGCTACGTGTCCACTGTACACGTTACCCTAATTCAGTTAAATTATGAATATCAAATAATGATTTTGCAATATGTATTTTAAGCTTTAGTGCAGCGTACAATGAAGAACTTCATAACAACCATCTCTTTAAGAAACATTATTAAAATGATAAAATCAATGAAGAGATTTGTTTGAGGCATGTAACAGGCAAAATTTTGATCGTAAAGCCCGGAAAGGAAAAGGCCTCTTGGGAAACAAGAGGAATAGATAAAGGGATAATATTAAAATACTGTTTAAACAAATATGGTGTAAAGATTTCACTGTGTTTATCTGCAGAAAGGGGCGAATGACTAAGGCTTGTGAAAAGGTTCGGGTTACGTGAAAGCAAAATGTTTCATCAAAACTAAATAACTCTAAGCCTCTGAAGCATTTTGCTAATGAGCTTCGGTAGTTATTTTCCTTGCATCATTTTTTGAGGTAACGAATGGGAATGGAGAACCAAGCGAACAGATAAAGACCGATCAGAACGGAGTTGGTCATTTGTAAAACCACGTGAGTATACAAAATTCACTTTAGAGACAAGTAGAAATAAATATGCTAACAGGGACACTACTTATTTTACGTTTGATTTAGTTTTCCCCAAGAATATTTGGCAGGAGATCTAGTTTTTATAATTATAATTCATTAACATAATTTGTAACTAAAGTTATTTTTTGGACTAGTCTTGTTTTGAAAAGCACCCGCATAATATTAAAATATCTCTGTATGATTCATGTTCTACCACGACTGAGGTGAGAAATTTAAAAACCCCATAGATTTCAGTGATTTCTGTATGATCAAAATCTAAACAAAACTTAGTAATAAAATAACGAGTCCAGGACTTATGTCGTTTCACCAGGAAACAGACTATGAGGCTGCCCACGCACAGTAAAGGATTTGACTGGTGTGGTTCTTGTGGGAAACGATGTATTTGTCCCTGGTAATTGCCATTGTAACAGCAGTTCAGTTCACTCAGAAAAGTAGACTCGTTTGGTTCTTCAGATTATCGATTCATTTGGTTTTCGAGAAAGAAGGAAGTGTATCACAGAACGCGGTTTCAGTAGTGGTTTAGTTGGCATGAGTCATGTCTTTGTTTGGAAGAAAATTGTAGTTAGGTCAGTCTCGTTTTATGGCACGCACGAAATACGCAAGACTTTCACGATACAAGGAGATTGTAAGCAGGCACGTAACAACCAAAAAATGCCCAAATGCAGCTCATTCCAGGTGAGCCAACTCCACTTCCTGGCGTGTGATCTGGGACACATTGTGTAACTTATCTTACATGCACAGAGCAAGTCAGTTGCCTGCGCGCGCCGTCCATTTGCTACTACTGATCGTGTTTTGTTTTCTTCCGGGTCCGTTACGTATTGCCAACAATTAAGTAACATAGAACATGCTCCACTGCTAACAACCTACTGTATAATTTTGCGTGCCAACGAAAATTAATCAGAAGTCGTTCTGTCGTAATATATAAACGTGTACAGAGCCGTGATTTGGTCTGTATGTGTTCTGAACATTATTTCCATACCACAAGATGTTATGTCACCACGTAATTAAATAAGAAAGTAGTTACTGCCGGTTAGGTTTCAGACACTGTATATGGCGACTAACTTTCTTTGTTTAGAAGGTAAATAAATCAAATCCTGTTTGTTTCTCCATACGTTTCGTCAGTCACTGTTTTCTTAAAAGTTTTGCGGGGAATGTCATGACAAATTTTATAAAACTTTCGAAAAGTTTAATAGAAAATGTAAAAGAAAACTGAAATGTGGGCCTTACGAAACGAAACAAAATATCGACTTGTTTCACGTTGACTTGATTTGAGTCAGAAAAGGCCCTAGGCTGACAAACAGCTATTTAGACTGAGAATTTTACTCAGCTCTTGAACACGAATTTCTGAAAATATTAACAGAAACAGTCATAACTAATTTCTTATATAATCTCTCACGATTTTATAGCAATTTTTAGCCTGTGGCTGAACTTCGGTAAATGTGAAGTTTCAAGTTTTCATGGCGGCGAGTAGGAAGTTGGATGTCTTCTGGGTTGTTGTACGATGTAGTCTGATATAGGTTAACCGATGTGTCAAAGATGTCTGCTGCTTCCATCATCAGGGCGATGACTCATGCTGAACTAAAGAGTGCTAGAGTCGTGACAAAGGACAGATATAGCATAATATATGATAAAAACAATGGTCTATGTTTGGTGAGTTCAATGTCACCGCGGCATGGCACGTCCTCAGGTTGAGAATAGAGGAGAATGCCTCCAGATATAGAGAGTAGCTGAGAATATGTTTAATAAGCAGTTGCGGACAGCTGACAAGGCGTGGTCTTCCCTAATCTTAAAAACGTATTTTGTTAACGAAATGTTCAAAAGGGCCTCGGATTTGGACGGATTCTTTGGCACGAACGAAGCAATGTTTTAAGGACATTCGATTGGGCACGTAGAATATTAGGAGTCTCTAAGGGCAGGTTCGATCAAGTCAGTACCGGGGGGGGGGGGTTAGAGAAGTAAAAGCTAGATTTAGTGGGAACACCAGAGGTTAGGTGGGGAGGGGAGGGGTATCAATCAGCAGAAAATTGCACATTTTTCTATGGAAAAAGAAACGTTAATCACCACTTAGGGACATGATTTTTCGAACGTAATAGAATTGTTTCAGCAGCTAAAAGTAGAGTTTGTTAGTGACGCGATGTCGTATGTAATTCTAAATGGTCCTTGGTGTGATTGTACTGAATGTGCATGCCCCACCTGAGGATGAAGATGAAACACTTCTACAAAGAACGAGAACAAATATTTGACAGTTCCCTAGGTGTCATATTATAATATTTCCAGGCGATTTCAATGCGAAGGGAGGGAGGGAGGGAGGATAATTTTAAACCGATAATTGGCAAGGAAATTCTACATGGAATTAGTAATGATAGTGGGGTCAGTGTAGTTAATTTTATAACTTCAAAGAATGTAATTTTCAAAAGCACAACATTTTTTCACCGTAATATTCATAAACATACTTTGACTTTTTCTGATGGTGTCACACATAACCAGATAGTTCAAGTTTTAACTGGCAAAAGACGACATTCCAATGTATTAGAAGTCGCATCTTTCAGAGGAGTAGACTTTAGTACTATCATTACCTGATAGTAGCAAAATTAAGTGAGAGACTTTTAGTACGTAAACAAGCAAGGCAAAAGTTGGATTTAGAAAGATTTGATTTGAAGAAACTCAATGATGTAGAAGTTAAAGGAAAGTACTAGATAGAAATCTCTAATGGATTTGTGGCTTTAGAGAACTTACATGACAGTTTGAATATTAATAGACACACGGAAACAGACTAAATTACAATGATTGCAAAATCCAAGCTAATTCAGTGGAGACAATCTGATAAATTGAAGACATGAAACCAGCAGAACATTTAAGAATAAGAAGAGGGAATACCCCCAAAACAAAATTAATGAACTTGAAAACAATTATAGAAATAAAAATACCTGAGATTTATAAAAACGCATAAATGAATTTAAGGAATATTACCAACCTATAGTTAATATTATTAAAGATGAGAATGGTTATCTGTTCGCAGATCCCCACAGGATTTTTAATATTCAGAAAACATTCTTGAACCAGGTGTTAAATGTTTACGGGCTTCATGATATTACTCAGATAGAAACGCAAGGCTGAGGTATTAGGGCCAGAATCTAGCTTTATTGAAGTGGAAACTGCTATCGAGAAGTTTAAAAAGTATAAATCCTCGGGTACTGGTCAGATTCCGGCCTAATTGATTGCGTTTCCAAACACACAAACTTATTTGCTCTATATGGAATAAGGTGAAAATGTCACATCAATGGATAAATGGATCAATGGAAGGAATCCATAATTATTCCTATTAATTGGAAGGGGGACAAGACTGAGTGTGGTAATTGCCGAGGAATTTCTCTGCTATCAACCTCGTTCAAAATTCTATGAAACATTCTTCTGGCGAGATTAACTCCACATGTGAATAAAATTATTGGGGATCATCAATGTGGGTTCAGACAAAACAGATCAACAATTGATCAGATCCTTTGTATTTGTCAGATACTAGAGAAAAAATGGGAGTTCGGTGGGACCGTACATCAGTTATTTATAGATTTCAAAAAAGCCTATGACTCTGTGAAGAGAGAAGTGCTATATAATATTCTTATTGAATTTGGTGTACCAAAGAAGCTAGTGGGTCTAATAAAAATGTGCTTAAATGAAACTCATAGCAAAATTCGTATAGGAAAATATTTATCTGTGTAATTTTCTATCAAGAACGGTCTAAAACAAGGAGATGCTTTGTCTCCCTTGCTCTTTAACTTTGCGCTAGAATACACCATCAGGAAAGTCCAAGGTAGGCAGGAGGGTTTGCAATTGAATGGGACACATCAGCTATTGACATATGCTGATGATGTTAATTTATTGGGGGACGATATGAATACAATAAAGAGGAACACAGAAGTTTTACTAGAGGCCAGTAGACAAGTGGGGCTGGAAGTAAATTAAGAAAAAACTAAGTACATGTTAGTATCTCGTCATCAGAAGACAGGTGGGCAAAATTGTCTTAGGGTAGCTAATAAGTCCTTTGAATGTGTTACAAAGTTCAAATATTTGGGAACAACAATAACAAATTAAAATGACACTCATGAGGAAGTTAGGAGGAGATTAAATTCCGGAAATGCTTGCTACTTCTCAGCGCAAAATATTTTATTTTCCCGTCTGCTTTCTAAGAACCTAGAGATCAAAATGCACAAAACAATAATGTTGCCTGTTTTGTATGGGTGCAAAACATGGTCTCTCACTCAGAGGGAGGAACACAGACTGCAGGTGTTTGAGAACAGAGTGTTGAGGGGGATATTTGGGCCTAGGAGAGAAGACGGTGGGGCATGGAGAAAATTACATAATGACGAACTTCAAAATTTATACTCCTCCCCAGTATTGTCATGGTGATTAAGTCGAGAAGAATGAGATGGGCTGGGCATGTAGCGCGCATGGATGGGACAAGAGGTGTGCACCGGGTATTGGTTGGGAAGCCTCAAAGGAAGAGTCTACTGAGGAGACCTAGACGTAGATGGGAGGATAATCTCAGGCGGGAACTATGAGAGATAGGAGTTGAAGGAAACTGGATTTTGTTCATCCGGTACAGGGACCGGTAGAGGGCTGTGGTTAGTTCGGTGATGAACCTTCGGATTCCGTAAGCCATCTGGTTGGTTGGGTCCACTATTTGGGAAGCCTCAGGGGAAGACACATCTGGGGAGACCTAGACGTAGATGGGAGGATAATGTCAGGCGGGATCTATGGGAGATAGGAGTTGAAGGTGACTGGATTTTGTTGGCCCAGGACAGAGTCCGGTGGAGGGCTTTGGTTAATTCGGTGATGAACCTTCGGGTTCCGTAAGCCAGCTAGCTAGTTAGTTAGTTAGTTAGTTCTGAGGGAAATATTTGGACCTAAAAGTGACAGTACAGGAAGCTGGATAAAACTCCAAAGTGAGGAGTTCCATAATTTGTACTCTTGAGCATATTATTATGAGAATGATCACAGAGAGAAGAGTGAGACTGGTGGGACATGGAGCGGGCATGGGGAAGATGAAAAATGTGTACAGAATTTTGTGTGGGAAGTCTCGAGTGAAAGAAGGGCTAGACAAATGGATGTGTGTGTGAGGGGGATTATAAAGAAACCGGTAGCACGCCCTTGTAAAAATCATGATGAACGTCGGGGTTTCAAAAGGAGGGACATTTTACTAGCTGAACGACTTTTAGCTCCTCAAGAAGGGCTGCTTCATGGAGTTAGATCCCGCACAGAGCAAATCTGCATCACAAAGTCAGTGTTTTGATCGTGGTCAGGATAATAACCCCTGCTTATTTCAAGAACCAAGCCATGTCCACTCCCATCAACGTGTTGAGTGAGCGAGTCAGATGAAGCGTGATTATGTGGTCAGTGACTTCTGTAGGCCGAACGACCACGTTCTAAGACCAGTAAAGAACCCGCTAAGAAAACCGGCTCTCAGTCGACCTTGGAAGACCTTGGAGCCCAGTGGTAGATAGATGCATAGATTACCTCCTGCCAGCGCGTCAGTAGAGGTCACATGAGCAGAAAGCTGGCCATTGGTCCGCGTCGCTGTCATAGCTTCGCGTCGATTAAGTAAATATAGCTTTCCGTTTTCCATCACGACACTTCACTGTAAATCTCTTCACCTAGCAGGGCACCTCATGTCTGCTTCACTAATCTCCCCGTGCCATTAACCAAGTGAGGAACTGTCTTCGCTTACCCTCGCCCCATTACTGACAGATATAATGAGAAGCAAATGTCTCTCAGACTGTCAAGAAATTCCCCGCCTTTAAGGAACTTGTATGTTGATCAGTGTTCATAAGAGCCTTCATTGTTTACTATCTTCAAATAGCCAATCTTCGTGTATTATTTCCTCAACATTCATTTTAATTTTATATTTTCGCCTGTATTAGGACTATCAAATGATATCTTTCTTAAGATATCCCGACTAAAATACTGTACGCATTTCTCATCTAGCAGTTGCTGTCTCCCCGAAAGCGACAGACCAATTTCAAGGTGATAGGAAAGCCAGGCAACCCTTTCCTGACATTATTTTTGTCAAGAAACAAATTAAATTGAAAGCAATAAATGAAAAGAGAACGTCATATTAATTGTCGAAAATATCCACCGAGTTCTGTATCGTCACTTAATACCGAAGGTTAATGGAAACGTTTTATGTTCTACACGCTTCCCGTGTCACGGAAACGATTTACCAGACGAGATATCGTCTATTTGTTCTGCACGGGAGAATCGGGAAATGCGTCCCTAAATTCATTTCGGCGAAGTTGTGTGTTTATTAGTCCAACCGAATTGCACTGAATTGCAACCATCAACAAGAACATGAGATGTGTGACTTTTCCACCAAACTATTCTTCCAGTCAGTGCTACTGTTTTCAATAAGAGAGTGTTTTCATGTCAGACAATTTATGAAACTTGTATGCTATTCCTTTGAAATTAGAGTCCGCATTTTCAACATCGCTGTCACAAATCCCCTTCACTGGACGCAATCCTAAGCCAGTCTAATCCAATTGCATTTCTAAAATGCATTTCATTCAAGTTTTTATCACGTCTTGCAAGTGGTCGCTTTCTGATATGTTTCCTTACCATGACCTGTGATCCTAACCGAATGTCGGTACAATCGAACAGAATACTGAAACAATAAAAACAAAAAAATTAATTTCCGTCTCTCTCAGGTATGGAAATAATTAATCATAATGATCAAAACGTATGCAAAAATAGATCGTTTTATTATAAAATGTTATAATTGACAATGCCCAATATCTAACATGTCATAATGCGACTAACTTTCTTTGATGCAGATTATGTTAATTTTATGGACGGGAACATAGCAAATACGTTGAAGAAAACGTAGGTGCTCTATTACATTCTAGTGAGGACGCTGGTAGTAAGTAAGCGCGGAGAAAACTGTACGAGGTGCGATCGGAAAGTTTCAAGACTGTGTCAATAGAGGGCGAACCGGATGTAGTACGAGCTTCTGCCGCTAGGGGGTGCGGCCTACATTCATAGTGAATCAGTATGCCAGCCGGCATCATCGAATTAGCATTTGGTTTTTAGTTACGGGCGTTTTGGTAGTGCATTACACCGATGGTGCTTGACAGGCTGACAACGAAAGATTTCCAGGGATGCTTCCAGGCTTGGCAGCGGCGCTGGGATCGTTGTGTTCACTCCCAGGGAAACTACTTCGAGGGTGATGGATGAATTTAATACCTGAGATAAGTGTACGGGTTTTTTTATAGGCGCAGTCTTGAAACTTTCCGATCGCACCTCGTATTCATGTCTTGTCACCAGACTGCATGTTAGAACCTTAATACAAAAAGTATGTAATAATTATTTCGCAAATTGGTAAATTTTAAACACCGTATCTCCTGGATTTTAAAGTGCATTTTTTCACATTTTAATTTGTTTTTAAGTCTGGGAGAGAAAGGAATCAAAATTACATAAACGGAGAAATTGTGAGCTGATTAAATTTAGGGAACGCCACCACGCAGTCTAGAATCTTTCGTCTTTCCCCCATTTTCTGTAACTGCAGATGTAAGATATTTACCTGTGTTGTGTGGTTTCTCATCTAAGGGAAATAACGCATATACTGAATATGTTTGAAAATTTGGTTGCTGACGGAAACATTGGAACTGAGAGGCTGGAAGTAACAAGTGAACGGCAAAAGTTATAAACGAAACTTGATAAGTTACTCCAAACATTGTCATCGTATTCAAATCAAAGAGAATAGGATGGCCGGTTCATGCAACACGCTTGGGGAGATGGGAAATTCTGACAAAATTTTGAAAGAAAACATTAAGCGAAGATGACACTGGGAGACGTAGTCATTATTAATGGATATACTGTCCCAGAATTTAATTCAGTAGCTGGGTCTTGTGAACACAGTAGTGAACCTACGTGTTCCATAAAAGAAGGGGAAACTTGTTAACCAACTAATTGAATCTATTCAATTCTTTGCACCAAGCATCATGGAGTTACTTAGCTAGTGGAGAGAATTTTCTAGTTGAGTGATAACGTTACTTCGCAAATTATTAAGAATTCCACTACAGAAACTTCTCACCTAATATCCCAGATATCAGAAGCAGCTATAATCTTCAGTCTACATTCTGTAAGATGCGTGAATGATTAAGAACTATTTATCATTTGGTTCAACGAAAGTAATTGCTTTCTTCTACGGTTCATGCACGCTTGTTTTCTTCAAGATATGTCGTAAATTAAAACTTCTCAATTAAAGAAAATAAAATACCAGAACAGACGTGAAGTGTCGTGACTCGGCGCTAAATATCTTAATGGTCACTAAGAATGTCAGTGTCTTTGTTAGCCTAGAGTTGTTCGTTCTGATTCTGATCCTAGAACATGGCTTCTAACGAGGCAGACGTCATAAAATAGCAATTAGAGGCAAATCACTTCAAGGCTGTTTTCAACCCAAGTCTTCTTTCTGCACTAACTCATTCGTAGAAGGAACGTAAGAAAAATATAACAAAGTAATGTGATTATACTTGTTATGTGTTTCTTAACTGGCAAATCGCGACCTCCTTTGTCAATGGAGACGCATTTTGAATAAATTTGCACTGCTGTGTAGTTTTGTGAACAGGGTGTTGAGGAGGATATTTGAGCCTAGGAGAGAAGACGATGGGGCGTGAAGGAAACTGAATAATGATGAGCTTAAAAATCTGTACTCCTCCCCCAGTATTGTGAGGGTGATTAAGTCGAGAAGAATGAGATGGGCTGGGCATGTAGCGCGCATGGATGGGACAAGAGGTGTGCACCGGGTATTGGTTGGGAAGCCTCAAAGGAAGAGACTACTGAGGAGATCTAGACGTAGATGGGAGGATAATCTCAGGCGGGATCTATGGGAGATAGGAGTTGAAGGACACTGGATGTTGGTGGCCTAGGACAGGAAACGGTGGAGGGCTTTGGTTAATTCGGTGATGAACCTTCGGGTTCCGTAAGCCATCTGGTTGGTTGGGTCCACTATTTGGGAAGCCTGAGGGGAAGAGACCGCTGGGGAGACCTAGACGTAGATCGGAGGATAATCTCAGGCGGGATCTATGGGAGATAGGCGTTGAAGGGGACTGGATTTTGTTGGCCCAGGACAGGGAACGGTAGAGGGCTTTGGTTAATTCGGTGATGAACCTTCGGGTTCCGAAAGCCATCTGGTTGGTTGGGTCCACTATTTGGGAAGCCTGAGGGGAAGAGACCGCTGGGGAGACCTAGACGTAGATGGGAGGATAATGTCAGGCGGGATCTATGGGAGATAGGAGTTGAAGGAGACTGGATTTTGTTGGCATAGGACAGAGTCCGGTGGAGGGCTTTGGTTAATTCGATGATGAACCTTCGGGTTCGGTAAGCCATCTAGTTAGTTAGTTAGTTAGTTAGTTAGTTAGTGTAGTTTTGTAGAAGCTGACCACTGTTTCAGAGCTGATGATAGAGGCACTCGTCGCCCAGATGATGGCGTCATTACGCACTTCTGAAACGTCGGTCAATTTCTGGGAAACTACACGTTGTAACATCCCAGAAAACAGCCAACTTTGTACTCGCCGTTTGAACCTGAAATCCAGTGGCAATGAATGATCGGGTTCCATAAAACTGAGGGAATTTGTTGACTAGTTCAGCGAGTCTCAGCTTCTAAAGAAGGATTCTATTCCGTACAGTGAGCAGCTGCGTCTTCAAATTTTGTTGAACATGCAATTGAAACTTCCTACGAGTGTATACGACGGACGACGCACGAGCAGAAAAAGTACAAATTTACCAAAGAAACATTGCGATGTTCTGCATAAATCTGACACATCAGCTGATAAAATTATTGGGCCCAGTCTCTTTGTAAAATGTATATTTTAACCAACTTATGCCTTTGGTGTGGACATATCAAGGTGATATGTTATTCTTCAGTTATTTAACAACACTTCTTCAACTTGATTGATAACGCAGTGTAGAACTTCGATATCGATGTCTTTATAACACAGCCTTTCGTGTTTAAGTCCTTATAACTTCTTCATATATTCAGAAGTTTTTAACAACTGCTGAACATAGTCCAGAAATAACTATTTTCGTAATCCTTAATTTATTTATTTATTTGCGTTTATTTATATGATTTAAAATGACTTTTCTTAATTTTTACAGGTTATGATGATACTAGCCGGCGTCCTTGTCCGTAACCATGCTTATTACACTCCGGAACACCAGCATAACCTGAGATGTGGGCACCTTGGTTATGGCTACGGGGGGCTCGTAGGTTATGGTGGCTATGGGGGTTATGGTATAGGCCAAGGTCTTGCCTACGGCGCAGTGGCACCTGCCATACAGACGTACAACACTGCACCTGCCGTAGCCAATTACGCCATCGCCCCAACAGTCAAGTACACAGAAGCGAAACCACAAATCTCCTCCTACATTTCTGTGCCTGCCCGCACAGAAAGTTACGCAACCGCTCCCTCGGTTCTGTCGTATTCGGCAGGATCTTCTGAGCTATCAGGTCAGTCCACTCTTGCTTATTCCTCTGGCAACACCGCCACTGTTGCGTCTTCTTACCAGTCCGCAGCTCCGGTCGTTGTCAAGTACGCCTCACCTGTTATCAAGTACGCCGCTGAGGCCCCTGCAGTGACTTCCTACGCCAGTGGTCCAGTCGTGAATTTCGCGTCTGTAACACCCGCTGTGAAGTACACGACCCTGTCATCTGACGTTTCTGCATATTCAGTAGCACCAGCTGTGCAGTATACATCATCATCATCATCAGGTGGTCACGCCAGCTTGTCTCTTGCAGCTCCATCTGTCCTCAGTGCTTCAGTACCTACTTCGTATTCTACCAGTAACACAGTGAAACATGTTTCTATAAAGCCAGCTGTCGCCACATACTCAGTAACTCCAGCGGTTAAGTACGTTTCTGTAAAGCCTGCTTTAAACTATGTGTCCGTCAAACCGGCTGTAAAGTATGTTTCAGTTTCACCCGCTGTTAAATACGTATCTGCAACACCTGCCCAATTTATATCCCATTCGTCGGGTGACAATGAACTGTCCTACTCCTCTGGAGGTGCTTCAACTTCATATTCATCTGGCAGCGCCTCAGTCCCATACATTTCTGGTGGCGCCTCTAACACTTATTTATCTGGTGGCGCCTCTAACACTTATTTATCTGGTGGCGCCTCTAACACTTATTTATCTGGTGGCGCCTCTAACACTTATTTATCTGGTGGCGCCTCTAACACTTATTTATCTGGTGGCGCCTCGACTTCTTATTTATCTGGTGGCGCCTCTAACACTTATTTATCTGGTGGAGCCTCGACTTCTTACTCTTCTGGCGGGGCCACCAAATACGCATCTGGCGGTGTAGCTTACCAGGCCGTAGCAGCGCCGGCTCTATACAGAGCCCCAGCTGCCGTAGCAACTCCCCTGGTGGCAACCGCGCCTGCTGTAGTGACTGGTGTCGCGCCTGTATCCACGGCCTACGCAGCTACCGCCCCTGCCCTTGCAACCTTCGTCAATTCGGCCCCCGTGATCGCCACTCCAGTGAACGCCAAAGCTGTTCTCAGTCCAGTGCTCAAGAAGTACCACAAGGATCACGTGAGTGACTCTGGATATTTGTTGTCTGTCTGCATTACGAATCGAGATATTTTGTTTGAAATATTAGTAACCATGTTCCCACTGACGAAAGGTCCCGGACAGATAAAGTGGGAAAAAACAAAAGGGGGTTATCGGGACACATCTCTTTAAAAATAGGTTAGGTTAGGTTAGGTTAAGTTAGGTTAGATTAGGTTAGGTTAGGTTAGGTTAATGTGTTTGGATAAATGACATAAACTTGAAAGTTATTATATTTTATTTGGTACTTAACCTATTTTTAAAGCGATGTGTCCCGATAACCCACAAGTACCAAACAAAATTTCGACGGATTTTATATAATTTTTTGGTGCATTTAAAAATGCCACAAAATGTTTCGTAAATTAAGATAGCCCGGTACTGTAACTGATTTAATTGTTAGAAATAATTTTGTTTGCTGATAGCAATCTAGTAATTTCTGAACCGATTCTATAAATAACAATTCTCTTCCTTCCTTTTTGATTATATTTATGGATGATGCGACATCTTTCTGCCAACTGCAGAACTGTTAGTACGACATCAGTACAGACGAGTGACGACAGAATTTGAAAATAGAGTAACAAGAATTACTTTTCAATTCTTTGAGTAGTCACTATCCCGAAACTCCCCTAGAAAACCTGGAGAACACTAATAAAATCTCAACAGTTCGTTTCACTGTGTCGATATTCTTATAGAACTTAAGGTTTTCGCTCTGACGTACCAATATACGCTCCCAAACGTGAACATAAGAATTTCCTAAGATCTCTACCCTCGACATTAAGTTAAGGGCTTCATCTCTGTCAAAACACTTTGATGGATTAGGTGTATGGATAGATTTTTCAGCAGCTGTCCTGACGAATGTTGGTTGGTAGCCCGTTTGATTTTGTATCGATATTACAATATCACGGTTGCTTTCTTTTCGAAAAGTACTCGATAAGAACCCTGACATAATAAGCCTACAGGATCTATCGAGCAAAATTTGTGAGGTTTTCCTCAGTTCTTCCTTAAAAATATCAAGATGCGCTCTTAAAGGAGACCATGATCTAGTTCGTTTTCATCCTCCTCAGCTTAACTTTCAAACCGATTCTGTAGTTCGACTATTAAATCAATTTAAAAACAAGTCTGAAGATGTCGAAATATTTGTCTGTTCTACTCCGTCTCCGAAAATGTTCCTTTGAGGACTAACTCAACGGAGCAGAGTCCAGTGCGGACTTCTCCAGCCTGCGTTTGAGAGTATCGGCCATAATTGTTCGATTTAAGATCTCAAAGTGTGCGTGTTCTACACGCGTAAAGAAATTGCATCTCAAATGAAAGTCCTTTTAATAAACCAACAGCCCCTGTCGTGCGGTGATAGAGAAGGCGTGGCATTATGAGTGTTCATGACGCAGTGAGTCAAGAAACGAGCACATCTTACAGGACCGCCCAAACACCGCATTCCTGAACCGGCAGGTGACGCATCCAGGTGGTCAGAGAGACCATCTGCCTTGACTGCACGAGTGCGATGCGAAAACACATTTGAAATTAAATTCTGACGGTGGCGACTCTGGTAGTAAGGAATTAAAACGAGGCTAATAGCAGTGAAGTTGCTTCAGAAAATAGTATATTTGAGTCTTAGAACCTTGCATATAAAATCATGTACGTTGTTTGTATGCATGATTTTGTATACTATATTTCAGTGCCATTTCCAAAGACAATGTTGCAATAAACTGCATTTGTTAGAGAAATGCTTCATTCCCGTCAAGTTTTGTGGGTCATATACTAGGTTAATTTTTTTAAATAAATCATTAAATACTGTTTTGAAGTAGCTATAAGTCACCATCTGTCTTTATATTTCATAATTCATGAGGAACGGGGAAAATGTTAAAAACTGTAACTAAGTCAATTGAATAAAAATTTTCTTGGATATTATCCATCGTCTAGTAAATATAAAACGTAAAACGACGTTTCGGAGATGGGATGGGATTAGCTCTATCTAGTGGGCCCAACTGTGTAGGAACCTGAAGACGGAGATAGAGTCCCATCTCCGAAACGTCGTTTTACGTTTTATATTTAGTAGACGATGGATAATATCCAAGAAAGGTCCGGAGATAGGGATTAGCTCTATCTAGTGGGCCCAACTGTGTAGGAACCTGAAGACGGAGATAGAGTCCCATCTCCGAAACGTCGTTTTACGTTTTATATTTACTAGACGATGGATAATATCCAAGAAAGGTCCGGAGATAGGGATTAGGTCTATCTAGTGGGCCCAACTGTGTAGGAACCTCAAGACGGAGATAGAGTCCCATCTCCGAAACGTCGTTTTACGTTTTATATTTACTAGACGATGGATAATATCCAAGAAAATTTTTATTCAATTGACTCTTCACCATCGTCAAGAAGTTTTAGATTTGATATACTGTAACTAAGTGATTACGAAGGAAGTTCGTTCGGAAGCTGGTGACGGAATAAATATTAGATTTACATCTAACTCGGTTCTGCTAGTAAAGAGCATCGTGTCACAATATGTGTCAGGCAGATCAGAATAATCCAAGACGCGTTGTACTGAAGTCATTGACCCATAAACGGTCAGACATCATTCATATGAAATGATTTAAACCATGAAAATAAATCTCATACTTGTCAGCTAGTTTCTTATCTCGAGAGGTAAACTACGTTAACTCCACTAAATTAAAATGACCTTATAACTCAAATAAAATATTCTGTTGGAACTTGTGTACATTTTAATTAATCAAGCGTGGTTAATGAGTCCGGGTGTAGGGTAACGCTCCATCCCCCTTTACCTCTACAAAAGTAACCCCGTTATTATTATTCAGTGTTCTGTCTGACGACAGGTCCATTAAAGTAAAGTAAAGTTTGTCCCACTATACGCCATGTAGGCGTTTGGGGTGAGTGGAGGTATAGCTCCTCTCTTCCTTGACCTCGGCACTAGATGGGGGTGAGTGGTCAGCATCACGCCCCGGCCGGATTTACCCCCGGGAAAGGACCCCGGTACCCATTGTAGAGGAGGCTGGGTGGGCCCCAGAGCCGGTCTGGACGCAGAGTCTAGAGGAAAAATCCTCTGCCCCCGTCGGGGATCAAACCCCGGGACGACAGGTCCATTGCTCTGCCCAAAAAGAGCTCTCCAGTTTTCCCTATTCTCGGCTTCTCGTTTTAATTCCTGGAACGTCACCTTCTTTCCATGTTTAAGGTCGTCGGTTAGCTGTATCAGTCTTCTTCCCAGTCCTCGCCTTCCTTCAACCTGGCCTTCGATGATATCACTCAGTAACCCATTCCTTCTCATAATATGTCCCAGCCAGTTAGCTTTCCTTTGTGTAATCGCCTGAAGAATGTTTCTTTGCTCGTTGACTCTCCTCAATACTTCTTCGTTGGTCACTCGATCTCTATTCTTCTCCAACACCACATTTCAAAACTCTCCAGGTATTTCTGTTCCTTCTTCCTGAGTGTCCAAGTCTCTGCTCCATACAGCGCGACACTCCATACGTAACACTTCACTAGTTTCTTCTTCATCTCCAAGCCCAACTTGCTAGTGAGAAGTATCCTCTTCTTGACGAAAGCTGCCTTGGCCATGGCTATCCTTGCTTTTACTTCCTTGGTGCATAGGGCGTCCGTCGTGACTATGCTTCCCAAGTAACCCCATATAGATTGTAAATTAGATAGACCGAATAGTTGGACATTGCAGTGAAGAGACAAATTCCGGATTCTTGTGCGTAGCAAAATGCATTACCATTGTTCGAACGGAGGCATGGCATAGTAACTTCCACGGGCTCAGAAATAATTAACATATTCTCTATTATAATTCCTATATATTTGCACAAAATAAGTTTCTGAGAGCTGCTTTTAAATTGCAGTCTTCTGGGTTGTAAAACCAGATAGTCTCGTAGTAGTTACCGACGTTTCGGAGGAACGTATCACCTTCATCCTCAGTTGAAGATGGAGTTGGTAATTATCTACAAGACTACAAAACGTCACGACCCAGAAGACTGAATTTTATTATCACCAGTCCTTCCGAACGTGTAACAAAATTTTGGCAGAAGATGCAGATTCATGTAGTTTAGTTCTTAAATAAGTGTATTTATCTACCCGTGGTGGAAATGTTTGCGTATTGAAAAGCTCTGTAATATCACGGTTATTCCTTTCTTCTCCCTACTGGGATTCTGGGATACTGGGAATGACCCGTTCTTCAAGTGCCTGAGCACTGCGTGTCCCAACTTTTCGTTGGCTTGATCTATAGACATTCGGTAGGACTCCTTGGACGAGGGATCGGCCCGTCGCAAGGCCTCCACCTGTACAGACATCCATGGCTTGAGTGGGATTCGAACCCACGGTCCCAGCGACCAGGCACAAGGCCCACGCCTCAGACCGCGCCCCCACTGCGAACCCCCCTTCTCCCTAACATCATTTCAAAAGTAAATTCGTTCATTTACAGTTGTTTAAGAAGCTAAGCAAATGTGTTGCTTTCAATGTTTGTACACAAATCTACTAAATTCGCTTATGAGATAAAGCTCGGTACGATAATGGGCTCCTGTACTCCTACTGTTTAAACAGAATACCCACTTTAATTTCAGGCTTTCATAAACGATGTGTGTTCATTTAAAGACTGGGAAACCGGCTTGGATATCACAAAGCATTGCCGTCTACTTACGGATTGAATAACAAAGTTTCACCTAACACAGACAATTGTAACTTCGATAAAACCTGGTAAATTCGACGTAGTAACATTTATGTTTTGTATTTTGAAGTACAAGCAGTTTTTAATAAAATGTGCTCCACGGAAGATTTGATTTCAAGAGATAATGTGTCTGATTTCAATTTTGCAGTATCGGATTCGAGTCTCAGTTGAATCATTAGTTTCCATGACTCAGATTTTTGGGTATTATTCAGTCCCGCCGGGCAAATACAGGAACAGCTCCTTGAAATAGGCTGCGATAGTTTCCTTTCGAATCCTTTTTATTTCGCCCCGTAAGTAAAGGCATTCCTCCACACGTTCCAAATAAAATGTGTTAATCATATTTAAATAATCATTTTTGTCGTGTATGGAGTGTCGCGCTGTATGGAGCAGAGACTTGGACACTCAGGAAGAAGGAACAGAAATACCTGGAGAGTTTTGAAATGTGGTGTTGGAGAAGAATAGAGAAGATCAGGTGGACGGATCGAGTGACCAACGAAGAAGTATTGAGGAGAGTCAACGAGCAAAGAAACATTCTGCAGGCGATTACACGAAGGAAAGCTAACTGGCTGGGACATATTATGAGAAGGAATGGGTTACTGAGTGATATCATCGAAGGCCAGGTTGAAGGAAAGAGAGGACTAGGAAGAAGATTGATACAGCTAACCGACGACCTGAAACAAGGAAAGAAGATGACGTTCCAGGAATTAAAGCGAGAAGCCGAGAATAGGGACAACTGGAGAGCTCTTTTTGGGCAGAGCAATGGACCTGTCGTAAGACAGAACACTTAATAATAATAATAATAATAATAATCAGTATTTTTACTCTGAACTCCTCTTTGTAGAATTAAGTTAAAATGTATCTTAAGTAAATAAGATGTGGGCTTACGTACTGGATTAATCTGTCTCGGGGTAAAGGCAGGTAGCGAAATCTTTTGAACACTTTTACGAAAATTTGGGCTCCATAAAACGCAGAACATTTATTTATAGGACTGCCTGAGCGACTATCAGCTTCTTAAGAATAACTGCTTCTTGGCGACAGTTAGATTTAAGGACAGGTTTGTAGTGATTGGTACTGACCAAATTAAATATTCCTGACGCTTTCTAGTGTAGAAACAATACGACATTTAATACAAATCTATTTGAATCGTTTCAAAGATGAAATAGACAGACAGACAGAAAATCATACAGAGTTCAATTACATCTTTCCGTCAGTAACTACACCTACATAGTCCACTGTACTTAAGAAGGTAAGCTACTTAAGATAGTCCATTACATAATCAAGTCAGCAACAAAAAATGTTCATAAAAATTAGCAGTCATATCTGTTAGTTTTTAAAACTTAAAGATAACTACCTGAAGATGACGAGTTAAGGTCGAAACATATAGTGGATTCTTAACTGACATTGAAACTATAATCCAGAATTGTTACATAGACGGAGTGTCAACCTAACGAAACAGACAGACACTCTTTCCCCTTAATTTTAATCACTTAATCTTAAAAATAAAATTTCCGTTTCATTCTTTAGTGGTTTCAACAAAACAATTAATAAACGTCGCGTGCGAATGGTTAGCACTCCTCTTTTGTATTCCGAAGTTCTCGGAATTAACTCTAGGTCCACGGACTGGTTCATTGTCTCCAGACAAATTCTAGGAGAGAATCTTAAAATATGCCACGACCACTTCCTTTCACGTCCTTTCCAATTCATTATTTACTAGTCATCCTATCGTTCGTCTTTATATATGCATAAACATTGAGAGGATTATTAAATAAATGAGAAACAAACAAGTAGAAATAAATAATTTGAAACTGTTAACACACGGACTATAAATTGTCGAGAATTTGACCGGTAATCTGCGCCAAAAAAAAACAAAAACTTTAATTTCTAAATCCGTGACAGCCACACGCCCGCATTTCTCATGCTAAGAGATTTGTTCTTATAATTACATCAGAACTATATTTAAAGTAGCATTATTCTGTCTGTGGCCAGATTCATTGCATCGGTAATAACTAGTACACACAACTAATAATTAATACAACACAGCGGCTTACATATTTTCTCCAACACAGACAAGAAAAGTCGTTTCTGTGCTGGGAACCAAAAAACAACCACGAAAGAATACGGATTTATGATTTCCTCGAGGGGTTCCCGTCATGGTTTATGACAATTTAAATTTCAGCCCCGTCTCGTACACTTGAATCTGTTAGTTTCACTAATATAAATTATTAATACAGAGTATGCCTTTTAAAACGCGATAAAACTACGTATAATCACGCACAACGGTGCAGAGATTAAGTCACGATCAGGACGCCAACTTCGTACTCACGGCCGCCATAACCTCAAATCCGGACATTTCTGTCGCATGCCAACCCTTTGTAGCAGTGCTGTGTGTCAGCAGGAGGTTGTATTTATTTATAGTTCGTTTAACTACGCTGTTTCAGTACCTCAGACTATATAGCGTGAGAGGATTATAATGAATTGGTAAGAATGTAGAAGGAAACGTTCGTGGCCTAATTTAAAGTACTATCCCGGCATTTGCCTGGAGCGACTCAGTAAATCAACGAAAAACCCCAAGTTATGATAATTCTGTGCGACATTTTAACTACATAGGCTATGGTTTATATATCGTGAATTATGCGTTCTTTTTTTTCGTTTCGAATTACTTACTCTTGGAAATAATTTCCTGATGAATTTGACTACTCTTGAAAACGGGTGAAAGATAGCAGAATAGGTCTACACGAAGCCCTGTTCTTTGTTTCGCTTATGTTTTGACAACTATTTTATTTTTATTCAGTGTTCCGTCTGACGACAGGTCCATATGAACAGGATCCTTCCATCCTTTTCTCGGACTGGGACCTGTTCATATACGTTCTTGGCAGATGATCCAGAAGTGGTTTGCCATTGCCTTCTTCTGTGTGTGAATAGAGTAATTGTTGGGATGCCACGGAGAAACCGGGAAAGCCCCCGGAGGAAAACTCCGTGTTGCCTAGACCACGGCCTTGCCCAACACAAGTTATAAATTCGGGCACCGCCGGGAATCGAACCCGAGACCCCAGGATTACAAGGCCAGCGTTCTAACCGCTAGACCACCTCATCTTATTATTATTTAGTGTTCTGTCTGATGACAGGTCCATATGAACAGGATCCTTCCATCCTTTTCTCGGACTGGGACCTGTTCATATACGTTCTTGGCAGATGATCCAGAAGTGGTTTGCCATTGCCTTCTTCTGTGTGTGAATGGAGTAATTGTTGGGATGCCACGGAGAAACCGGGAAAGCCCCCGGAGGAAAACTCCGTGTTGCCTAGACCACGGCCTTGCCCAACACAAGTTATAAATTCGGGCACCGCCGGGAATCGAACCCGAGACCCCAGGATTACAAGGCCAGCGTTCTAACCGCTAGACCACCTCATCTTATTATTATTTAGTGTTCTGTCTGATGACAGGTCCATATGAACAGGATCCTTCCATCCTTTTCTCGGACTGGGACCTGTTCATATACGTTCTTGGCAGATGATCCAGAAGTGGTTTGCCATTGCCTTCTTCTGTGTGTGAATGGAGTAATTGTTGGGATGCCACGGAGAAACCGGGAAAGCCCCCGGAGGAAAACTCCGTGTTGCCTAGACCACGGCCTTGCCCAACACAAGTTATAAATTCGGGCACCGCCGGGAATCGAACCCGAGACCCCAGGATTACAAGGCCAGCGTTCTAACCGCTAGACCACCTCATCTTATTATTATTTAGTGTTCTGTCTGATGACAGGTCCATATGAACAGGATCCTTCCATCCTTTTCTCGGACTGGGACCTGTTCATATACGTTCTTGGCAGATGATCCAGAAGTGGTTTGCCATTGCCTTCTTCTGTGTGTGAATGGAGTAATTGTTGGGATGCCACGGAGAAACCGGGAAAGCCCCCGGAGGAAAACTCCGTGTTGCCTAGACCACGGCCTTGCCCAACACAAGTTATAAATTCGGGCACCGCCGGGAATCGAACCCGAGACCCCAGGATTACAAGGCCAGCGTTCTAACCGCTAGACCACCTCATCTTATTATTATTTAGTGTTCTGTCTGATGACAGGTCCATATGAACAGGATCCTTCCATCCTTTTCTCGGACTGGGACCTGTTCATATACGTTCTTGGCAGATGATCCAGAAGTGGTTTGCCATTGCCTTCTTCTGTGTGTGAATGGAGTAATTGTTGGGATGCCACGGAGAAACCGGGAAAGCCCCCGGAGGAAAACTCCGTGTTGCCTAGACCACGGCCTTGCCCAACACAAGTTATAAATTCGGGCGCCGCCGGGAATCGAACCCGAGACCCCAGGATTACAAGGCCAGCGTTCTAACCGCTAGACCACCGTGGCAGGTTTTTTGACAACTACTGAATGATTAAACTAAAGTTTTAATCAATTGAATAAAATTTTTGGATATTATCCATCGTCTAGTAAATATAAAACGTAAAACGACGTTTCGGAGATGGGACTCTATCTCCGTCTTCAGGTTCCTACACAGTTGGGCCCACTAGATAGAGCTAATCCCTATCTCCGGAGATAGAGTCCCATCTCCGAAACGTCGTTTTACGTTTTATATTTACTAGACGATGGATAATATTCAAGAAATTTTTATTCAATTGACTCTTCACCATCGTCAAGAAGTTTTAGATTTGATAAAGTTCTAATCCTCAACACAACGCCGCGCCTGGTAAACTCACTGTATCTGTCAGACCGGTTTACGTATTTGTCTTTGCTTTCCTGCTCGTTCTTCTTCGGTTATTATTTTCCTCACTTTTCCTTATGTCCATCCTTCTACCATCTTTTCCTAGGTATTTCGGATGTTCATATTTATACGTGACGCCTTGGCCTTGAGACGCGCCAATTGAAACGCGTTCCTACGCTCCAGTACGGGAAAGGATTCAAACGCAGAAGACATAACGTAATGCATTTAACTGTCAAGGCAAATAAATAATGATATCGATTAAAAGCGTTTTATGATAAATAACCTCTTATTTTTCAAGTGGTTCTCTTGTTGGTGCGTCCTTGGGTCGCAGATGGAGACAGCCTCCAAGCAGCTGTAAATATTCTGAATAAGCAGTAGCCGAAAGTCAACAAAAATGGGGTTCCCCACTTTTGGGGTCATACCCCTCACCTGAGAGTCAGCATTTTAAGAAATGTTACAACAGAATTCGAACTTGTACAGGTTTTTTGGAATGATCTAAGTAAGGGAAAATGTAATAAATATAAAATTTATTTCGCAAAACCTGGCATGAAGAGACCTCAGCGATAGTATTCTTATGTTCTCAGTAATTACAATAGATGGCAGAATTTTCTGTTTTAGAAGTGCTGCTAACATGAAGAAACTTTTAGATAATTTCTGATATGAGTGATGAAAACGTTAGGAAAACGTAGTACGCAGCACGGCTATATTTTTTATTGTTGTTCTAAGTTAAAAGGGGTGAGAAATAGAGACCAAAGGAGTTAAGGAGACAAAAAGTAAAAAAGGGGGCAAAGGTGTGGAATTTCAAAGGACTTTTCCTAATAGCATAGAAACCGTTTAAAGCGTAACAGCTCAGCTTATGAAGTTACAGGACTGATGGCAAGACACAGACACACTGGAAACTACTGGTCAGTATTTGTCCCGCAGGACCTTCCGATGGAGCTCTGCCCCTTGGGTAAAGCCGGACAGTTACCTTCATCTAGCGCAGTGGTTCATCAGACTCTCGAAAAATCTGAGCGTACTGGTGCAGAACACACGCGATGGAGGATCTTCTGCTTTCCAGAGGCAAATTAATAAAAACTGAAGGGTGTCCCAAAAATATATATACTACACATTATAAAACGGAATGCTAACCTTGTTATCGATCTCCGTGTAGCCCGCACGCACAAAATTACATCGCAATATCTTTGCCCATGGTTCAGACTCAGAGGGAATGTTGAGTTTCATTGAATAAATGCAAAAATCTTTCTTGGACACCCTGTGTGATAATTTAACATTTGTCTGTTCCAGTTGATTGAACTTTTAAGATGTCACATTTCATAGTCGCTCATTTGGCCTTTAATAAAAATTAGATTCATTACCGTCCTCGCAACAGAGCCTTATTGTTAGAGCCAGATTAATCCAGTTTAGGCACTTTCATCCTGTTAGGTTGTTGTCCTGTCATCTGAACAAGGAGTTTCCTAACGAACTCTTCCCATTGTTTATATCTTAATTGCATCATGATTGTGTTCCTCAATACAATACTTTTATTTCCGTCGTTACACAAGCTTGTGTAACGACGGAAATAAAAGTATTGTATTGAGGAACACAAGCATGATGCAATTAAGATATAAACTGTACAATTGTCAAATAAATTGCATATATCAATTATTAAATTTAAAACGTAAGGTATTGAAGTGCAATGAAAAATAAGCTTGTGTAACGACGGAAATAAAAGTATTGTCTTCCCATTGTATTTTTCGATATATTTTGTAAGTATTTCTCACCTCTGTCAGCTTATATCATCCTGAGAGTTCTTAAAGCCTTAAACGGGGCCACATCAACTTCCTTACACGTATTTTCCAAGTCATTCAATATCACACAACCATTCGATATAACAATCGATAAAGAATCGCTATATAAACCGAAAACCAATCAGTGACAGATAGAACATACATAAGACGTGTTTACTGAACCTCACTGGACATGTGTCCGACGATCTAACAGCACTGTCAAGACAGGTTTGTGGCTAGACTTCCGAACATGACAGCCTCTGAAAAAGGATTACCCTGTCTTGTACGTGCTTGGTGACTTACGATTTCTGAACTTTAAAATAGTTTCCATCTAAGTATTTCAATCCACCGTTTTCTATAAGTCTGACATCAATAAAATTAAAAAATATATATAATTCAGCAGATTTGATGTTCTCAAGGTGGCGAATATGAAGATGGCTGCCCTTTGGGTTGTAGCGTCTTGTGTTCTGATAGAAGTTTACTGGCATTTCAAGAGATGCTTGCTATCTCCATCATCAGAGCGATGAGGGCGCCCTGATGATGGAGGCAGTCTTACCAGACTGCACGGTGTTACAACCCAGAAGATTTTATTTTTAATCTTACTTTGACAGTTTTCCTCGTCTAAGAATTTTAATTTCATCTGCCGTTGTCGTATTTATTGTAGGCACGTTCATAACTCACTACAAAGAAAATAGTTTTTGTTTCTGTATATTGTGTTATTTGGAAGTTTGTTGTTTATTACTTTTGTGCTGTACCCGTGGGACCAATAAAGTGTCCGATCGTGTGTAGGAGTCTGAGGTACTGACACCTAAAAGTCTGCAAAGGCCTGAGCACAGATAACGTTCGGGTCCGGGACTAGTTCTGAGCTTGTTCCTTCACAAATTACTGTAACTCGTAATCACCTTTAGCGCCACAGCCTTCCTGCCTCTGAAAGTCTTGTTTTCTCCTGTGATTTTCTCTTTCAGAAAGACCACCCTCGCTACGCCTATGAGTACGGTGTAAATGACCCACACACTGGCGACATCAAGCGGGCGTGGGAAAAACGCGACGGTGACGTAGTGAAGGGACAGTACAGCCTAGTCGAACCCGACGGCAGTGTGCGAATTGTGGACTACGTCGCTGACTGGGAGACTGGTTTCCACGCTACCGTCACGAAGCAGGGACCATCCGTTCATAAGAAGAGGGAAGCACCGTCCAAGACTGAATAATACAAGTTACGATACTCTAAATAATCTTCAGTAACATGTACATTACCCAAGCGTGCAATGAGAATCAAAACTTTCTTGAGCGGGAGGGCAAACGCATGAGCTGTAAATCTGTAAGATTCTACCTACAGTTTACATAACTCACACACTTAATGGAACTGTGAAATTGATATCCCAAAGAAAAATAGGATAGCTCGTTCCAGGGTTTCGCCATGTTTAAATCATAAGATAATCTATACATCACACAATTCACCATAACAACCTCTTCTCTTTAATAGCAAGTCCGTATTAATCAACAATACATAACATTGCATATAACTGGAGGATAATGTCAAACATTTGAACTGGTAGAATTCAGTAGCGCCATACGTTTAATGCTTATTGCAGTCATGCATTGGCCATGTCATCCATAAAGATTTGGCTGTAATAGTGAGTCTTCTTGCCAGAGTTACACGCTTCTGTTATATCCCGACCACCGGCCGGAACTGCACGGCTCACCGCTACAAGATTTTTCCCATATGAGTCAAATATCGATCAGTAAAAAAACATAAACTTGCCTGTGTTGTAGAAGATGTTGAAAATTATGTTCCTGTGCACGCTAACACACTCGCTGTGTGTTTAAGTAGGTTTAAATTCACCCAAAGTTCTTCCTGAGGAACTTACAAATTTTTCTTTATGTATTTTCCTTCAGCCTTTCTTTCATAAGGAGATTTGTTCTGCAAATCTTGTTCTTCAAATTTAAGCATAAATAAAAGTCGTATGGAGTAAAATCAGGTGAATGTACTGGCCAATAAACAGGTCGTATTGTTCCGTCGCCAAAACACTTTCCAGAGTCGTCAGAGAATTGTCTGCAGTGTGGAAAAGTGCTGAAACCCTTTATCCCTTGGCATTTACTTGGTCTTGTTTCTTTCTCAATAAGCATATGGCGTTTGTTAGGTTAGGTTTCTTGTCCAGAAGTGATCCAGCAGACCTGACTTTATTAATAAGTTTAAGGATGTCTTTCGTGCTTCGAAATGCTATCCCGGGATATAAACGACAAAATTTTCTCCGAACCTTTTTAGCAGAGTCACGTCTCACATAAAAACACTCTGTTCAACAGTGTATCAAACCACACACACCAGCAGTTAGTCCTTAACGATCGTATAGTCAGCGCAGTAGTTTTTGACCGGTGGAATTTTCAAGGGGAAGGCTAGGAGCGAGTCTCGGACTGAACGCCCAAACAAAAGAAATGCACTGGCCGTGCCACCTCAGGTACACAGAGTAGGCCCGTCCGCCAGCTTCTCCACCGGCCAAAAACTACTGCGCCGACTATACAAACAGCTGCTCGCTGCAATGGTGTATGGGTAATTTCAGCTGCAGTTGCTGTTAGCGCTGGGCGGTGACCCACGCAGTTCCTGCAGGGAGCCGGGATGTGAGAGTTTGCGTGTAACTATGACAGCGAACGCACTTACTAACCGAAGACTACGTATGGGGACTAACCGTGTCACACATGCAATGTAATACTGGTCAATTTTGAAGGGTACTGACGATGGTGTGTTACAATCGGGATCACTAAATTTTAGGATTTTGTCCATCGTCTGTGTTTTTAAGAACACTACGTTTCGGAAGCTGGATCTGTTTCCGTATCCAACTTTTAACCTGAGGACGGAAGCAGATCCAGCTTCCGAAACGTAGTGTTCTTTTTAAAAACACAGACGATGGATATAGTCCAAGAAATAAGTGATCCCGAATTTAATAACGGGTGTATTATTTATTTCCAAATATATTCAGTAAGCACACTGTTAATGGACACTTCATATATTTAACTAAATATCGTTTCTTGCAAAGTTATTTTTGAAATGAAGTAATGATAGCTGAATTTCTGATAGAGTTATACGCCTATATTTAATAGTCCTTTTTATTTCTATATACATCTTTTGAATGACGCGTTGTCACGAACTGAGTTCGTGACACTCATTCTAAGTATTGTTTGAAAAATATCCCTTTCGCTATTGAAAGAACTAAAACCTGTACTTCTAGCAGCCACTAAACGTATTCCAAACTTGCCTGTTAGGTATCTCTGTTGTTACACAGCTACATTCAGTAATTTTCATTTCCCTGATTATGGTTTTACAAAATATTCCAGCATCTGATCCACCACCAATGGCAGAACACAGTATCATCACATCAAGAACAATTTTCTTTTCACTTAAAGACAATATGTAACGACTGTCAAAAATGGTATTTTATCTCGCACATTATAAAAAACACACTTATGGCCATGTGTAATTTAATTAATTCTTGTAATTTTACAAAAAAATTGACCATATTGTGTTCTACTGAAGGAACCCTAAAAGAATTACCTTTGCTACAGGCATCTCTCTTTAACTGATATTCATTATCTGAGTTCTATTTGGACCGGTTTGTAATCGGGTGTCCACCCCACTCACATATTTTTGCATGGATGGGACTTCCCTGCACATCGCTTACCAAATGGTTGCCATTAATCCTCAGAAAGCAAAGGACTCGTTTGCAGTAGACGTCTGAATTACTGATACAATTCAACCCACACTTTTGATGACATTACTTGGTGAACTGAAAGTTACCATCACGTATTTTTAACTCCTAATGCCATCTCATTCGTGACTTGAAACTGTAGATGTTCCTGTCTTATTTCATTTTGTTAATCAGCTGTATTTTAAAATATTAGATAAGGCATTCCTGACCATACAAGTGGCCATGTATGTATAATGGCTAATGGAATGAGACTCGCTATCCAAAGCACTTATCAATGCAGCTTTTATACCCACTGCAGAAACAGGTTCATATTTATTATTCCATGCTCTGTACCCTGTCTGACGCCATTCAGTTTACCAGAAAAGATAATGCAGCCCATGCTTCCATATTAAATAACATATTACATATTAGTACGTAATTTATTTCAGCATTATACCTAGTCCAATCTGTATTTGTATATAACCTTCATATAATAATTCATGGTGATCAAGATTTCCATTTATAGGCTTATGTCTTTTAAACATTCATTGTTCTTATTTTTGTACAATTATTGTAATTGCACTTTGGATGTAGATTTAATTTCATATTGTCATTTTCAGTTCATCAACATAATTAATAAATTGGTATTTTGTATATTTAAACAGCATGAGACACCAGTGTGTAGACAGTTGCTACAAAATATGTTCATAAAAGTCCACATTTTAGCAAACTTTAGTTTAGTAGACAGAATTTTAATGCGGCTGAAAGTGAGTTCAGCGCTTGAATGTGAACAACATGAACATTATTATGTTGGTAATTTATTAGAAGTTTATATGTTTTTATAAGGACATTAATAAAAATATTTTTTCAAGAAATGTTTACAGTGCTTTTCTTATTGTGAAACATAATGGAATGATACATGAATCACGCCTCACTTAATGGTACCTGCACCTTGTCCTGGTGGTGGGGCTTGAGTACCTCAGTAACCCCAAGAGCTACTGGTAGGGCCTCCCTAGCCAGATTGGTCGAGGGGAAGAGGTCAGACTACGACAGGTACCCTGGTCCTCCAGGTTGGGGGTTGGTCGCAAGGCTAACAACCTTGCACCGTAAAAAGGAAGATGTTTCGAAACCTCAATCAAAGCCTCGGACAGACGGACCTAACAATAGGACCGAATGGAAGAGCTGAATTGAGGAGGCCATGGACCAAATACAGACCAGAGAACCATAGAAGAAGAAAAAGAAGAAGACATGAATCACGCAGAAAACAAACCATTGCATACTCCGAAGTCCATTCTTAATTACTCTAATTTACACTTCCCCCTGACCTAGCCAAGCAGAAAACACACAGCATGTACATTAGAGGCAAGTTTTGGAGCTCTGAAGAATAACCAGATGTGTCTTATTGTGCTGGTACCCAGAGTCCTTCTTGAGAAGCGGAAAGTCTCTCAACTAGTCAATCGCTTGCATTTTTTGGACCTGAAGGTGAATTTCTCACAAGATAATGACTGGGCTTCACCCTGAAACAGTTTAATCCAGCCCACAACCTCACACAGTGTTTCTTGATCAATTTTAATTTGCCAGCACTTCAGAGGTCCTTCCTACCTCCATCATCTGGGTGATGGTAAACTTCTACCAGTCTACATAATGTTACAGCCCAGATGACAGCCATTATTGTACTCACCACCATCATAACCTCAAATCCTACTTGTAGTACAATAGAGATAAGTGCAATTATTTATATGGCTTTTACTTTTACAACTTTAAGTTTAAGGTCTGGTGTAGCTCAGTCAGTATAGTGACTGACTACAGAGTGGATGACAGGGGTTCAATTCCCGTCATTGGCAATAGCCACTGCATCCAGACCAGCTCTTGGGTCCACCTACTTTGCTATCCAACTGTTACTAGAGGCCTTTACCCTGGGAGTGAAGTGATGAGGGCGTGAATCTGATCACTCACCTGCATCTAGTTCTGAGGTCAAGAAATGGTAGGTGTTATGCTCCTGCCTCCCTAGACATCTTCATGGTATATATTAATTTTGTCATTGGTGAATTTCAAATAAGCTGCATGAAGGAGGGGGGTTAAAAAATTGAGGAGTAAGAAATGTTAAATTTCACCCACTGAAGAAGAAAATTGTTAACTTGAGCGTGGTCCCTCCAAATTCACTTTTAACAACTGATGTATTTTGAAGAGTTGAAAGGGGTTGTTTTCCCACCATTCACTAGAACTGAAGGATCATGTGACGGCCTGCAATTAGAGTATGTAAAGTAACCTACGTAATGTAATTATGAATGTCAGATTTCAAGTTCTCGTTGCAATGAGTATGAATTTACTGTCTTTTGGGATGTTCTGCCGCGTAATCTGGTAGAAACTGACAGAAGAATTTTGTATGTCCCATAATATTCTTAACTGCGCTATTACACAACTCATATTCCTTTGATGTTATACATGAAGATACACTGGCCTCCATTATTGCTTCACCATGCAGATACAACAAAAACAAGATCCACCCAGGATTGCATTAATATTAAACAATTTAATTACTATAAAAAAGTATCCTTCAAGGATCCAACTAGGGCTAATAAATGTGTGCTTAGCTTAGTTACCTGTTTATTTATTGTACTTTCACTCTTTGATAAGACAATATTTTCAAAATTACTCTGTTTCATTTCAAACATTGGTCTAATGTACAGCATGTTGCATATTTTTATATAAATCATAATTTAAATATTAGTAAATCATAAGCCACAAACAGTTTAATAATAACCTCATGGTCCACCCGAAGAAAATGTTAAGACTGAAACACGTAGTGGCATTTTGATAAGAATAAGATACTGAAAAGCAGTTGTACAGACAGATAATTCTTATATCATTGCTTCTTCAAAAAAGTTCCCATGAATTCTAGTATTGTGTCCTGCTGTCAAAGCAATCTCGGAAGTTATTTAGAATGGTCATTGTAACCATCTGAACCTCTTGCACATTCATCCAAATCTACTACTGCATAAAAATAATTACTGTTACAAAGCTATCAAGAAAGAGAGGAGCTATACCTCCATTCGCCCCAAGCGCCTGTATGGCATGTAGTGGGACAAACAAAAAAATTAGTATCAATAGCACACACACAAGTGGCAGTGACCTTGTAAGACCTTTAGTTATAATGGAAACATGGTCCTGTGCATAACATTTTTTTTTACAGAGTAATAACTTATTACCTCTTTTAAGGGATCCATCCTGTTGTGTGTTTACAGTCCATCTAATGCCTTAAGCAGCTTACCTATTTAAGTAGAGTGGACTATGTAGATGTAGTAATATATTATTTATTTCCGTCAGTACACAAACTTAGTTGTTAAAGACAAAAATAGCCTGAAGATGATGCGGTTGCATTGAAACATGTTGTGAAATAAAATAATGAGCGCTAAAATTGTAACATCGTAATAGCAATGATAAGCGCCAAATTTTAAAGTTTTAGCTTTAATAACACCAATTTTAACAACTAAGTTTGTGTACTGACAGAAATAAATAATATATTACTGAATTAAGCACAAACATGACGCATTCAAACTACAAATATGTAACTCTGTAGTTTAACTCGTCTGTCCGTATGTTTCTCTGTCTGTCTGTTTCATCTCTGAACTTATTCAAATGGATTTGTATTAAATTTTGTAATGTTTCTACACCTGAATGACCAGGTAGATTTAATTTGGCCAGTACCAAACACTGCAAACCTTGTCATACATTATCCTTAAATTTATCTACCTCCAAGAAGCAGAGATATTCTTATGAAGCTGAACTCAATTCAGCTACAGCTTTCTACCAGAAACTACCCCTGCATAATCCACTCTACTTAAATAGGTAATCATTACATAGTGAAGTCAGCAACAGAAAATGTGTATACAAATTAGCAGTCATATCTGTTAATTTTGAACACTTACTGAGAACCACCTGCAACATGTAGTGGATTCTTAATAAACATTGAAACTATAATAAAGAATTATTGTGTAGACAGACTATCTTAATTATATTATTTTCATGATACGTAATATAAATTCCTTGAACAGCATTGTTTCCTCCAGAGTAAAACCCCTCTAGTTGGACACCCCTATATCCTGGACACCCCTCTATATTGGACACTTTTAATTGGAACCGGCGAATATCCTATAATTTTACATGTCCACAACACCCTATATCTTGGACACCCCTTTATCCTGGAACTTGGTCACCCCTTTTGTTGTAAGTTGGACAGGTGCACGCATGCACTTAGTTTCAATGCTTTTATGGGAAACGTTTACAGTTAATATTTTGTTGTTTTGAATTTCTGACTGATGAATGCATTCTACCTGAGGGTGAGACACATTGAACACATCATTGGAATGCAGTGAAAGTGAATAGTTATTCTTTTGTTAAACCCCTCACTGGAGTTTTAACTTTGTCAGTACTATGCTTGCAACTGATTTAAACAGTGTTAACAGAAATTAGAATGGTATGCTTTCGCTCATAACCAACAAGGAATGGTTGAAACCTTATTCGGATTGCGGCGAAAATTAGAAAGAGGATGGCAAATTCCAAGATATAAGCAAAAAAGCAGTTTTTTGTGACAAACTTTTTTACAAGAAATAAGTGACATCATATGTTGAGCTACAGCTTAAGTACAATTAAAAAAATACATTCTGAATATTTAAAATTTCATTGAGGCTGGGGTGTAATGTGCAACCATGAGAGTGGGTTTCAAAATATTATTATAATTAATAATTAAATTAGTCTTAATTCAAGTAAGCCTACAGTAGTTAGATTATGTAAGTAAATAGATTGCATTGTCGGTAAACGTAAAGTATTGGTGCCCTTCCCTTTGAGCTTATCCATGCAAGTTTAATTTAATTTAATTTACTTTGTAAAAATTTAATTTACCCTTTTGCTTTTTCTTATCAATAATTTCTCTACAATTACCACACTGTCATTACACCACAATTTGAAAGGATGATTTTCCCCTTTCCCTCTATCCTGGACACCTCTGTAAGTTGGACGCATTATCGTGGAACCGCAAGTGTCCAAGTTAGAGAGGTTTTACTGTATTTCAAATTAATTTTGCGCAGGCACTGGTCCTCCAGAATAATTAACATCATATAAACTCAGGGTAAAAAATTAATATACTAGTAAAGAGAATTTTAGCTGGATTATGCATCACATAATGAAGATGTGTCAGGCACCAGAGTGAAGTAACAGTCTGTGATGTGATTTGTTGGCTCCCTCTATACCATGGGCACTGCTAAAGGCACAGAACATCCCTTACGATTCACCCATGTGCTGAGTTTTGATGAACAGGTAGTGCAGCATGTGTGTGGAGCCCAGTTCTTGTCCTGATCGCCTACTTTACACCCAAAGTACAATTATAAGCCTTTTTTATGACTTAGTTAACGTACACTTTCTTGAAGCAAATGTGACTTCTCCACATATGCAACAGAAGTTATCCGGACTATTCACATAATTACGAGGCATATTAATCCTACATGACACAAATACTGTGCAAGAAGTAGGAATCTCACAGACAATTGTTAATTGAAAACAAATTACCCAGTACCTGGCCGGATTCGAGGAATATTGCAAGAGTTGAAGATGCATTTAAGGCGGCAACAACTTATCACATAATGCAGAACGGGGTGACTGTAGCTGATCACGTTTTAAGAGTATGGTGATACTATAACTGATAATAATGTAGAGTAACTCACTAATATGAGACCCCAATCGTAATTCGAAAATACAAGCCTATTGACAAATTTTAATGTGATTTTCATGTTCAGCAGCCTAATATTAGTCAAGATTGGTTAGTTTCGTTTTCATAACATTTTATGTGTTGACCAGTGTTATTGTTGTACAAAACATATTATCTGCCAATCTTGTTATATGATTCAGAAACTTGGAAATGGACAAAAAGAGATGTAGATCATTTGCAAGCTACAGAAATGAAATATTTTATGTGGGATAGTTGGCAAAACCAAGAGATAGGATAAGAAATGAGAAAATAAGAAAGGAATTGAAAGTGAACGAACTGAGAGAATATTTAGAAACGAAAAGAGCCTATTGGTATGGACACATGAAAAGAATGGATGATAAGTGAATACTGAAAAAGGCATGGGAAATGAAGTTGAAGGGTAGGAGACCATTAGGTTGGTGGGAGGATCAGGTCCAACATTACATCTAAGATGGACTCGGAACAATTTGGAGTAAAGTCGATGAGGAAGAACTGAAGAGATGGAGGAAGCTTTGAATGGTGACCCATAAATGAGTGGACACATTGGAATAAGATGAAGAAGAAGGTCCAAATATACTCCTCAGCAACTTAATCTGATACCTTCTATCAGTGTTCTGTTCTTAAAGTAAGGATAGACTTAAACATTTTACACACCAGTACAAACAACAAGCAACAATATATGTGTATTTTTTTATTTATATTTTAGTGTATGCCATTGAAGATTGGCCCTTCTCATCTGTAATAATATAAGTAGAATTTAAAAATATTATCCTACTTTATAATATATTGCAGTTCAAGTATTTAATGGCTAGGTTAGGTGTGGTGATTTTTCAAGCTGTTTGCACCAGTATTAATTCAGAAAATCAAAGCAGCTGATTAATATCCTGCAGTTTCATACTCCACTAATTTATTCAGCATAACTACAGTCATTTAAATTTAAGTGAAGTTGTTTCAATAGCACAAGCGATATAGCATTTTGTTTGGGTAGCAGTAAAGATAATCTCTTCATAATCTGTACTCTCTGACAAACATACATTGTGCGGGGGTGGATTTATTGAGAGACTGCAGATAGGTTTTCACAGCAGTGAGTATGAAAATGGCTGACTTCTGGGTTGTAGTGCTATTTAGTCTAGTAGAAATTGACCAGTGTTTCAGAGGTCCTTGCTGCTTCCATCATCAGAGAGGCAGCAAGGAACCCTGAATCATAGGTAATCTACAAGAATACATTGCATTACAACCCAGCACCTTCTTTCTGCTTATCCAATAAAACTCACTGTATCATGAGAATCAAAACTTGCTGCAAAAGATCAGAAAATACAGACACAGAAACACCAATCAGACATCTATGCTAGATTACTCCAGTGAATACACAATTATGTAGTGGTTCATTTTATATTTTAATAGTACAGTATTGTTTTCTACAAAATGGATGATGAATTCTTAAAGTAATTACATATAGAATATATAGATCAGAATGTACAATACATATATTTTAGTAAGTGTTCTTCCACTGTAACAGAAGATTGATTTAGACATTTATATGTTTGTAATGGAAAATACAAAAACATGGGTCTACACAAGTCACCTTTGCACTTGAAGCCTGGAAATTTTGTAGTCATTCTTTACTTCACTCAGCTTACATGGCACTCACAAGTAGTGTCTAGTGTGTCAATCTTCAAGATGATTCATTTGATTAGCTTTGGCTGGACTGAGCTTAAAGCTGTCTTGTATTAATTTACAATATATACTGAAATGAAGTCTTAAGAAATTTTGTGTCTGTTTGGCTATCACAGCATGTTAAGGAGTAGATTTATTTTAACATGACACTACATTATATGAACCCTTTGTTCATATTATGTGAAATGTATAATAGTATGAATTATGTAATATGTATTGTATTATTATGACTTATTCTACAGCTTATTGTAGTCTGACTAACTTATTGATCCTTGGACTGTAATAAAGATGTAACTAAAACTTTTAATATTCTTTGATTGAATAGATGAAAAATGATGTCTTTGTCCACTAACATGATTCCCAATTAAATGAATAGCTATTAGCTTTTCTGCCCTGTTTGTCAACACAACTGATGTGCCTTCTGCTGTTGGCTTGCATACATTTTTCAGTATCCAAACATCTGTTGCCCCACTTAATGGTACCTGCACCTTGTCGTGGTGGTGGGGTTTGAGTACCTCAGTGACCCCAAGAGCTATGCTGGTGGTAGCATAGCTACTGGTAGGGCCTCCCTAGCCAGATTGGTCGAGGGGGAGAGGTCAGACTAAGACAGGTACCCTGGTCCTCCAGGTTGGGGGTTGGTCGCAAGGCTAACAACCTTGCACCGCAAAAAGGAAGATGTTTCAGAACCTCAATCAAAGCCTCGGACAGACGGACCTAACAGAGGACCGAATGGAAGAGGAGAATTGAGGAGGCCATGGACCGAATACGGACCGGAGAGCCATAGAAGAAAAAAACATCTGTTTTCTTTTCAAATCATTGCTGTAAGGCACTTATCACTGCAGCACGTCACCCCATTTAAATTTTAGTATCTTATTGTCAACGTTCTTAGCATTCTTTTAAGATTTTGTGTTCAGTTAAACAACAATTGATAGCCCTTATGGGCAGGTTATCAAATAAATTTGGAGAGGAGAAAAAATACTGAATATGAAGTTTATGGCCAAACCCCTCCACTCTCCTAATGAGACTTTTCACTTTTGCATGGGTTGCTGTCATTGTCTGTGTTGATATTTGCCAGTCATTTCCCTGATATACACTCATGTCATAAGTTCAGTCGGTCATGTTGCTAAGTTTGTAATCTTCACACCAAAGTATTTGTTTCTTAGCAATATATTACTTGAAAACAACTCTCCCTTTGAGCAGCACAGTGATTTCATCTGCAGCTAAATGTTCATGTGGATTTTTAAAAAATACTTATCAATGAGCATATCAAAGAAGGATCTTATTTGCCAAGGTCTGTTTTTGTCAGTCTTGACTAGTTGGTTTCTATTGTTGCAAAAACACAGAAATCTTAGTATGTGGAGATACTGATCTTGGTTTTCCATGTTTTTTAAAATAGCTGAAAGAACTATTCAAAAGTGAACTAGTAATCTCTCAATGTGTAACACTTGTCATGTCCCACTTGGATGACTAAAAAATACATACTCTCCTTACAGTCTTATCAGGGAGGGGGGAGTCATGAGTGCTCATCACTGTTTAGTGTGCCTAAACATTTATTAGTCTATTTTATATTATGCTTCTTTCAAAACATCTTTATCTGTTTATATCTGAATTTAAGGCATTAATGCTTTACGTTATGGAACATCAATAATCCTAACAATATGGATGGATATAAGTGACTTATTTGTTATGAACAGTGTCCATTTTATTAGTAGCAGAAAATCAACCTGTAAGACGCATGACTTATGTTCAGCAGATCAAACCTTCAACAGGTTACAGTCTAACATAATTCCCACAGTTTTCTGAAGTCCTACATGTAATACATTAAAATAGGCCATAACATCTTCTTCCACAGTCCTTTCTAATTGTTATCTTGCTCAATGCTACATAATCTCACAACTGATATAAAGCCATTAAATAATCTATAAATGCATTTATTAAGTTATCAGTAAATCTATGAAAGCACATTATAATGTTCCCATGTTCTACAGCAAGATTCAAAAAGTATTTATGGTAGATAAACAATTTCTGGACTAATCTTTTCCAAGGAAGTAGGAAGTGAGAACATGAACTGGATTCATCTGGCTCAGGATAGGGTCTGATAGCAGGCTCTTGGGATTACTGCATTGAACCTTTTGGTTCCATAAAAGATGGGGAATTTCTAGCTAGGAGTCATTATCAGCTGCTCAAGGAGAAGTAAGTTATTATATCTAGCAATTTTCATAACTCTTTTTCTACAGATACACAGAAAACGGACATTTATTTGTTCAGGCCATAATTTATTATAATACTGCATAAATTATTATATAATGTTAATAAGTGTGAGATCCCTCATACTAATTGGAATAATGAACAAATAGCATGCATTTATGTAACTATCAAGAGTTTGAATCTTTGTGTTCACACTACACTATACCTGATTTATTGGTAGCTTTCATTGCAATAAATTACCAAATTAATTTTCAATTAAATTATACAGTACCCATAAATTACAGATGTGTATGAAATATAACTTTCACATTTCATACCAGTAATACTTTGTTACGCTTCACAAAACTGAAAACAAGATACCAAATTTCAGTTTTCTTCTTTCCCATACTTTTGGTTTTTACTAAGTCGAAGAATGAAGTCCAGCAAATACATCTGCAATTTTACGTCTAATGGGTTGTTTGTTACAAAAAATCCTGGAACTCCTGCCTTTTCTAATGTGACTTGTTGATCACTAACCTGCACACAAACAAAAATAAGTCAGATCAAAAAAATTATTTACACAAGAAAACACAAAAATTCCACAGGCAATATGAAAGAATATATCCTGTTTTGAAATTCACAAATTTAAATCTCCATCTCCTCTAAGTAAAGAAAGATATGTTGAACATAAAGTGATAATTTTAATGCAACAGAACTCTGTATTTCAAATATTTGAAGCTTCTATCTGTGTGTCCACCTCTTACTCAAATAAAGAGACGTTAAAGGTTATGATTAGAAATCCTTAAAATCCACACTAAAATACTCAGCATAATAAACAAAATGGCTGAATTTTGGACTAGGGATGGAAAAAGTAAATGCAAAAATATACAAACCACTCTTCTTAATCTGAGTTACAAAATTTGTAACAGAAATTATGACCTACAAGCAAAACTGTAACCTGTCAAGCATGATTTTATGCCCCTATTGTGGTTACAACTACCTGTGGCTCTCCAGTCTTTACCCAAAGAGGATTTGTGGATGATGGAGGATAAGTATTGTATTTTGTAAACACTGATGCTACATGATTATAGCTTAGTTTACAACAGCTGGCAGAACTTGGAAAAACCAAGAAAGATTCCACTCTTCATGCTTTAAATCTTTTGTGGAATTGATACTATCACATTACAATATACCTTAAAATCAAATTCTCAAACAGTACAATACCTTTGTAATCATTACACATTTGTAGGGTTAAGGACAATGATCTTACCTTTTGGTCAAGTTGAAGAACTAATTTCATATCAGTATGTTTTAATTCTTCTTTATGTTTCTGCTGGAGAAGTATTCGTTGTTTCTGCCTAGCCACAGAATCACTCGTATTTTCAAGCATGTCTTGCATTTCCACTAAAACAGGGTTGTAGTTCAGATGAAAGTTATAAAACATGAATGGATATACAACAATAACAAAAAATCAGATTAGATGCTAGTAAGGAGGTTGGGCTAAACATAAACACAGGGAACACTAAATAATATGTTCATAAGTATTGCTTACATACTATATGCTACTGTTTTTGTGCTTAAAATTAGTATACTCTAGACATATTACCAAGTTGACAATGTACTCACTTGAATGCTTATTGATTAACTGCAACCTTTGCTGGAACAGGTGTTTTTCAGTTACATGTTGAATTTCCATTAAACCCTTCACAATTTCAAATATTGTGTCATTTAAAAGAGCATTTGCTAAACCAGATAGCAATTCACATGGCACTCGTTGCTGGTATTTTCTGAGAGGGAAATCAGAATATTAGAAATGAGTAATATTTAACAGCTCTTTAATACCAGTACTAATAACCATTCCATTAATTTTCATGTCAAAATACAGTAAAATATTGAAAATAAGTACAAAGTTCAGGTTCTTCAACTTTATTGTACGAGAATAGAGAATTTAAACCCCTGTACTGCAGAGCTGCTGCTCAGTCTTAAACGCCAGGGGTAACAACAATTATTAAAGCAACAACTTTTATTATATATACTGTGTAAATGTTGGGTTTTTTATTGTTACATAAGACTGCATGGTTGTGAGGTTAACTTAGGTTTTGAGATTCCAGTGATAACATCATATGGTAAGCTAGTGTAATACATGGAAAGCTGGACTGCACATAAGAGAAATAAGGTACATTAAAGTTATTTCTTTTACCATATCATAATGTATTATTTTATGCCTGTGAAAAATACTTTAACATCTTTATAAATTTTGCCATTGTAATATATACAGGCAATTTATTTTTTCAGGCTTTACTACATTGGTATCTGAATCATCATGACCTGCTGTAACAACTTGTGTGGGTTAATGTGTCGAGTTATAAATCCAGTTCTTTGCTAACTATAAACAAGACCAGAGGAATGATCCATAGTGCAATACACAGCTTCAACTAGTGTTTTCTGCACCTTAACATTTTAAATACTCCTATGTGAAATAAAAAATATACTACAAAAGTGCTACCATAGTTATAGCAATAGATCATGGACAATGTAAAAATAAAAACATGTGTTTTCAAAGTAAGATTCATTCAGGACTCCTACCTAATTATCCTATTATTCATAAAAGTAACTGAACTGAATTGCAATCCAGTTTACATGCCTTCAGCTGTTATTACTGTTACCATCACTAAATTAATTAACATACATTTTAAACAGAGTTCTTTCTTGCCTACTAAATTATTTGACAGAAAATGACCTTGACTTTATTTCTGTACATATTACTATCTAATCAATAAATCAATAAATACAATCCATAACAGCATAAGACAATGCAAGTTAGATCTGTGGTAGCATACTGACCTGATGACAGGTGATCATGGGATCAAATCCCAGTTAAGTCAAAGGTTTCTTATTGTTTCATGCATTTGTTGTTGTTCTACATTGCACAAAGCCTTGCTGTACAAAAGTCGAGTATTTTATGAAGATCTGTTACTAGACATCATTGTATGATGCTCTATTATGTGATGATTAAGTGTTCAAACTTCATGCGGTTTTTGTTTAGCTTATTTTCAACCAGATTTTGTAATTATATCTTGGTAAACAGGTTGGATTAGGTGAAATTACATTTCATTTTCTTTGACAGAAGGAGGGTAAAAGGTAATTTCCAATACAATTCTTTCTTACAGGGGATAGTGAAAACCACATTCCTAATAGTATTGCAATCTGTACAACGTGCTTCTCACACATTAAGCTACATATTGTGCAAATACAAATATAACACAGTAAATAAACAGAAACCTTTATCGGTGTCAGTTACAGTGTAATCTGTGCCTATCGTTCCCACCTCCTAATAAGGCAGATATTTAATTCACAGATTCTAACACTTAAAACAAAATACAGTGTATCGGTGCTATAAATTAAGGAAATAAAATATTCTAAAATAACACAAACAAATTTAAAAGAAGCTGAGTCTTACGGTGGCAATTCTCTAGCCATCAGCTGTAACTGTTCCAGTAGAAAATAAACTTTCTTCTGTAAATCTTCTGGCGTAGGATTTATACTTTCTACAGCCATGAATTTTAATTTTCATCACCACACTACACAAACCACTGATAAACCTTTAAATTAGAAGATAAATACGGCCTATCAGGAGCGTTCAAATTTTAAATTCTAATTAGATTAGAAACATATTTCTCCCAATTCATGTTATAGGAAAGTACCACAAGTTTCGCTACACAGTAATTCAAAACAATACCCGTGACTATACATCTCCAATATATAGACAAAACTACTTATTATTCATTGTATAGCCAACCATATTCGACAAATCCCATAACGTATCAAAAAAGGATTAATAATATAATTTTATTATTTCATTGCTCAAAACCTATTATTATACTCATTTCATAATAATCGAAAATCACATACAAACCAGCTGCTTAAATACAACAAATTCTATCCGTTACTCAATCCATATATTTTTCCTTGAAAATATGAAAGTTGGCATTGCTGGAAAGTGACATCTGCTTCATCATGTGCACTGTGTAAATTGTAGATTGACAGTCTGTGTCCTTGTAACTTTAAATTTTGGTGAAGAGCTCAGACTATATAAACAGTAGCAGAAGACGATTTTGGTCTGCATTTATCATCGATAATTTTTACATTTGAGGGATTATAAAGGTTGTGGAAGATATTGCTCTTTCTGGTAACCCGTCAGTGGAACTGTGTTTGACATGAATATAGATATGAAGGAGGTTCTATCATTGTGAAGTGTAGATGAAGTTTAATGGCTTATACTAGTTTGCAGTATGTGTTGTGTGCCATATTATTTTCGTATGTTAGCAGCGACCCATCGCAGTTTGGTTTATTGGTGCAAGAAAATTTAAGGTGAGGGAGTTTTCAAGTAGTGCCTACATTTGGGTTGCAAAAGATGGTGTCGATAAGCATACAAAATTTCACTAAAACCTTACACCAAATAGTATCATGTAAAACCGTTTTACCATGGCCGTAAAAGATGTCTGCATGGATCTCAGTCTTTTCCAAACATAGCGTTTCAGAAACTATCTGCATCCTTCTTCAGGTATAAAAGAGGGAGGTTCCTACTCAGTTGGGTCAATTTGAATAAGCCAATCTAGATCACTGGGTTCAACTTGGAAGTCTACATAGAGTTTTGTGATGCTGTATTATCCTGTGTAATGAAAAAAAAAATGATATCCTAAATTAAATAATAATACTAATTAAATTAATTGAAGACAACAAGTAGAAATAAAATCACCAGATTTAAATAATACCACTTATTCTAATTGGGGCATTATAAATGTTGGAGTTTGTCAAGGTTCTATACTTCGTCTTCTGCATTTTCTCATATATATTAGTGATCTGCCCACAACCATTAACTCTCAGTCTGAACCAATACTTTTCTGATTACACTAATGTTATTGTTTCACATCCAGAGACCTCAGCTATTACAAATAAATATAAGCAGCAGTGGTGATGCTTTCCTGTGTAATTATTTTTGCTGTAATAGATTATAAATCTTGATCACACCTATGTATTTTATATTTCTGTTAGAAACAGTTATTGTATATGTGCTATGACAGAGCTTAGTTAAACCTGTGAAGGATGTGTGGAATGTAAATACATTCTGTTCTATTCCACTGAACAATTTATTATTCAACTAGTAATTATATACATCACAAGATATTATCTACTGCAAGCTTGCTGAAAATTTTTATTTTCATCTTGTTTACCAGAACTGACACAACTAACTAACTAACTAGATGGCTTACCGAACCCGAAGGTTCATCACCGAATTAACCAAAGCCCTCCACCGGACCCTGTCCTGGGCCAACAAAATCCAGTTTCCTTCAACTCCTATCTCGGATAGATCCCGCCTGAGATTATCCTCCCATCTACGTCTAGGTCTCCCCAGCGGTCTCTTCCCTTCAGGTTTCCCAACCAGTACCCGGTGCACACCTCTTGTCCCATCCATGCGCGCTACATGTCCCGCCCATCTCACTCTTCTCGACTTAATCACCCTCACAATACTGGGGGAGCAGTACAGATTTTTAAGCTCGTCATTGTGCAGTTTTCTCCCCGCCCCATCGTCTTCCCTCTTAGGCCCAAATATCCTCCTCAACACCCGATTCTCAAACACCTGCAATCTGTGTTCCTCCCTCTGAGTGAGAGACCATGTTTCGCACCCATACAAAACAACAGGCAAGATTATTGTTTTGTATACTTTAATTTTCAGGTTCTTAGAAATCAGACGGGAAGACAAAATATTTTGGACTGAGAAGTAGCAAGCATTTCCGGAATTTAGTCTCCTCCTAACTTCCTCACAAGTATCATTTTGATTTGTTATTGTTGTTCCCAAATATTTGAACTTTGTAACCCTTTCAAAGGATTTATTAGCTACCCTAAGATAATTTTGCCCGCCTGTCTTCTGATGACGAGATACTAACATGTACTTAGTTTTTTCTGAATTTACTTCCAGCCCCACTTGTCTACCAGCCTCTAGTAAAACTTCTGCGTTCCTCTTTATTGTATTTATATCGTCCCCCAATAAATTAACATCATCAGCATATGCCAATAGCTGATGTGTCCCGTTCAATTGCAAACCCTCCTGCCTACCTTGGACCTTCCTGATGGCGTATTCTAGCGCAAAGTTAAAGAGCAAGGGAGACAAAGCATCTCCTTGTTTTAGACCGTTCTTGATGAGGAATGTCTCAGATACATATTTACCTACTCGAATTTTGCTGCAGGTTTCATTTAAGCACATTTTTATTAGACCCACTAGCTTCTTTGGTATACCAAATTCAATAAGAATATTATATAGCACTTCTCTCTTCACAGAGTCATAGGCTTTTTTGAAATCTATAAATAACTGATGTACAGTCCCACCGAACTCCCATTTTTTCTCTAGTATCTGACGAATGCAAAAGATCTGATCAATCGTTGATCTGTTTCGTCTGAACCCACACTGATGATCCCCAATAGTTTCATTCGCATATGGGGTTAATCTTGCCAAAAGAATGTTGGATAGAATTTTGTATGAGGTTGATAGCAGCGATATTCCTCGGTAATTACCACACTCAGTCTTGTCCCCCTTCTTATAAATAGGAATAATTATGGATTCCTTCCATTGATGTGGCATCTCTTCCTTATCCCAAATTAACTGAATAAGCTTATGGATCCTCATATGCAACCCTTTGCCACCTGCTTTAATTAATTCGGCCGGAATCTGATCAATTCCTGGAGATTTATAACTTTTCAACTTCCCAATGGCTAGTTCCACTTCATCTAAGCTAGGTTCTGGCACCAACCGTTCAGCTGTATGCATTTTAATCTGTCTAATATCACCAGTATTATGAACATTTAAGAGCTCGCTAAAGAAATTTTTCCACCTATTCACAATTTTTATTGGATCTGCAAGCAAATTGCCACTATCATCCTTTACCAAATTAGTCTGGGGTTGATATCCTTTCTTAAAGTTATTAATGCCTCTGTACAGGTCTCTGATGTTTTTTTCCTTATTATTTGTCTCAAGTTCAGCAATTTTGCCCTTCAGGTATTCCCTTTTCTTAGTCCTAAAGGTTCTACTAGCCTCACGTCTCACGTTACATAGATTATCCGCATTTGTTTTGTTTGGGTTCTGCAACCATTGAAATTTTGTTTGCTTCCTTCGATCTATTAATTTTGAACATTCTTCATCAAACCACGGTTTATTTTGCTTTCTCCTGTAGTATCCTAGTTTCTCTTTTGCTGAAATTTTGATGCAGTTTCTGACATTTTCCCACTCCCTGTTGATGTCCACACTTTCATTATCCTCATTTGTCTCTAAAATTTGAAACCTATTCGAAATTTCAACTTGATATTGTTCCTTTGCCTCTCCCTCACTTAATTTTTTCAAATCAAATCTTTCTGTGTCAAAATTTTGTTTAGTTCGTCTACTTACTGAAAGCCGCTCCCTCACTTTTGCTACCACCAGATAATGATCAGTGTCGCAATCTGCTCCTCTGAATGATCTCACATCAATTACATTTGTCTGCCTTCTCTTATCTACTAAAACATGATCTATTTGATTGTGTGTTCTGCCATCTGGGGAAGTCCAAGTGTATTTATGAACATCACGGTGTGGAAATTTTGTACTTTTTACAATTAAATCTTTTGACGTAGCGAAGGTCACTGCTCTGACGCCATTATCATTACTAAGTGCATGGAGACTCTCGCTGCCTATTGTGGGTTTGAAGACATCCTCCCTCCCAATTTTTGCATTGAAATCTCCTAGCAGAATTTTCATGTGATACTTGCCAAATGTATCAAATACTGATTCCAATTCTTCATAAAAGCTATCCTTGATATCATCGCTTTTGTCTTCAGTTGGGGCATGAACATTAAGGACAATGATGTCGCACCAACGTCCTTCCAAAATTACGTAAGACAACCTGTCACTAACAAATTCTACTCTCTTAACTGCTGCCCTAATTCTGCTATGAACAAAAAAACCCGTCCCTAGCTGATGATTGTCATTCCCCTTTCCATAGAAAAATGTAAAATTGTCCACTGGGATCGTGCCCTCCCCCTCCCATCGCACTTCCTGCACTGCCACTAAGTCTAACTTATAATTCCCTAATTCCCTACACACTGATTTCAGTGCCCCAGCCCTATAGAGGCTCCTAATGTTCCAGGTACCAAATCTCATGTCCTTTTTCAATTGCCGTGGTCGTGCCAAAGAGTCCGTCCTGATCCGAGGCTTGGTTGATTTTTTCGTAACACATATTTTTTTTAAAGGTGAAAGGTTGTTAGCCCTACACCCAACCCCCAACCTGGAGGACCAGGGTATCACTCTTAGTCTAGCGCATCTCCTTAGACCTGTCCGGCTTGGGTGACCCTACCATGAGCCGAAGCTCAGGCCGGCATAGCCCTAAGGGTCATTTGAGCACGCAAGCCTCCTCACCCGGCAGATTGCCTTCGACAAGGTGGTGATACCTTCGAGAAGGAGAACTGACACAAGCACATCATAAATTAAATTCTCTTAACATTATCTGTAACCAAATTTGCATTTGTTAGTTTGGCACCACCAGTTTTATTAATGTTATTACCTGATTGTAATTGTCTTTATTTACTGATGTCTACTACATTAATAAATGCATTGAATTCTAAGATGCAAACACAAGTTGTGACACTTTATCTCTTTACCTCCCCTCTCTGTAAGTTTCACTTTTCTGTATTTCCCTTTTACAGTATTTTCCCTTGTTTTATCAGCTTTAAGCTCTGAATGCAAATAGGAAGTATAAAAAGAAGGATGTGAGAGAAATGAGTCTTGGTTTTTTTCTGGAAAGTTTAACAACTGAAGTCCCTTTTGCCTGAAACAAAACATTCCAGTCATTGAACATCAGCTTCTGTTTTGAAGTTATACTGATGATTCAGAACAGAATATAATAGAACAAAATTTGTTTACATTCCATAAATTCTTCATAGGCCTAAGCCTATGATGTAGAATATGTCTTATATTTGCCTCTTATTGTTGTACCCAAGATGCTTAATTGTGGTACATTTTCATAGAATTTATTAATAGTGGTATATACTTACCTCCTGCATGACAGAAGGAATGAAAAGTTGTCCTCCTGCTTTGTACCACATCATGAATGTGTGAGGAATTATGGAGGGAAGGCCAGACCACTGAATTTAGGTGACAATACAGAGAGTAGCTTTTATGTGTTTATTTTAATAGTTTTGCTCAGGAGTGATTAATACTTTATTTTCAGATTCACATGAATTACTTCTGTGAATAGTGTGCTTTGAATTAATTAGTAACATATTTATCATATTGTAACATGTGAGGAAGTTAGGAGGAGACTAAATTCCGGAAATGCTTGCTACTTCTCAGTCCAAAATATTTTGTCTTCCCGTCTGATTTCTAAGAACTTGAAAATTAAAGTATACAAAACAATAATCTTGCCCGTTGTTTTGTATGGGTGCGAAACATGGTCTCTCACTCAGAGGGAGGAACACAGATTGCAGGTGTTTGAGAATCGGGTGTTGAGGAGGATATTTGGGCCTAAGAGGGAAGACGATGGGGCGTGGAGAAAACTGCACAATGACGAGCTTAAAAATCTGTACTGCTCCCCCAGTATTGTGAGGGTGATTAAGTCGAGAAGAGTGAGATGGGCGGGACATGTAGCGCGCATGGATGGGACAAGAGGTGTGCACCGGGTACTGGTTGGGAAACCTGAAGGGAAGAGACCGCTGGGGAGACCTAGACGTAGATGGGAGGATAATGTGAGGCGGGATCTATGGGAGATAGGAGTTGAAGGAAACTGGATTTTGTTGGCCCAGGACAGGGTCCGGTGGAGGGCTTTGGTTAATTCTGTGATGAACCTTCGGGTTCGGTAAGCCATCTACTTAGTTAGTTATTAGGAAAACATTTGACTTGAGGCTTTCATGGTGACTAAATGCAATAAAATCCACTCAGGCAACAAGCTTCTTGAAAATGGAGCAGTAGTCCAACATTTCACAGACACTACTGTCTCCATCATTATGAACGATGATGGAGACATTGCATCGTTCCTCATAATTTAGATAGAGAGTGTCTATGAAATGGACTACTGCTCCATTTTTGCACAGCTTGTAGCCTGAGAGGATTGTATTGTAGAAAAAAGTTGCTAATGTAAGTAAAACAAATACGTATAAGAACTATAGAAGTTATATGTGGCCACATGATTTCCATACAGTTACAATACAATTTTATATTGAAGCATGCTGTTGAAGATTATACTCAGAAATTGTGGCTCATGTAATTAGGTATGGGGTGGTAAGAAGTGAAAGCTTGTGCACTAGATTGTGGGTTTGTAGTGGTTGCATAAATCATAGGTGGACTTGATGAATTATACATATAGTGTGTGTGATATATTGTGCAACCTTGTGTCACCATAATGAATCAAATATAATGTGATGTTCAACGGGGAAACAGGCTGTGCTTAAATAATTATGGCTTTTAATAGTTCCTCCAGGAAAATGTTATGGTAGAACTTTAAAACAGGCCATGATTGTAACCTTATATCCTCTTTCAAATTTCTGATTCATAATCTATTCATTTTTCACTCAGTTCCTATATTCTGTGCAGCAGTTTAGTGGCATTGATTGAACTAACAAACTATCACTAAGAGGCTTGGGTAGAATTTAATTGTCTTGTTTATCACAGAATTTGTGTCCTGTAATTCTCGTTGCTGGTTTCAGGTTGGTTATTTTAAATGCATTGTGATGGTAAGAAAGTTATTATTATATTTCATTTAACAGCTTGTCACATAATGTCATACATTTATGCTGTAAGATAATGCAATAAAATTTGACCAGTAGTTATAGTTACCCAATGACTGCCTTACAATGAGTGTTATACTGTTTTACTATCAACTATATGTGATTTTCAGATGCAGCCAAGACAAGATTATAAATGGTGTGGAAAGCTGCAAGAATCGTCTTGAATGTTTTGCCAGTTCTACCTCAAATTTCACACAGTGTGCAATAAGACATGCTCGTCCAATTAGATTGTGTGAAAGATGTGTTGGTTATTATATGGATGTACTGAAAGCCCATGAAGATATTTTGAAGGTACAATAGAACAAAGAAAATTGTCTTTTAAACATTTTTGTGTTGATATATATGTTTTTTTCTCTGGTTCATATTTATATAATTACAAAGTTTATATTTCATTTACCACAATATGTGGTTTTGCTGTCATGCCATTTTAGCATTGACCAGTAACTTCATTCATCCACAGCCCTTAAGTGTACCATACAAGTGACTGAACTGAACGTAGGCAGCTCAGTTGCTTGATTAGATGTAAACCTTACAATAGCGTCACTCCATTTTGATCTTCATTGTGATATATTATAAAACTCAAGTCATGCCACAACAGACTTGTTAAAGTTTTGTTTCTATACGTCTATAGCCATATAAACTGTTGTGCCTCCAGAATATGAAGCAGTAACACATAATTGCAGGTGGTTTCAGAAACACATGGTCAATGGTTCAGCAACTTGTGTGTTTTTTCTCTTTGTTTATACAAGGCATAATTTACTGTAAACTGTTAAAATTCGAAACAGTCTTTTACACCAACAGGTTTCTGTGATAAATACTGCTCATCAGCATAAACGAAGTCCATTAAAGTCCCATGCAACTAAAGTATGATAAGTCAAATCAGAGGGTTAATTAATTATTTTCACTAGATCCAGTTTCATTACAAAGATGGTTGTTTTCTGAGTTGAGGCGCCATGTTGTCTGGTATAATTTTACCAACATTTCTGGGGTGCTTGCTGCCTCCATCATCAGGGTGATGAGTGGCCCTGATGATGGAGGCAGCAAGCACCTCTGCAAGATCACTAAACTTTACCAGATTACGCATTGCAACAAAGCCATTTTCATACTCACTGCTATGAAAACCTGAAGTCCTGCAGTTTAATTATTACTAATATTCATCGCCCTGATGACGAAGGCAGTATCACCTCTGAAACGTTGGTTAACATCGACCAGACTACACAGCGCAACAACCCAGAAGACAGAAATCTTCATACTCATCGCCCTGATGATGGAGGCAGTATGACCTCTGAAACGTTGGTAAACATCGACCAGACTACACAGCGCAACAACCCAGAAGACAGAAATCTTCATACTCACCGCTGTGAAAACCTCAAATCTTACATAATTATTACTAATTTAACAAGTTAGGAAATGTATCATGGTATAACAGTTCAACTGTATTTGCCAAGTTGTCTTCAGTCATTATGCTTTGCATGGGTTGGGTATCTGGCATACATCTCTGAGGGATTGTGTCATTACAGGGATTCCCCTATGACATTGTTTTGCTGAATGGTAATGTCACACCCAGTCCTCTGTGAACAGAAGCATGTAGGTTTTCATGTAAAGTGCTTTTGTTGTTCATTTCTTTTACCACAGTTGAAATGTATTGACAAATTTTAGCAAAACTCCTGTGTCATATTTCATGAAAATCCATTTAGCATTTTTCAAGTTATGTACGTACAATAAAATATTCCAGGTGACAAGCCGCATCACAATGGAGTGTCTCTGAAACGTTGGACTATGACTCCATTTTGACACAGCTTGTTGCCTGAGAAGATTTCATTGCATTAAGTCACTGCAAGTTTTATATTATGTACGTACAGACTAATAGGCACATTTTTTAAACTTTTACTTGCAAACACACCTAGATACCAATGTGGGAGAAGCTGCTGCTGTATGGGGTGATAACAAAAGTCATGCAACCCAGATGAGAGTATTACATATATTACATGAAAGTTTGCAAAACATACTTCATACAAACATTAAAACTTTATGGTTACATCAGCAACAGTAATGTTTTCAATTGCAGCTTCAGTTCCCCCAGTGTGCGTAGGTTTGTCATGTAGACCGCTTCTTTAAGATAGCCTTAGAGAAAGAAATCAGGCAAATAGTCCAGAGATCTTGGGGGCCACAAGTCTATGGAGATTAGGCGATCACCAAAGAACTCCCACAAGAAGGTATTGGTTTCATTAGACTTATGACTCATCACCATCTTGCAGAAGCAACAAATTGTGTTCATTCACTTCAAATAGTGCGATGAACTGGTGATAATATCCTAGTATATGTTGTCATCAGCTGTCACCTCAAGGGGGGGGGGGGCACCACATGCCAGTGAGACAGGATATAAGGGCACTTTGTGGAACAAATTTGGTTTTTTGCTGGACCAAATCCTACTTGTCTGGTTCTTTTCAGTACCTCTTAAGATGAAACTATGCTTTGCCAATGAAGGAAACTATGTCATGGAAGTTCATTGTGTATTCCTCAATTAAGGCCTGAAAGCATTTATAGTGCTGTAAGCATTTTGCTTTGTCCAGCTCCTTCAGTTCATGGCGAGCATAAATGTAATACAACTACAGGTTCCATTTTTTTACAGCTGTCTTTGCCTTTAAATAGGGCATAAACACTTGCAGTGCAATCTTCTTAACACTTTTCTTTTGAGACTGCTCTAACCATACACATAATCCAGTTTTTCTTACTTTCTCGTCTCATCACCAGAATGCAGGGAAGAATTGTAACATACAGATAGTTAATGAGTCCTGTGAAAATGTGGCAAAGTTCCGATATTTGGGAGCGACAGTAACAAATCAAAATTTGATTCATGAATAAATTAAGAGCAGATTAAATTCTTCTCTTCTGCTGTCCAAAAACAAGAGATTAAAATATACAGAACTATAATTTTGCCCATAGTTTTGTATGAGCTTGCAACTTTGGTCTCCTACACTAAGGGAGGAACTTAGACTAAGGGTGTTTGAGAATATGGTGCTGAGGAGAATATTTGGACCTAAGAATGATGAATTACAACAAGGCTGGAGGAAGTTGCATAATGAGGAGCTTTATAAGTTGTACTCCCCACTGAATATAATTAGACTGATTGTGTCAAGGAGGATGAAATGGACAGGGCATGCAACCCACATGGGAGAGAAAATGAATGAATACAGGGTTTTGGTGGGTAAACCGGAAGGAAAGAGACCACTAGTAAGACCAAGACATAGGTGGGGAAATTATATTAAAATTGATCTTAGAGAAATAGGATAGGGTGGTACAGACTGGATTCCTCTGGTTCAGGATAGGGCCCGGTAGTGGGCTCTTGTGAACACGGTAATTAACTGTTGGATTCCATAAAATGTTGGGAATTTCTTGAGTAGCTGAGTGACTCTTGGCTTCTGAGAAAGGACTCAGCTCCATAAAGTAAGTATTTTTGACCCAACTTGTGTCAGCTCTATCAAGCCATCCTTATAGGTATCGTATTTTCATTACCTTAGGAAAACTTACTTATTGCAATGGTTACTTCATTGACAGACTTTGACATTATACAACAAATATAAAAATCAATTTATGTAAGAAAACTCTAATCTCTCTATTTATGGTTTATTTTCCAACGCTTTTAATATCTAGACTGTATAGCATTGGATGAGCGGATGATGGTGGGTAATGAATTAGAAAGGATGTGGAAAGAAGTGGTCATTACCTAATTTAAGGTGATATCCCAGCAGTTGCTTAGAGGGGCTGAGGAAAGCACCAAAAAGCCACACTCAGGATAGCCAGTCTTTGGGCTGAAATTTGAACCTACTTACCGAATACAATGCGGGAGTGTGTATCATGTAACAATGAGGAGACCCTAATCAGGTGACCTGGTAATAAGCTAGAGATACGTTTCAGTGACCTTCTAACATGACACCCAGCATACGTTGCGCAACTGTTAAAATGGCCATCATTATGATGCCTACATTTTAATGCTGATAAACCAATTGTCTAACAGGGTGATACTTTCATTTTTCATCTCTCCATATTTTTATTTCTGTTCTTTCATCATGGGAGGTTTTATTTTAAGTTAGCATTTAAATGGTAGATATGTTGTAGTATTTTAATACTTAATATGTTTTAATGTATTAATTGTTAGATAATAGTCATGTACATTGTAATCAGAGTTGTTCTAAGGTAATAAAAACACTTTATCCCAGAGAATGGCTACATAGAGTTGAAACATGTTTGCTAATAAATAATTAAATATCTAATTATAACTGCTTTGATAATTGACTGTAGTGTGCTGTATTTGATGTTTTTTTAATTAATTAATTAAATTATAAACATGGAATGCAACAGCAATAAAATGTGTTTTTATGTTATATTTGTATAGTTGAATTGTTAACCACTTAACAAACTTTACGTGCCTATAACCTCATGTTATGCTTCATATATTTATTTTTAAACTTTCCACCAATATGTTAACTTGCTAACAGTTAGTGAGTAAGCATATTTCTGGAATCCTGCTTCTTTTTTGTAAATGTTAAAATGAAACCTTTTAATATTAAGTTTAGAAAATACTTATCTGATTGTGTGAAACATGTCATAGTGGATTGTAGTATTCAGGGTTATGATGCCATGTAGTAATGTAAGTGGTTATCAGTGTTTCAAAGAAACCTATATATAAAAACTATTTGAATAAAACACATCCTGATACAACTAGTTAATGTTACTTAATGGTCTTCACTTAAGATGACATGTTTCGGATATTATATTTCCATCATCAGGTCAAAGAAATAAGACCCTCTAAGTTGCAATACCAATTGGCTAAAACCATTAAAAGATAAAAATATAAAAAGTTTTAAGATTTTAAACCGCCAACGGTTTAAAATATGATGGAAATATAATTTCCGAAACATGTCGTCTCAAGTGAAGACTATTAAGTAACATTAACTAGTTGCATCAGACTGTGTTATTCAAATAGTTTTTATATTTGTGAAGAGCAACATAACACAACCTATTGACTCCAGCTTCATATTCATCTCCATTTTCACTTCTTCCTGGAAAAAACAGTATGTTCCTTTAAAATATTGGTAACCATCTGGAAGATTACACAGCATCATAACCCTAGAAGACCACAATTATTTTTACACCCATTTAACTCTCAAATTTCCGACTAACAATTTGTTTTGTATTAGGCTCATGATGAAGGTGGACATGCTTGTAAAATGGAACTTGTGAATTTGGATCGCCTTCAAGTAATTGAAGGTGCTTTTAATTATGTTCACAATCTCTGGCAAAGAGGTCAATGCAATAGTAAGTACCTTTTGTTATGTTTTGATGAGATTTTTTGTTGATGAATTAGAAGTAAAAAAGCATTGTTTGCATGTAGTTGATGGTCTTTTGTAATCACATATCTGAATAGAATAACATAGTCTCTGCCACAAACAATAAAGTAATAAGCAGAGTATGAGGTTATCCCTGTGTATTCAGAAGGTATTACCTATGGTTTCATAACAAAAACATTTACTGCTGTTATGACACAAGATGTCCATTATTGGGTCTCATCTTGACCCAGTTATGTTCAGTTATCCCTTTCAACTTAATAAAATCTCCATATAATAACATTTAGAGATGAGAATTTATATACTCCTTTATATTTAAATTTGTTTAAGAAAGAATTGTATTATATCTTACAGGTCCCCAAAATTTTCTTTCTTTTTGAGAGGTTTATAAGATGATTTTGTTATGCATGAAAACTTAAGCCTGTAGTTAACAAACTAGAATATGTGGGAGAAGATGATTAACAGTTCATGGTGTTGTTTGTCATAAGGAAATTATTATTTGAAAATGTATTTTATGTTAGGTTAACCTATATTCATAGGTTATCAGCCAATTTTTAACATAATTAATACTTTCATAATTGTTAGAACTTCGTGTTTGGAACTATAATAAATAAAACCTTCAAATGAAATAATAGCAGTGCTTTCAAATTGCATCCTTTATTAGGTGTTTTTCATGCTCTAGCGTGAGCAGAGAACACCCCATGGGCCCATCTCTGTCTGTCTGTGTTCTATGTTTTTCATTCTCCGTGTACTTCCTGCCTCTTAGGTTTGGATATTCTCCTCAAGCAACTTTGTTCTGTATTCATCTCTTAATATGAGATATTTTAATTAGGTTGGTTATGTTTAAGTGCCAATGATTGTATTACTAATATTAACCATCTCTACAACAATGTTTGTAAATTTATGCAAATATAAAACTTCACACCAACAGAAGTCTTCACAGAATGAAACTTACATCTGAGCACCAGTCCAACAATATATCATAACTACAATTCATGAATGTACCTGAAGTTAAATGTTACTTCAGGACCATACAACAGCAACAAAACAATAAAGAGTACAGTTCAGCACACCTAATCTCAAGCATATATCCACTCTCTATGTGGAATTATAGTTCAAGATTATGTGAATTAATTAGACATAGTGTAACTGACTACATATGTATGACATAAATGAAGATAATTTTATAATGTTGTCTTTTATTTCAGGTTGTTTTGTTGCAAATGATAATGGAACATTAACACCGCAACTTTCAAACATTACTACTAAATTTCAACAACTCTACAGTGACACTCAGAACTGTTTCAATACATTTTATAATGTGACCAGTAAGAAATATGACCCAGCAATATGTGCTAATTGTACAGACAAATATTGCTCTCTTAATAAGTACTATGAAGCTCTGAAAGCTGATACAGGCGAAGGAATCGTGTGCATGGATATTGTGGATGCGGTAAACTCTTTATATAATTTATTATTGTAGTTTTCTTTTCTTGTGAAACTTGGGTGAAATTCAATCAGAATAACACTACACAACAGGGTGGGGAGTGTGGAGTGGGCCAGCTATTTGTCTACTTCTTAGCTGGCTCCAGTTGGGTCACGTATAGAGCTGAACTCACAAGTGCCAGGCATACCTTAAAGTTGAGTGTGATGGCTCAGATAAGAGTCACATTGACTATGTAGTAAAACATTACTACACTGCAGTGCTCAGGAGAGAAATGTCTTGCACTACTGCCAAGCTGCAACTGAAGGCTGCCCCAGCCCCTTATTTTGATTGACTGTTGTATTTCCCGACAGTATTCAGACTTCATAAGAAAAAGAATGAATATAACTTAGGGAATTTCAAATTAAAATAAAATATGTGGTAAGTTATAGACAAGTAAATGGGACTGTAGTAATGAAACAAGAAAGTTTGAGTCCTATTATTTTATAGTCCATACAAATTAGATCATACTGTATGTGAGTGCACAAATTAGTGGTTGCCCATGTTTTAGGATGATGATGATGATGATCTTTTTTCTGACATTTGTTTTAGAAAACATAAATCCAAAATGTGTTACATTATTTTAAATCTTTTGGTAGTATAAGCTTATTTTTAATACTTCATATTATGAAAGAAATTTGGCCTTTCAGAACATGGGAATGCCAGTTTTTTGACAAAGCGTTTTACATACGTACAGTGAGCTTCTGATCTGGTCAGGGGTGTGAAGATAGAGAAATCGTGGACTACATTAAAACACCACCAGATACTCGGTTGAAGTTTGTTAGCTGTTCTTTGTCTCAGCTTGTGTTCTTTTATGTCAATGGGTACATTATATCAGTCATTGTTTTATTATCTTGTTTCAAATACGAAGTTGGATAGAGTAGTAATGCTCTAAACTTTTCAGGAGGCATCCAGTTTGAATATGATAGATTTACTGGCTATCTTGACGAAGGTTATAGGTATTGCTCGGTCTTCCTGGGTGCATGAAGGGATAGTAGACTGTCCTAACATAGTCCTTGACAGTCTCATTTGAAGTATTGCCATACCATTCATAATAATTTTCCCATCTCATTTTATAGTATATGCCTATAAAAACCCTGAATTGAAACTTAGGAATCGACCAGTCAAATATTTTATAGTAATTACTAGAAGCGTTGAGCTTAATATTGTGTCTGAATTCTACATAGCTCCATGTCACTCAGAACTTACCCACTACCATGTGACTGATTTACCAGTACTTTGCTTGCAGCCGCTGTCGTAGTAGGTTTTACATTAACTGAGACACCTGCGTATCTAAGAGTCATCCATTATTGTTGAACCATTCTTTTATATTTATATGTATCTTGAACATCAGTTTCTTATATTTGTGTACAGGCTGTCATGATTGTAGCAGTTGCAAAACCATGTTGTGCCTACATTTTAAATATCTTTTATTTTGCAATTTGGAATTTAGCTGCATTTTGTATAAACTAATTGATACTTAAGGGAAAGTAAGAAATGGGTTTCAAATATTATTCTGGAATTTGTTATTTTTCATTAATTATTGTTATTTCTTCATTGATTTTTTATCTCCAGTCACATCTTGGAATAAAAGATAGTCTGCAGTCTAGATAACCAGCATTCAGGTAATCAAGTATTGACTGTACCCATAATAAAGTTGTTGGTACTTTTCATAAATGGCATTATGGGCTATCCAAAATTCAGGAATAAAATTTTGTAAAATTAATTGTAACTATTATTAAAGGAATTAAGTATTATTAGTGAGTGACAGTGAATTAATTTCAGTAGAATAGTTAATGTGGAATCATTATTAATACTAACAATAACAGTTTTTATTTTGGTTGCAGATGAATTCGACTAGAACAAAATGGAGTAAAGTTCTTGGTTGCCACATACCAGAACCAAAAGCTGAAATACTCCTTATAATATCAGTAGTTCTTACATCTATTGCTCCTGTCATATTTTATGTGGCAGCAAAACGATATTCAGGAAAAGCTGAAAGTAGGTTGCTAAAACGTAAGTAACACTGTGTTATAAAGTTTACAAAATAGGTCCTATGCCTAGCATTATAGAACTAAAGAGCTTGTCATCTTAGATTTATTTTAATATTATATTTATTTATATGGCTTGGTCTTCCAGGTACCTTTTTGTGTATACGGTATAGAGTCCTGATTATCTGACCTTCAGGTATCCAACATTCCATTTATCTGTGTCATGTCAGAATTCTCCATTTTATCAATAGTAAACTCAGCATGAAGCAAAATGAATCGCACTCTGTGACCGTGCACCTCCTATATTTTATGTACTCATGCTACAGGCTGTTCAGGTGCTGGTGTGACCTTACTGCTAGGAGAAGAAAAATGTTCAGAGGCAAATACTTGTTAGTAATTTCTTAAAAAATAAACCTGTTTAAAAATGTTTTATTATGCTAAATAATATTTTTGTTTGTGAGATTAATATTGTAAATTGTGGAAAAAATTGAATTGATACTTACTGTCATTGTATTAATCAGTATTTTATATTATCTGATATTTTTTATTATCTGTCTGTCCTTTGGTCTCATTTAGGTCAGATAATGAGGAGTGCTGTACTTCATTCAAAAAGTAGTATATTCATATCTTATTTTGGCAGTGTGTACTGAATGCTCAGACAACCTAAACCTTCATTCTTTTCCCTCAGTTTTAGGTAATGACTACAAACAATTATGTTTCCTATTTTATGTATTCATTTTTCAGTCAGCTGTTTAGTATCTGGTCCAGACATTCTTAATAACACTTTGTATTCAAATTTCAGTTTATGTTTTTCCAGTACCTGCATCCTTAAGCAGTTACATACATATTATAATAATAATAATAATTTTAGACTGTTTATGTAGTCTCTTCAGGAAATAATGATTCTCTACCTCAAAATTGGTCACTCCACTGTCTCGTCATATACTTGCTAATTAATGTGTATCTCTAGGTGCAGGCTTTACTGTCACTGTAAACATGTGAAATGTGATAATGGACTCACTTTTCTGAGACATTTCTGGTGAATACTTGCATGGTACTTGGGTTGCTACTATGTTTTAGCTACTTTCATTCCATTTTATGTTTGTTATATTATTTTGGTTGGCTGTTATGTGTCATGTGATGATGCTCTAGCTGTTGGATACTTGTGATCAACTGATTGAATATTCACCAAGCACCGGGAAATTTAATAGCAAGCTACAAGTGTGCAAAGGAAATTACAGCCATGCCTTCTTGCATAGAAAACCATAAAGCCAGTACCAACACACTGCAAAATAATAACTCACTTTCATTTTAATAATTAAAGTCTACATTCAACATTAAATATTTTACTTCTTACCATAATTATTTGTGAATTCATCTGTTTTTGTTAATACCTCCAGGATCAGTCTTATAAATCTTGTTCACCTTACACTGTGCAAACTTCATTCATATGAATCTATTACCATGAAGTTCAAGAGTCTGAAAATTTAATAACTTATCACAACTTAAACAGTTAGTTGTACATTTGTTCATTATTTGTATATTTTTCTATCTGAATTTGACTAGAAGTCAGTGGGAGAATAGAGTGGAATTTTGCTTGCTAAATACAGTGATGCATTGTTTTTGATGGGGGAGGGAAATAAAAATGATGAATATGGGAAAATGACAGTTGTAGGAAAGCATTAAAAATGAGGGAAAAAATAGTGTATTTTTCTCTTTGACATACACAAAACAATCCTCAGAAAACCAATTTCAATGTTACTTCTTTTTGTAAGATTTGAGGTTTTCACAGCAGTGAGTATGAAGATTTCCGTCTTCTGGGTTGTTGCGCTGTGTAGTCTGGTCGATGTTAACCAACGTTTCAGAGGTCATACTGCCTCCATCATCGCCCTGATGACGGAGGCAGTATGACCTCTGAAACGTTGGTTAACATCGACCAGACTACACAGCGCAACAGCCCAGAAGACGGAAATCTTCTTACTTCTTTTTGTAAAAAAAAGTCTTTAATGGGTAACTGTTTTGTCAAAACTTTACATTTTAGGTGAAACAGAGCCCTTTCCATGTTCACAATGTTTTCCTTATCACCTTCTCTCTCGGTGTTATATTTAGTGTGCTTTCGCAGTTGGTTTCAGATTGTAGCTAATACTGAAAGCCTTGTTATATTGAACCAGCTGCATAACATACTGAGCATGTGAAAGATCTGATTGTAGGATTCTTTTTTGAAAATATGGTAAATGAAAATTAATTTCCAACAGTTGTAAGGGCAGGGGCAAGAGGAATGTTGGGTATGGTTGAAACATGTATAACTTGGCATGTTTTCTTTTAAAGTAAAAATATATTATGTATAAGTAAAGGAATATTAAGTTTTCAAATGAACAGACACAGTGATTGTTAATTGGGGTGTTCATTAAGCAAGGATTAAGTGTAATTATATTATGTATCATTCATATTTTTGCTGGTATCCCATTACTGTTTCTTCTTGTTTCCTTGTGACATTACTTACATCAGTCTTGCTGGTGTAACTGAAGGGCCTTCAAGTAGCTAAAATTTGTTCATCTTGTCAAGATATTTCCTTCCTTATGGAAGCTGGAGGTTCATTACTGCCAGATGAACCCAGTCCATATCCTCAGACCATATATCTGTAAGACTTCATGACTAAATGATTTAGTTACCTATGTTTGTCTGTTGTGAATTTATTCACAAAGAAACTGTATACAAAGAATGATAAATATGAATTATCTTGTAGTAGTTTTATTAATTTGTATGTGCTGTCTGTTGGATCACAGAATTAATACAATCTCATGGCCATGACATCATGCTGAATGCTGCCCAAAAACATTGCCTCTTAATAAGAAAGTTCCCAATGTTGGAGCAATCTGCATGATACTTGGCACTATGATTGTGTAACCAGTGACTGACTGAACTACTGAATTATGTATAAACTATAAAATACTAAAAGTATAGGAATGAGACAGAACTCTAGAAAGTGTCACGGAGAGCTGATAGTCAACTGATGTTTCTGTACCGTGTTTTAGAATGGCTGTGCACTTGTGCAATTGGGTACATCTGTTAGAAGCTCAAGTCACTTCTCTGCTCAGACAGACATTATTTCTGCCACATAAATTCTGAAAATGGTTGGGGTGGTGGTTACTCTGTCATTTCTATATGTAATGTGCTACATTACATTTCCTAACATCTAAAACATATCCAGCACCTCGTGTAACATAAATTCCTATTTCACTGCATTTAGAATTGGTTTATTATATGTTTCAAGAATAAATATTGGTGTAATTTTTAAATTTTCAGAGAGAAGGCTGTCATTGCAGTTTAACGGCCCTTCAGCTAGTGGGTCTTGACACATATTTTAACTACGTGAACAGAAGAAATTCTTAGTCAGATCTGTGATATATGTGTATATATATATATATATGTATGTGTGTGTGTGTGTATATATATATATATATATACACACACACACACAAACACCATTTATATTAATATAATATGTAATTTATGGTAGTTAAAGATGTAAAATTTCATTACTGAAGACTGTTGTAGAATCCACAGGAAATGGAAAGCATACAGTTATGTAATAGATATAAGTTGATTAAGAAAATAATTACTGTTTGGACAATATGTTTCATATTCATCTGCATTTCACTTTGTCTCTATAACAGTGGTCTGCCTGCCTGCCTTAACAACTGTAATCTGTAATTATAAAAAGAACTTTAAAGAGGTATTTAAAAAATTAATGTGAAACAAGAAGTGAATTTATAAGCTTACGAAATGCCATGTGTTGTGCAGGATGGCTAAAAGGAAATTCATCAGTTTTGAGTGCTACTTGAGAAACAAGTCTAGCTTCAGAATACGTAGTCAACGGGAAGCTCTAAATTTATTGTTTGCAAGTTTGGTGGTGCCCTTTTATGCCTACTTCTAGAATGAGAGACACACTTGTAATTTAATGTGAATGACATAAGATCTTCTCACAGTTGGCTAATAAAATCATGATAAAAGTTTTGATGCAGAGATGCAGCTCTCATTTGGGGAACAAAGACCAAACTGACACCTTGGATCTGAAATGATGAAATTTGTCTGTTATACTTACATATTTACTAAACATGTTCTTAAACACAACCCTCCAGTTTTTTCTTTATCTGTGTTATTCATATATTAGTCACTGACAAGAATTGAATTTCACTGAAGTGGAACAGCTTGAGTATTAACCCAAACATAACACAGTAATGTATGGCCTGACTTTAGCAAGTAGGTCCATTTTAGGCAACTAACTGGGTCACACATTTTATTAGATATAAAACTTGATAATGCATAATAATATAAAAGGAACTGATATAAATCATATTGGTTTTTTATATGTAGAGCAAATATTTCATACCAAGTCATTATTAGCATAAAATAGTATTTTTTGTTTATAATTTTTATGTGATATGAAGTGTGACATCATGTGGTAAAATATGAAAAAAGCAAGCAATATAATGTTACAGAGGATAAAACTAGAAAGCCTTCTAATTGGAAGGACAAAGACAGTTAAGGTTTCAAGAAGCAAATGTTGAAAGCTTTGTATTACTTTTACTATTTACTGTTTGAACGTTTCTCTGTATCTCTTCACTCCTTTAATTTATCAGTAAGTAGACCAATTATGAAAGTAGACATCACTCACAGCTCTCAGGTTTGCCAACTGTAATTTTTTGTATGAAGTGGTTGAGAATTCTGTGGTCATTACAACTGAAATAGTATTAACTTTAAGGTACATTTTAAGACATGCATAGTGTTCACTGCCACTAAATTACCAAGACTAAAGAAATTCAGTGGATTTTTACTTTTATTTTTCTTACTCATCTTCCTTTCTATTTACATAGGTCACTGATGGTGAAATATTTACAGAGTACTGGTATGTGTTAAAATTTTGAGGTGATGTGTAGTAGCACTTTTAATTTGGTTTTGCATTCATAACTTTTAGACAAGCTTTGTAGTTATGGTTTTTAACTGGTTATTTTAATTGGTTCTGCAGCTACCTGACTAATAGGCAGTGCTATGTTTGTTTTTCTGGAACATTTTCATTGCTTTTGACTGCACTGTCTGGTGTTCCTCAGGGTTCAGTTTTGGGACCGTTGTTGTTTTTCTTTCACTAACAATCTATGCAGTAATATTACACGTAAATTTATTCTCGTCACTGATGATATCAAAATGTTTTGCGACATTACCTCGACTGACAGCTACTTCTGTAGTCAGATTTAAGCTGTGAAAAATTGTTGTACTGCAAATCGTCACTCACTCACTCACTCACTGTATGGTGCAGGATATTTTTTGAAAAGTCAAAGTGTGCTTGCCTTGTATTGCAGATCATGTGTAGATTAATGCTGGTAAAACAAGTCATTTCATTTTCCATAAGAACCAGCATGTTAACTATTAACTGTTACTCGTAATTCAGGTATTCTATGTACAGACTGTATTAAAGATCTTGTCTTTCCTTACTCAAAACTTTACTTTCATCTGCATATTGATTACTTATTCTTTTGTACCATAATGCTGTTAGGCCTAATATGAGCTATAAATTTTTTCCATTTCTTTTTAGATAGCCTTATGATTCTTTATAACAGCCTAGTTAGATCAAAAATTGAATATGCTTCTGCTACTTGGAATTCTTTTACCACCACTGACTCCAGCAGACTTTAACATATCCAGAAAAAGTTTGCTAACTTAAGTCACAACATATTTTCTTAAAATTCAATTCAATTCTTTATTATTTGTGTGCTGTATCAACAGCCTGATGGCCAATTACAGATACAGCACAGAGATAAAATCGTAATGGATATAATTCTACTACATTTTAGACAGCTTAAAATTTAAAACTTTATATGACAGACAAAATTGCTTTGATATCTTATTCATAAGGAATGTTTATAATGGCTTTATTACCTGCCTTTCACTTCTGGAAACGGTTGGTATCAGAGTTCCCAAGAAAAATTTGAGAGTCCTGAATAATTCCGTACCTAATTTTCATGCAGCAAATGTCTGTTCATTGCAACTTAGCTGCCAGTCAGATTTGTAATAGACCTAATGTTAACATGTTTTACAATAAATGTTTTAACATAAATCTTTAAGTGTATTCACCAATAATTACTAGTTTTGGTACTTTAAGCATTATTATTCACTTTGTACTACAGTGTATTTGTGTTCTTGTAGGTATTTTTATCCATGTATTTAATCCCCTTGTCATGACTCGGTAATTGGCTCATGTTGTTGAGTCAGCATGTTACAATAAAGAATTGAATTATTGAAATCATCGTCGTTGTTGTTATGATTTCTTATCCTTCTTTTTTCACAGGTTTCTCCTGGTACTTTTCCTCTTGAACCAGTGGTGAACCCCACCACTCTGACTGTAACACTTTCCTTATTGTGCGATGTTCCTAGTATGGCCATTTTTTGTAGAAATATATTTATTGCTTTCCTGTTACTGTTTCCAGAGATTTTTTAGTCCTTTGGTTACAATTCCTGTTGCCTCAGTGATTACTGATATGACAACACATTTCATGTTCCACATTTTCTGAATTTCTGTACTTAGATTTTTGTATTTAAATTTCTTTTTGGACTCTTTTTTCCTTCCTATCCAGTGGTATTGCTACATCTATTAGTAAGTAAATTTTATCTTGTTTTGAATTATGTCTGACCTATTTTCCAGAACCTCCATATCATTTGTACCCCTTCCATATTATTGTTATATCTTCATGTTCACATACTGACTTAGGTATGTGAGAGTACCAGTTTTCTGTTGGTTAAATGCCTTATATATTGTATATTGGGTAAAATACATAGACTTTATTGTGTCTTATTAATTATTCATTGTCAGAATAGGACATTGATGTTAGGTGGTCAATAGTTTCTTTGTATTCTTTACATAGTCAACATGTACTTTCAATTTCTTATTTCAGAATTTTTTTCTTAAAGTATTTTGTGCTGATTGCCTGATCTTGAACTGCCACAATTGTACTTTCTATTTCTCCCTTAATATCTCCAAACTTAAGCCACTGGTACAACTGTTCCTGATCCATCAATTTTTCATTTATGTTATGTAGAAACTGTCCATGCATCATTTTTTCTTCTGATTTTCCTTTTATATTGAGCTACCATGTTTTTTATTTCCTTTGTTTCCCTTTTACAGGATGTCTTAAATTTGTTACCTGTTTGTAGTATGTTGGCATCTCCTAACAGTCTTTATCAGTGGCTCTTCTTTACTTTCTACATATTTCACCAATTTAATAGTTCCACCTGCATCAGTCTTCTTCCCCCTCCTCGTCCGAGACCACATAAGGGATCGATGTCTGCTCTTGGGTAGAGCTGTCCATGGATGGTTAGCATTTTTCTTGTTTTTTCTATAATTTCCTCTTGTTACCAGTTAATAATTATAAAGCTGTATTTTAGTTTTGGTACTGCCAGTGATCAAATTGATTTATCATCATCATCATTTTTGTTGAATACATGTGACAGCAATGATGATGAAGTGATACTTGTATACCAAAGCAGAAATTAGACTCATATGTAGACAGTTCTATTCATGTTCATGCTTGACGATGGGTGGAAGTAAAAACTTCAGGTCTACCACACAGCACCAAACATCCTAGCACACCCTGAAATAACTCAGAATAATAATGATGCTGTTTACATACAGAAAACTTTCATGTGTTATAAAATGTTTTGAAAACATATGTTACCTGCATTACTTTATGTTCACAGATCATCAACTGAACGAAAATAGCATGCTTGCTTGGCTCCAAATTAAAATAAAATAGTACAGCACATGGTCATTTAAGGATGAATCTTGTAAATTACCTAAATGAATCAAAGCAGGTGGGAAGATGCCCTGTGCAAATGGTACCAAAGCTTTAGTTTAATCTGGTCTAAATCTATATAGAACATGTAATAAAAACTACAATTACATATATGCATATTCATGCATGGAATTGTCGGCATCTTTAGGTGAATGACTAAAGAGAAAGATATGAAGTTAAATTTATTGAAAAGGAATACTGAATATAATTATATTATAAAGTAGAACTATGAATAGATGCTTTACAGAAATCTGAATGTGCTGATATATATATACATACATACATATATTATGTTCATTACATAAATGATTATGCAGCTTAAAGCATTATGTATGCATAAAGACAAAAACAGAATTCTAATTGATGCTAGTAAGGTGGTTATTTTAGAAATAAACACAAGAAAAAATTAAATATATGTTGATATCTCATCACCAGAATGCAGGGCAAAATCATAACATAAAGATAACTAATGGATCCTTTGAAAACGTGGCAAAGTTCAGATATTTGGGATGAATTGCAAGGAGGCTTGAGAAAGATGCATGATGAGCTTCATAAGATGTACTCATCACCAAATAGAATTAGAGAGATCAAGTCATGGAGGATAAGCTGGGCAGGGCATGTAGCCTGCATGTGAGAGAAGACTAATGCATAAAGGGTTTTTGTTTGCAAAGTAGAAGGAAAGAAACCACTAGGAAGACCTAGACATGGGTGGGAGAATAAATGGATCTTAAGAGAGACAGGGTGGGGTGGTATGGACTGGATTAAAGTGGCTCAGAATAGGTATCAGTAGTAGGTTATTGTTAACACTGTAATGAACCTTTGGGTTCCATAAAATATTGGGAATTTCTTGAGCTGCTGAGCAACTGTTGGCTTCTGAGGAAGGACTCAGCTCCATTATCTGAAGCTTTCACGGCAACTAAGTATAATGAATTATTCTAGGACTACTAGTCATGTCAGGTGGTTGGATGTCAGAAATCTGAGCTAAAAATAGCGAATGTCACTCCACACACCAGTCCCGATCGGCTAACATGCAGCTATTAACGTTGGGGCTGGGGCAGGTATATATAGAGCATGGACAGGAACTCCAACAACCTCAATACCCTGAAGACAAGGACAAAGATGGTTCTCAAAACTGTTTTCTCTATTCAACCACCTGACAAGGTTCGTACCCTGAGAAAAATTCATTACAAGTAATAATCATTATGTATGAACTGGATTAGCTGAGTTAGTATAGTGTTTGACTACAGACTGGATGACCAGGGTTCAATCCCTGGCAGGGACAAAGGAACTTTCCTCTAGCCTGTGTCCAGACCAGCTCTAGGGCTCACCCAACCCCCCAGCCATTGGGTTCCAGGAGTCCTTTCACCAGGGGGTAAAGTGTGGCCAGGGTGTGATGCTGACCATTTATCCCCATCTAGTGCTGAGGTCAAGAATGAGTATTAGCTATGCTGTCTTTCCCCCAAGTGCCTCCATGGACTGTAGTGAGACAGCTTTACTTTATAATTGTTATGTAGAAAAACATTTTCCCATTTTAAACCAAAATGTGTGAACAGTTTGTAGAGTATGGTACACAAAATAAAAATATCCAAATTTAACCAATAAAACAAATATACAGATTAAATTAAAAGGAAAGAGGAAAACAGTGCATAAATTTTCTTTGTAAATTACATTTTACATGGAGGACACTGGTCTCAGTGAATAAGTTTTAGAGTGCTGAAATTATTTTTGATAAAAGTAAATAAAATTATAAACCAGAAAACTGAAATAAAAGTAATGCTGTTGATATAATTTTGGTGCACATTTGGCAGCTGTACCAGTGGTCTAGTGGTTAGCATATTGACTTAATTATTATAAAGGTCCTAAGTTTAATCCCAACCACTACCATGAATCTCAAAATAAAAAAATCTTTCAGTATAAACATAACCAGCCACTTAAAGATGAGACTACAGCAAGTGCTTAAACCATGTACATTTAATGTGCATCAGACAGTGGGGAATGCACAGTGAGAATTATACTGCGGATTAAATTTTAACACAGTTTTAGTACAAATCAACCAGCATCATAAACCTTTAGAGAATTTTTATGGAGCCATTAGTAATTTTTCTCAATACCTGTTACTCCTTCATTGTGATTCACTTCAAACACCAGACTACTGTTTCAAGATAACCTCTGCAGATATCAGTAGGTCTTGACAACATGGGCATGTGGTTCCACTGACAACTAAAACCTAAACGAAGGTAATAACATATTCTTATATGGTCTACCATCCATCGAATTACCTGTGGATTTTAAATGTTAGGCCAGATTTGTCAAGGACTATCTACAGAAAGTGTTATTTGTTTTACATTATTCTTGCCAGTAATGCATTGTAACTAAAAATGTATATAGTGCTGTTGAAAAGTTGCAGTTACGTCCAATTAGAAAGCAGTCTAACAGAGTATGCTGTCATAATATTACTTCTACAAGACCTTACCCAACATCCTCCACTGACAGCCAAGCACATTTTAAACAGCAGCCCACAAAGCTAATGATACTTGTCATACGCACACACCAAGTTACATTTATAAATTATACTTCTATAGCTCATTAAATATCTGAACTCACGTTCGTCTTTACACATCTACTGCTCACAAGATGCATGAAAATTTTGGGACATACTGTTTGCTAAGTTTCCTGCTAACTGAAATACAAAGTATACAAAAATAAATGTACAGATTGCAGTTCTCTGATATTTTCTAAAGTTTTAATGAAGAACAATTTTTATTTTTAAACTGAAGAATCACTATTAGAATTTTCATGAACAGATACAAGGAAACAATGAAGTTGTATGTGCTGTTTTGAGAAGACTACAGAAATTTATTAAATGACAGTCAATGCACCCTCAAATTGTGTAATCGTCTTTAGAAAAGATCTGCATCGCTATCAACACAGAGTGTATAAGAAAGCCTTCTGACTAATTCTGTAACTTGCATGTTGTTTTGAAAAACACTGTTCAAACTCTTATCTGAAAATGAATGTCTGATTTTGTCTCTTCATAGTACACCAATCACATCCAGTAATGGTTTCACTAATGAACACAAATGTTTATCACTAACCATTCCATGTTAAAACACCCTTATGAATGATGTAATGAGAAGAAACAAATTAGCACAATGCTTTTGACATTATGCTGTTTGGGCTGTAGTGATGAATTACTTCTTTTGAAGATGTGTTCATCATTAACAGAATTATGCTCAATTATTCACTTGTCTACTGTGAACATCCTAAATGTAATTCTTCAATGCGAAGTATGAGAGGTGTTTTCCATTAATACTTTTAGAGAAAATGATAATGTACATAATACAGAAAATTATTTGAAGGTTTGCACATACAAATCATACAACATCTAAAAAGAACTTAAGTGCCATGTAATTAAGAATGAAAATTTAACAGTGATTCATGGAACAGAGTGATGCTATAACAATTTGTGTATAAAATAAATACTGTAAATACCCTTCGAACCATGGAAAAGATAAAGACAAAATGTTCATGACATCAGTTCCATTACATATTAAAATTTGTTCAATGAACATACTTCACTTTGTCATCGATGTCTTGCTTTTTTATTTGCATTTTTCTTTGTGCCTGAACGATGCATAGTTTTGCTTTCTTTGCTGGCTGTCTCTTTGGTAGGAGTTGCTGGTCTGTCCATGCTTGAGCTGCCATTGAGTGCCGGTCCTGGGGTAGAGTTATTGCTTCCATTTGTAGCAAGATGATGAACACTTATAACATTATTTTTCCCTGATTCCTTCCCTATATTGTTGTCTTCACTTCCACTATTTCCAGTCTGAGATTCTGTTTCACTGTTTCTTTCTAGAGAAAAATATCATCATTAATAAAATAGTTATAAAATGTCCTTCAGAAATCAACACAGATGCTGGTGTATAAGTATTCACAAAGAGGGCAAATGATAAAAGGCATATCTGATATGTTTATTGCGTATAGTTTACATGCTGAAATACATCATACTTTTAATAGAGGCTGAGCTCTTGAGTATAATATTTTATCAGTTTACATAGAGTTACAGTTTTGAAACAGACAGTGACACTCTACTTTACAGCTGCATATACCAGGCGATTCAAAAAGGACTTTACAATTTTGAAAGTTTATAGAAATTTATTCAGAAGGCTTACAGAATCGGTTGAGGTGTCATTTCATAGCAAAACAAATCAAGTTTGACTCACGTTGTGCTGTAGTACCGAATGGCTCAAAAATTTTCTCATACCACAGTTAAACGAAGATGATCAAAAAGGACGCATTCACTTCCAGCAAGACAGCGCACCACCTCACTACCTCACAGAAGTCCGGGATTTCCTCAATAACCGTTTCCCAGGTCGGTGGATTGGTCGAACAGGGTCGATAGCATGGCCACCTCGTTCTCCAGATTTGACACCTCTCGATTTTTTCTTATGGGGTTTCATTAAAGATCGTGTGTATGTTCCACCCTTACCTGCCAATTTCACTGAGCTCAAGGCTCGAATCACCGCCGCAGTTGCAGAAGTGACACCGGATAAGCTGGATCGTGTTTGGCAAGAAATTGATTTCAGGTGGGATGTCTGCCGTATTACCAATGGCAATCACATCGAACCAAAATGACTGTTTGAGGTAAAACTTGATTTGTTTTGCTACAAAATGACACCTCAACCGATTCTGTAAGCCTTCTGAATAAATTTCTATACACTTTCAAAGTTGTAAAGTCCTTTTTGAATCACCCTGTATTATACTTGTGACAGACCCCAGTAATTAGAACATTACCTGTCAACTACCCTCATCAAGTTCTATCCCTCTGCACAAGTTTCTATCATGGTATGTATCATATACATTTTCTGTAGTGTCTGTTCAAATTATACTGTTTGTATCAAGTAACCACCCACACTAAACACATTCAAAATGTGTTTTGGCTACATGTGCCATCCTCTATATATTCCTGCATGAATTAACCTGCAGAAATAAAGTGAGGATGTTTCATGTTGCTGGAATGACAAAAATAAGTGTGGATGGTCACTTATACAAACACTGTAAATTCAGCCATGATATTTATGAATGTTATATATTTATATGGTCAGAAGACTTTTTGTCAGGAAACAGATTTATATGGTTAACATATTTCTGAAGGAGAAAGTAGTAAACAACTGGTTCTACTAAGGCGTGCTGTAAAGGAATGCCTTCCCTATTCTTTTCTAAGAAACAAACATAGCAGTGTGAACTAAACTGCACTCATTCAAATGGACTTCCCTACACTGTAAAAATGAAGGGAACATATTTGAAGTGTTCATCCTGACATGACATTGCAAGGCCCCACACAAGCACACGAATAATGATTGAGATTTACCACCTTGGACTAACCACCACATAGTCCAGACCTAACTCCATCTGAGAGGACATCACTTCTTGTCAGACAGGTCAAGGCAGCAGTAAAGATGTGGTTCTGTCAACAAAACTAACCGGTTTAATGTGATACATTCATGAAACTACCTGATGTTGGTGGAAGTGTGTGGACCCCAGTAGCGATTATGTCAAGATGTAATTGTGTAAAAAACAGTAGGGTTCAAGAAAAGAACCCATTTTGTTTCAATGAAGTATGGGGGAGGCATTACATTTCAGCATGTCCTTTTCATGTACTGTGAGTGACAATCTGATATTATTACCTTTGTCCTGTGTTTGGTCCACCAGCCCACTTACAGCCTGCAAGATAAAATAGGAGGAAAAAACCTAAGCTTATATCCACAGTTCAGAGCTTTCTATTATTTATTTTATTCAATTTACATGTTACACTAATGTTTCTGGGGATCCACAAAACCAAAGAACTGACTATGTTGAACTTACAGCCATTGATGTAATGGAAGATTTTGAAAACAGTCTCTCTGCCTCCTTAAACTTCCTGTTACGCTTATCTGCCTTGCTGTTTGTATTTTTGTTGCTTGCTAAGTAGCGATCCCATCCTCGGATAATGTTTCCATACAGCTGAGTATCTTCTAAGTAACTTCCTTCAAAAGCATATATTTGTCTTTCTAGATTAGCTAATGTATCCTGAAACAAGACAGACAGTGGTAACAAGCCAAGACTCCATATTCAATCAATTTCATCAATTCATTTCTAAAACACTCTTTTGAAGATGCTTTCACTTCGATGTGCGTAACACAAGCACAAAATATTTAGTATACAATTCATAAAAGTAAAATGAAAATATAAAGTCGGAAGCATCATACGCTACAGTATTATTCTAATGAACGGCATTAATATGCATATTACTGTCATGTACCGTTAAGCAGATAATTTAAAGGCAACCTAATTAACAACAACTTTATCAAATGCTTCCTAAAATGCTGTGTTAACTCCTACTCATGACAGTCATTACAGATACTATATTAATTGTGTAATTGTATCGGAACCATACCGCAATTTCTGCTTTTCTTTTCACTAATTCAGCCAATTCCGCTCTAGTATCCACAGTTGTTTGATTCTTTGACGCCATTTTCAGCTCTGTCATTGTTTTTCAGCATGCAGATACAGTAACATACAAGGCTGCCAACTACATACGATCAACATAACTATTGGATGCATTCACAGATGAACTACATGTGTATTGAGCTTGCGTTGTGCATGTGATTATGGGGATCTGAAAGAAGTGATGTGTGATTACATATGCATTCACTGTTATAAACTGAGGTGAAATAAGAAGGAATAAAATGACATCGAAAGAAAGATATGTGCCAAGAGTTACACAAGTATGGATACATGACTAAAAATCAATGACATAGTTAATTAGCCGTATTGACACGAAACTCGTAGGCTCGAAGAGTCTAATTTCCATCTTGTACTTAATTTGTACTTTTTATTGACATTTTGAAATTGTTTTTATTATTTGTTGTATTATTACCGTGTCGCTGATTTTGATTATGTGACACGATAATACAATACGCACGAGTATGCATCTTCTGTAATACTCCCAGCATTCAGGGGCTATATAGACTCCATAACTGGCCAGAACGTATTTGCCATGAGAAAATATCTGTGTCGTTGATACAGACCGAACAGTGGGGTGAAGTCTCTTTGGCCATGAGCTGTGTTTCAATCACGTTTATTTACATAGTTTTCTTGGCTGGCATATAAAAATATATATTTATACATCTTGCAGTTGGTATCATACTAAAAAGGGAGACAGGAAAAATACATTTATCAGAACAGATGCCATCTCTTCTAATAAGCAATGAAAAAGTACAGGATCCAGGAACAGTGGCTAATGCCTTCAATAAAAGCTTAAATTTATATCAAACAGGGACAGGAGATGTTGTTTCATTTTTAAAAACTGCATTTCCTGAAAATTTTCTGGTCTTATTATTCCAACCACTGAAACTGAGGTGAAAAGTGTAATACAAACTAGACGGCTTAACAAACCCCGAAGGTTCATCACCGAACTAACCAAAGCCCTCCACCGGACCCTGTACTGGGCCAACAAAATCCAGTCTCCTTCATCTCCTATCTCCCATAGATCCCGCCTTACATTATCCTCCCATCTACGTCTAGGTCTCCCCAGCGGTCTCTTCCCCTCAGGTTTCCCAACCGGTACCCGGTGCACACCCCTTGTCCCATCCATGCGCGCTACATGCCCCGCCCATCTCATTCTTCTCGACTTAATCACCCTGACAATACTAGGGAGGAGTATAAATTTTTAAGTTCGTCATTATGTAATTTTCTCCATGTCCCATCGTCTTCTCTCCTAGGCCAAAATATCCTCCTCAACACCTTATTCTCAAACACCTGAAATCTGTGTTCCTCCCTCTGAGTGAGAGACCATGTTTCGCATCCATACAAAACAACAGGTCCAATTATTGTTTTGTATACTTTAATTTTCAAGTTCTTAGAAATCAGACTGGAAAACAAAATATTTTGAACTGAGAAGTAAGAAGCATTTCTGGAATTTAGTCTCCTCCTAACTTCCTCATGAGTGTCATTTTGATTTGTTATTGTTGTTCCCAAATATTTGAACTTTGTATCACTTTCAAAGGATTTATTAACCATCATAAGATAATTCTGCCCGCCTGTCTGCTGACGAGATACTAACATGTACTTAGTTTATTCTGAATTTACTTCTAGCCCCACCTGTCTACTGGCCTCTAGTAAAACTTCTGCGTTCCTCTTTATTGTATCCATATCGTCCCAAAATAAATTAACATCATCAGCATATGCCAATAGCTGATGTGTCCCGTTCAATTGCAAACCCTCCTGCCTATCTTGGACTTTCCTGATAGCATATTCTAGCGCAACATTAAAGAGCAAGGGAGACAAAGCATCTCCTTGTTTTAGACCAGTGGTATTCAACCTGGGGTACGCGTACCCCCAGGGGTACGCGAAGACATCTTAGGGGGTACATAAAAGTAAAGTAAAGTTTGTCCCACTATACGCCATGTAGGCGTTTGGGGTGAGTGGAGGTATAGCTCCTCTCTTCCTTGACCTCGGCACTAGATGGGGGTGAGTGGTCAGTATCACGCCCCTGCCGGCTTTACCCCCGGGAAAGGACCCCGATACCCATTGTAGAGGAGGCTGGGTGGGCCCCAGAGCCAGTCTGGACGCAGAGGCTAGAGGAAAAATCCTCTGCCCCCGTCGGGAATCGAACCCCAGTCGTCCAGCCCATAGCTAGTCACTATACTGACTGAGCTATCCCGGCTCATCTTAAGGGGTACGTGAAATTTAAAAAGAAAAAATATATATATTATTTTATGATAAACACCAAATAATCAGTAATGTAATTTATTTAATTTATTTTAGATGTAGATTATATACTATGTATAACTTGAATTATACACCAACAACTTTGGGGGTACAAAGTTGAAGAGAAATTATTAAAAAAGGTTGAATACCACTGTTCTAGACCTTGATGAAGAATGACTCAGATACTCAAATTTTGCTACAGGTTTCATTTAAGCACATTTTTGTTAGACTCACTAGCTTCTTTGGTACACCAAATTCAATAAGAATATTATATAGCACTTCTCTCTTCACAGAGTCATAGGCTTTTTTGAAATCTATAAATAATTGATGTACAGTTCCACTAAACTCCCACTTTTTCTCTAGTATCTGACAAATACAAAATATCTGATCACTTGTTAATCTGTTTCATCTGAACCCACACTGACGATCCCCAATAATTTTATTCACATGTGGAGTTAATCTTGCCAAAAGGATATTTCATAGAATTTTGTACGAGGTTGATAGCAGATAAATTGCTGGGTAATTACCACACTCAGTCTTGCCCCCCTTCTTATGAATAGGAATAATTATGGATTCCTTCCGCTGCTGTGGCATCTCTTCCTTATCCCAAATTAACAGTATAAGTTTATGGATCCTCATATGCAACCCTTTGCCTCCTGCTTTAATTAATTCTGCTGGAATCTGATCAATACCTGGAGATTTATAACTTTTCAACTTCCCAATGGCTAGTTCAACTTCATCTAAACTAGGTTTTGGCACTAACAGTTCAGCTGTATGCATTTTAATCTGTCTAATATCACCAGTCTCATGAACATTTAAGAGCTCGCTAAAGAAATTTTTCCACCTATTCACAATTTTTATTGGATCTGCAAGCACATTGCCACTATCATCCTTTACCAAATTAGTCTGAGGTTGATATCTATTCTTAAAGTTATTAATGCCTCTGTACAGGTCTCTGATATTTTTTCGTTATTATTTGTCTCAAGTTCAACAATTTTGGCCTTCAGGTATTCCCTTTTCTTAATCCTAAAGGTTGTACTAACTTCACGTCTCACATTACATAGGTTATCCGCATTTGTTTTGTTTGGGTCCTGCAACCATTGACATTTTGTTTGCTTCCTTCGATCTATTGATTTTGAACATTCCTCATCAAGCCACGGTTTAGTTTGCTTTCACCTGTAGTATCCTAGTTTCTCCTTGGCTGAAATTTTGATGCAGTTTCTGAAATTTTCCCACTCCCTGTTGATGTCCACACTTTCATTATCTTCATTTGTCTCTAAAACTTGAAAACTATTTGAAATTTCAACTTGATATTGTTCCTTTGCCTCTCCCTCACTTACTTTTTTCAAATCAAATCAAATCTTTCTCTGTCAAAATTTTGTTTAGTTCGTCTTCTTACTGAAAGCATCTCCCTCACTTCGCTACCACCAGATAATGACCAGTGTCACAATCTGCTCCTCTGAATGATCTCACACCAATTACATTTGTCTGCCTTCTCTTATCTACTAGCACATGATCTGTTTGATTGTGTGTTCTGCCATCTGGAAAAGTTGAAGTGTATTTATGAACATCACGGTGTGGAAATTTAGTACTTTTTACAATTAAATCTTTTGACGTAGCAAAGGTTACTGCTCTAACACCATTATCATTACTAAGTGCATGGAGACTCTCGCTGCCTATTGTGGGTTTGAAGATATCCTCCCTCCCAATTTTTGCATTGAAATCTCCTAGCAGAATTTTCATTTGACACTTGCCAAATGTATCAAATACTGATTCCAATTCTTCATAAAAGCTATCCTTGTTATCATTGCTTTTGTCCTCAGTTGGGGCATGAACATTAAGGACAATGATGTCTCACCAACGTCCTTCCAAAATTATGTAAGACAACCTGTCACTAATAAATTCTACTGTCTTCACTGCTGCCCTAATTCTGCTATGAACAAAAAACCCGTCCCTAACTGATGACTGTCATTCCCCTCTCCATAGAAAAATGTGAAATTGTCCACTGGGATAGTGCCCTCCCCTCCTATCACACCTGCACTGCCACTAAATCTAACTTATAATTCTCTAATTCTGTACTCACTGATTTCAATGCCCCAGCCTTATAGAGACTCCTAATATTCCAAGTTCCAAATCTCATATCCTTTTTCAATTACCATGATCATGCCAAAGAGTCCGTCCTGTTCCGAGGCTTAGTTTATGTGTTCATAACAATGCTTTTATTATGGCGAAAGGTTGTTAACCTTATGCCCAACCCCCAAGCTGGAGGACCACCCCTCGATTGCTGTCCACGACTGCTTATTCAATATATTCGCAGCTAACCTGGAGGCCGTCCCTCTATCCGCAACCTGAGGATGTGCCATGCGGTGGAACAAGGGGGCCCCCACCATACATGGAAAAGTGTAATACAGTCCCTCAAATCAAAAAACTCATCGGGTTTTGATGAAATAACAAGTAAAATTTTAAAAGCTTGTTCAGCTTTAATTGGTTGTCCATTAACCCACATTTGTAATCACTCATTATACACAGGCATTTTCCCAGACCACCTTAAAATATCAGTAGTACGACCGCTGTACAAGAAAGGGGACAAAACTAGTATGACAAATTACAGGTCAATTTCACTTTTAACTACTTTTTCTAAAGTGCTTGAGAAGATTATGTACAATAGATTAAGTCATCATATGCATACTAACAACATATTGGTCCTGGAACAATTTGGCTTCAGGAAAGGTGTATCCACTGAAGATGCGGCATTCAAACTAACACACAATGTGCTTAAATGTATTAACCAAAAAATGCATGTTGGAGGAATTTTCTGTGATTTAGCAAGAGCTTATGACTGTGTAAATCATGAAATTTTGTTGGATAAATTGCATTTTTATGGCATTCAAGGAATAGCAGCGCAATGGTTCAGATCCTATTTAACAGATAGAAAACAAAAGGTTGAAGTAAAAGCACCTAAAAACAAACAAAATTTTTTCTCAAACTGGGGAACAATAAAACTTGGAATTCCCCAAAGGTCAATTTTAGGGCCCTTGCTTTTTATAATATACATAAATGACCTTCCTCCAACAATAAAAACAATAAATAATTTAACAGAACCCATAATATTTGCTGATGACACAAGTGTCAGTATTTCTAATAAAAAGTTTGACGATATCTGTTCAACATCAAACATAGTTGTGTCTCATATGAGTAAGTAGTTTACTGCTAACAAGCTGGCCCTAAATCTAGATAAAACGAATATAATTAAATGTACATATAACAAATAACTCACCACAATATGCCTTAAGTATTAGCTATAATGGGATGTAATATACAAGTGTCATTAAATACAAAATTCCTGGGTTTTCAAATTGATAATCACCTAAATTGGACATATCGTATTGATAAACTGATACCTAAGTTAAGTGGAACATGTTACACAGTTTGATCTCTGTTGCATGTCAGCAACACTGACACACTCAGATCAGTATATTTTGCCTATTTTCATGCTATATTGAAGTATGGAATAATTTTTGGGGGTAATTCATCAAACAGTAAAAAGATATTCACTTTAAAAAATAAAATTATTTGATTATTGGATGGTGTAAAACCTAGAAATTCATGTAGAAGTCTATTTAAGAGGTTAGAGATCTTAGCTGTTCCTTGTGAATACATATTCTCGTTAGTGAACTTTATTGTAAATAAGTAAGAACTCTTTCAAACTAATTCTGCTGTACACAATGTCAACACAAGGGAAAGAAATCAGCTTCATAGACTAGTTGCCCTCTCATGCTGTCAGAAAAGTGCATGTTATGCAGGAATCAAAATTTTGAACAGTCTACCTTCAAGTCTCACCCGTCTTGTAAATAAGAAGAAGCAATTTAAGGTAGCATTAAAAAGATACTTAATTACACACTCCTTTTACTCTGTCAGTGAATTTATGTTGTTTACAAATAAGTGATAAATTATCTTGTGTGTGTAATGGGTAGATCTAGTTGTAACTTATCATTTCTTTAGGTGAACCCTTTGTTTGTTTTATGTGAAATTTATATAATAGTATGAATTGTACTTTATAATATGTATTACAGTATATTATTATTATGACTTTTTCCACATCCTATTGTCATCTGACTATCTTATGGATCCATGGAATGTAATAAAATATGTATGTATGTATGTGCAGACTTCTGTTATATATTTTCAGCTGCATGAATGTCTCATGTTTTTATCACTTCTAATACTGCACTATAACAGAAGTGGTATAGTTTTTTATTCCTCTGATCACATTTTGTTTTCATATTTTTCAGTTGGATGCAGTAGAATTAGATAAAGAAATTGTCAGCATTCTAAAAAACCAAGTTATAAATGTTACTAAATTTATGACAATTGGATTTCTCAGTAGATGGGATCCAGAAGTTGATGTATTATTGAGATTAATTATTTGGAAGGTTTGTATAAGATCCAGCTGAATTGCTGTTTCAAGTAGAAGTAGTAAAAATTTAATTTTCTTTTATACCTCTGAGGTATAGATATATATTCTCACCAATACTATTCATTTTTCTTTACAGCTTTCTGTGAATAAAATATGTGGTACCTTTGGTCAGCAGTTGTTGAGTGTCAGATATGGAAGAGAATTTAACAAAAATAAAGCATACCTTCTTGCTGTTCTAACAATTGGATCTAAGTATTTGAAGCAGCGTTCTCATGAAATAGCAAGTGCTACAAGAAATCCTAGTATGTCTGAGAAGGTAAGTATTCAATAAAATCTTCTTGGGCGATCAGCCGCATCAAATGGTTAAACAATGAAACCGACGTTTCAGGGACTGTCTGTTCCCATCATCGGGGTTCTGATGGGGACAGATAGTCCCTGAAACATCAGTTTTATTGTTTAACCATTTGACGTGGCTGATCGCCCGAGAAGATTTCATTGAGTTATGTCACCGTGAAAGCTCCAAAGGTAAGTATTATCTCTGTATTGGGACATTCCACAGAAAATCAACACAGCTGAAAGAAAAATTTATATCCCACAATCTCAAACTGTGATTATGTTTGGTATATAGATGTTCTAAAAAAGCTGTATACACACTGCTGACATATGTAATATACATTTCTTTGTCACTGTAGGTGGACTAGTGGTTAGTGTGCTCGCCACTGGATCCATGGTTTGCGGGTTCAAACCCTGCCGAGATCAATGGATTTTTAAGGATAATAAAAATCCATAGCACAACTTCCTTCAGAGGGGAAATAAAGCCGGCGGTCCCATGTCATAAATTCACTGCATGTAAAAGGACCATAAAAGCATGAAACGAGATATTTCGTAAGCAAAACTCAGCAGCCATTTCTCACCCATGTCTCCCCTGATTTTCTGCTAGATGACTGTTGCAGACAAATCAGGATTGCATAGAAATTGTGCAAAGGCAGTGGGCTTGTCACTCACTGCTCATAAATACACACTTCAAATACAAAGAAACCTCCCACATGGGAGGAGGCCAAGGCTTGACTTGAGGTTGTTGCACCATTAAAAAAAAAGTATACATATTTTTAGGACACTGTACATAACTTTCCTATAGCCAAACATCTTTCCCTAACATTTTGAAATGTGTGTTTTCTTTAAATATAGGGTGTTTAGAGTGTATATACATATACACACACACAATTGAAATAGAGGTAATTATATTACATTAGAAGTCTAATGGAACAGTGGTAAATATCCTGCACAATAGTATCATGTCTTTTGGAAATGAGTGATTAATATTTTTTGTCAATTTGTATCTCCATTGCTACTACCTGTCCTCTTGCTGCTGATATCATCATATAGCAATAGAACTGTACATAAATTACACATGTATCATGAAAGAATATTTTCATAAAACTAGTTTTCAGAGATTCACTGATATAATAACTTCCATCTACTAAGTGTGCCTGCCATCTTAAGTATTGCCTAGTTTCTTGCTATCACTGTACCATTTTCCTGATATTCATTCAGTGTACAATGCATAGTATATACTTGCACACCAGATTGACGTCTGTAAATGAAGTGTGCCATTTTAATGTAATCTGTAAGGGTAAACTTGCTTGTTCTTGCTATAATGTATTTTGTTTTATTGTTTACAGGTAAAATTACTGTTTCAGTGGGCAGATAAAACTATTCAAGTGGCAAGTTTGGTAAATTTATTGATGTTTCTGTCAGAAGGCAAACACCCAACTTTAGCAGATCGAATTCTTGGACTTCAACCTGTTTCTTTAGCACCTTCAGGTCAGAGTCGTACTGTGGGTTATAGTTATATGACACGAGAACTTCTGTGGCATGGATTCATTGTAAGTACTGTATGAAATAGATTTTTGGTCTCTGAGTGTTTTGGATGTGCAGTGTATTTCAGATAGCTTGTTAAGTTGTTTCCTCATTCCAGTTCATAAAATGTGGCTGTTCAGTTTGTTTCCCACTACCTTACATCATAAATGTTGGATGTCCCCATGAGTAATGTACTGATGCTTACTAAGGAGTTTTGCTCCAACCTGCTGGTTGCAGTCCAACTGCTATTAGTAGAAGGAGGGGGAACATAAAGATTTAGTCAACAACATGGATTGTTTGCTGCACAGTAACACAGTGCCTCACCTTAACGAAAGTCACATCAGTGATTTAATCCAACATATTTTGAACGAGAATATGATGGGTTGTTTTGTTAGAGGGCTGTTTGTTTCTTCACCCATACCTGCACTTATTGACAGAGCTCAACTACTTAGCTACAGCATCGCATAATTTTTATCTAAAAACTTTGTGCCATTCTTGATTGTCTAATCTCAGAGGAAGTATTTTTCTGGATAGAAACTACATCAATGTTATATAACACATCAATAAATGTTGATACAATGAAAAACGAAGAAATGATAAGAAAATTAAGAAATTAAAAATTAGTAATTGAATTAAGAGTTTATAACATACACCTGATGACGGCTCTATGAAAGCCGAAACATGTCGAGAATGTTCCATATGTAAATCGAGTACTCGATACGGAACAAAGGATAATATTTTAACCATCTAATTATCTTATATTACTTTATTGTGATTGACGGACAATTTTAATATATTTTAATACTATTTAAATAAAATCACAATATGACGCACCTACAATATCTTAGAAACTTATATGCTTTTCCTGTATTCTGTTTTTGTTGTTGTTGTTGTTGTTGTTTTGTTTATTATTTAATTACACTGTTTTAAGCTGCATGAATTACTGACAAGTGGAAAGTAGCAGGATCATTATGAAACATGAGTGCAAAAACAGTCATTTTTTAAAGTAGGCCTGCTGTCTTGATTTGGCATGGATAAACTGGAGAAATTGTTGTGAAGTTCCAGTAAGGCCTCATTGAAGACACTGTACAAGCACTTCCAAAAGATTTAAAAAAAAATGAATTCATGTAGAGTAGGATTTTTCTCCATTCAGCTAAATTTATCTAGTATTCCATATTTTTGACATAACCATATTCACTTTAATTTAAAATAATTTAAAATGACATCTCTTTTATATTTCAGGAGCTTCTTATTTTTGCTGTGCCACTTGTCAATTACCACGCTTTGAAACGAAGAGCAAGTAATTTATTTTTATGGCGAAAGAAAGACAATGACAATAGAGGTGTAACTTTTACTAAATGTGCAGAATGTAATGAGACACCAGTTCTTCCACATCATATGGGATGTAGTCATATATTTTGCTTCTACTGCATTAAGGTAAGAATTTCTTTCTTTGTGCATGTAACTGTTTTTCACACATTTACTTTTCTGTCTGTTCTTTGCTTGTTTTGCCATATGTATGTGGTAGCTTCAGATGTTTTGACACAGGGGTCATATCTCAGATCTGGCAGCAATAAGAAGTCCATAGAATCAACTATATTCCAGATATGGTTGTTCAGCATCCACACACTTATGTCACCAGGCCACTGTAAACACGTTCATTTAACGGTGTGTGATATTTTTGTGGTGCTTTGTTCATACTTCCATGTCCAACTTGGTTAGATAACTTATTCTGAGAAGACAGAAAAGTCTGTCAGAATGTGCTTTGAGCACACAGTATTATCTTCTGTTGCTAAATGGTGCATACAGATACCTTTTGCATTTTGATGAACCTTCTAGTAATTTCTTTACTATGTAATATTGAAAAATTTTAGTATACTGCAAAAATAAAATTGAGGTTGTCAGACCAGTTCAGTAACAAAAATGCACATTTTAAAGACCAGAACTGTCCAGTGATTGAGGTTAGGTTTCTAAAGGACCCAACAGAACAGGTGCCCCCCTTCTGTACACCTGAGGATGAAGACAGGTGTGGTTTTAGAATACCAGATGATTGATAAAGTTGATAAACTCAGTAATCCAGACTTTCATCATCATCATCCTTTTCAAGTGATCTTCATGTCTGTCAATAACAATGGTGGCATCAAGATGGAGGATTGTTAATTTCTGGGAATTATGCATATAATGCCTGCTTCCTTTGCCTGTGACAGTCTTTAAGTGAAATCTGTAGCAGTTATATTGATAACCTTATTACTAATCCTCATGTAGTTGTCACATTGTTTGTGCATCAGCATTTTGGCATGTTGGGCTGGTATAGGTACGCATCTTCAGATCTTCACTGTACATCATGTGACAAATGCTAACTCAAATTCTGACATACGCTATATTTGTCTACTTTGTGGGTGTGAGTGTACTGCCTCCTTCATCCATCTCACATTGTCCTTATTGTGTGATGATGCAGGTTGTCTGGCCATCTGGTGATTCACAACTATTTTGTGTGTATGATACAACTGAGACACTTTGAATCAGAACATGGCTTGTTTGCCATACATCATCCAAAAAATCTTCATTGTTTCTGGTGTCAAAATTTGGTGTTTGCCAACTACCACGTTGGCTTTCCTCCCTTCAGAACCTCTGCACTGGTCTAAAGGCAGGTGATTACAGTAACGTTTGTCCTTAAACTTTTTGACATGCTATGTTTACTTACTGTAATTTTAAATCACTCCATTGTAAGTAATTTATTTAGGATGAATGTCCAACACTTTGAAATTTTGTTGTGCAGTGACACATAGCATTTTAAAGATTCTTATGCTGATCTTCATTAAAGCACTTGGTATAGAAATATAATGGTCACAATGTGTGTTGTGCATTAAGCAACTAAGAGCCCATTGGTGATTTGATTAACTGCAACCATTGTAATAACATTGTGGTCGAGTAGAGTTACATTCAGAAATGAAGATTTGGAATAAGGCATAGGTCGAAGGAAAACCGAAAGAAGACAATAGTGATATGGTATGTAAAACATGACACAATTACTACTTCAAAAACCTGCTGTATTATGAAATAAATATTGATGTTTTCAAGTAAACTGCAACAGGGTGTTTAGGAGAATATTTTGACCTGAGAGGGATGAAGTAACAGGAGGTTGGAGAAATTTGCATGAGAAGCTTCATAATTTGTACTTTTCACCACATATGAATATATGAATGATGAAAGAGGCATGTAGCTTGCATGGAGGATATGAGAAATGCACACAAAATTATGTTTTGAGAGCCTGAAGGGAAGGGACTACTTGGAAAACTGGGCATAGATTTGAGGATAATATTAAAATGGATCTTAGGAGAAATAGGATTTAGGACTGTAGATTGGATTCTTGTAGCTCAGGATAGGGACTGGTGGCAGGCTCCTATGAACACAGCAATGAATGTTTGGGTCACATAGAAGCATGAACAATGATAAGTCTCTCATCTTTTGATGTTGGCGCCAACAAACCGGAATCACTATTGTCAGTCCAATTCTTTGGTCTGGTATGGCTGCCATGAATGTGTCTCATCTTCAAATATGATTGGATGTCCATTGGCTTTATACTTTCTTAGTGCAGTCAGGTACGATACGCGCATAGATCATATATATCGTGCCTTTCAGTGAGCACCCTTCTGATTGTTCTGGTCTTCTTCCACCTAAAACCAAGGTCCCTAACAATTCTTCTGAGACTTCAACAACTTCCTTTAAAATCAATGCTCTCTTAGAGCTTTACAGGTAATTTAGCAATTGTCAGAACAGTTCCCTCCTGTGCATAGAAATTATGGATGGTGCGCCAAACAACATATATATCAAAGTCATCTATTTCAGTTATTAGCTTAGGGATGTCGTGCTTCTTGCCAGGCGTTCCAAATGAAGTGCCTTGTTCCTCGTATTCTTCTCGCTCTTTCTGGATCCTTCTAATTGTTCTTTCAGACACTCCAATAACTTCTGACACTCTTTTCTGCACTTTTTGTATTTCTTTATAAAGTATACTGGCGAAGTCACTTTATCTTTACTTCTTGCCTCTCTTTTCATAAAATTTCAAATGTTCGTGACAATTTCTCGGCTCTGACTGCGTAATGTTTTGGAACCTAACTTGGAACGAACAGGTGGTATGTTGTTAACTCAGCACAGTCACAAGACAACGATATTAGGCTTCCACACTGCTGCACTGACACAGACTGTACTGACTGACAGAAACAAGTGGCAATTTTAATTGCTTCCTTTCCTCCCCACTCTACTTTTTATCTTCTTTGAGCGGTCCGCTTACTGGGCTCTCCCTACAAGGTCAGCGGCCTTAATCGCTGAATCGAGTTATAGCACTGTGTAGTCTGGTATAAGTTTTCCAGTGTTTCTGAAATGCTGGTTGCTATATTAAGCATAGATATGGATATTGTTATTCATTCATCTTTGTTACATGTAATTGTTTTGTAATTATAATGATAGTTTGTATCTGATATGTTCTTTGATGACAGGCAAACCACCTTGCAGATGAAAAGTATGAATGCCCACTTTGTGGATTTACTGCTGATGATGCTACATCTGTTATACCTCTTCATTTGTAAAACTGAGCAATAAATGGTGATTGGTTGAGTACATATATCCTGTTTTAGAAATATAATTTAAAATTTATAAGTATATTTGAACGATGACCAGATTAATGAGAGAAATCGGAAGTGTATAAAACCCCAACTACATGGAAATTGGGCTGTTAGGCCATGTTATGTCCCTTTAAGTTGTAGGTTTCCACATCCTTCTCCTGACCTCACAGATTGTATATTGAAAATTTGATATTTTTCCTTTTATTTTGATACTGTATCAATTTGTAACACTTTTTCTGCTATCATATGATACTTACAGATCTCATAATCTGTTAATCCAGAGTTTGACTGTATATAGTGTCAGTGATGACAGTGAGGTGGAACATCATATTTATTGAATAAAAATTTACTTGGATATTATCCATCGTCTAGTAATAAAACGTAAAAAACGTAAAACGACGTTTCGGAGATGGGGCTCTATCTCCGTCTTCAGGTTCCTACTCAGTTGGGCCCACTCCGGAGATAGGGATTAGCTCTATCTAGTGGGCCCAACTGAGTAGGAACCTGAAGACGGAGATAGAGCCCCATCTCCGAAACGTCGTTTCACGTTTTTTACGTTTTATTACTAGACGATGGATAATATCCAAGTAAATTTTTATTCAATTGACTCTTCACCATCGTCAAGAAGTTTTAGATTTGATATCATATTTATTGTCTTTTGGGCTTTAAGAACCCTTGGTAAATGTTCCCACTGTCATAATAGGAGCATTGTGATAACAGACCATACAGTATACAGATATTTACATACATATATGTATATACAGTGACAGTTGAGGGGTTGAGAACCAAGAATGTGTATGTAACCTTTTTTTTAAAAAAATGTTGTGAACCTCACAGTTTGTTTGTTTGGTGGCAAAAAAATGGAACTGTATTTCCAGCCACTGCTGCTGTCTGATGGAATAGTGTGTGTTCAGAACAAGAATTGGAAGAATGGGTAGTGAAGATGTAATCAAAAGTAAGTACACTGCAGTTCTGTTTTATTCCTAGTGGGTGAAGCTCAGTCATATGTATGCACATGAACTCTTTATGAGTCCCTTTAATACACTTTTTGAACAAACACGAATATAATTGATATCTAATCCTTTAAATATTGGGACAGCGTAATTAAAAGATGGCCTATTAAAGAAGCCAGGTGTTATCCGGCATTAGCGACAATGGGGCCAGTTCCATCACCACGAATCTTCCGAATTTTAACTGCAGAAGAATATGATATTCATTGAAGTTTACATCACCCCAAAAGAAGACAGCTTCAAATGAAACTGCGTGTCATTCAGGTCAATGTCCGTTGCAACTCATCTCTTATCCAAAGGAAGAAGAAAGGACAGCATCTGGTACGTGTACCAGAAGTGAGAAATTCATATGAAAATTAATACTTAAAATCTGAAGAGAATAATTGACTGGGAGATATTAACATATGACAATATCAATACGAATACGTAATCTGCGTAAATCAGAGAGAGGACTCTGGTTTATTGACAGCTGCAGCGGAAGAAGTCAACTGCGAAGACATTAATACTAATACAGGCTTACTATTCAATAATTTTTTCTCCTTGACTGTAAACAGTTGTTAAAAATGGTAGGTATGTGTATTGAATTGTCAGGCAAATGTGGTTCTTGCTGAAGGAAAGTCAAAGGTGTGATGTGTGATGATTGTGACTGGTGGTTCCATTGGGAATGTGCCAATACCACTAAGAGTGATGCAGATGCTGACAAGCCTTGGTATTGTATTGTGTGTCAGCAAGTTAGGAAGTGTAAGGTACAGGAGGAAACCATTTTGAGTCTGCAGAGGGAGCTGGCTTTGGCTCATAATGAGATTGCTTTTTTGAAAACTGCAAAAGCTCCAGTTGTAGTTGTATCAGTAACTGTTCATCCTCTTTGTGGACTGATGTTAAAGCCAGAGGCCAACGCAGAATCAAAAGTCTTTCCTCCATAAATGATCAACATGTGAATGTAAAACTGACCAACAAGTTTGAGTCTCTAAATATGTTGGAGCCAAAAATTGTTGCTCAGTTGAAGAAAAGTAAGAAGGTTCTGCTTCTAGGCAGTAGCCATGGTAGAGGGTTGAGTGACTGGCTTCACACAGACATGGGGTCTGAGTAGGCCCTTTTTAGATTAACAGCAGGATTATGAGAATGTTTACAACCTTTAATACCAAAAAGAGAAAACATGTTTATATGCAGATTAACAATAACAAAGCACATATTTACTGATTAAGATGTTTATTAAGTGTATTAATTTTTATTAAATCAATAACTGCAAATCTTCTGTTCATTAAGAGAAACTAAATTATGACTTAAAGCAAATTCTGTCAAGCAGCTAATAAAAAATAAATGACACATCTTATTTAACAGCTACACATTAAAAATGTATGCTGGTGCTCTGAAGTTTGAGGTGGGCTCTTCAGAAACCACCTCGGAGGCGAAGAACCAAGTGCAGGGTTGATTCTTTATGGATGTTGTAATCTGATAAGGTGCGGCCATCCTCCAATTGCTTGCCAGCAAAAATTAAACGTTGTTGATGAGGAGGAATTCCTTCCTTGTCCTGAATTTTTCGTTTCAAGTTTTCAACGGTGTCAGATGGTTCAACTTCAAGAGTAATGGTTTTTCCAGTGAGAGTCTTCACAAAGACTTGCATCCTGTCAATACAAAATTCACTACTTGTACAACTTCTCCAAAGGTATAAAAACACATATGTAAGTACAGTAATCCCTTGTGCAGAACCCTCAAGAATGGATCATTATGTAAATTTGTTAAGGATAAATTAAACATACACTAGTAAGTCTCCCATTGATACCAAGATATTTAAATTTTTAGAGGTATAAAAAAGTTGACTGTGGAACCATGGTTCCGGAGAATTTGACGTAAATACGTCTCTGTATTTAAATTACTAGAGCAACGCGCTCCTTTCGGAGAGCTTTCAAGTGATTGAGTAAGAAACTAAACTAACCCCCCCAAATGGGGGGTTAAAACACTTGACCAACCCCTCCTTCGGGGGAATGTAATGTTATCTTCAATGTCATCCATCTTGTTATGAAAGCAGATTGTTGGCGGCAGTAATATAACACAACAATGCCGAGTAAACATAACGTTTCCTAGGTAACATAACAATGCATGCAAGATAACCATTGTTGTAGGTCCATATTTACAAATTGTTGATATTTCCTAGGTAACCATCTTACACATTTTACTTTCACTTTTTTTCCGAATGACCCTTCCGTATAGGCGTATTTACGTCAAAAGCTGACAGTGGAATCTGACTTAAATACGTCTCTGTAATGTAATGTAATAATTCTTATATAAGGTAAGTACTTGTGATATTCTAAAACGTTTTAACCAGCAAAAATTTTCTACTCTACGACGCACTTCTTCTACAGCCGATTCACAGCTCAGCTCTTCCGCAACAACGAAAGCGGATTGTTGACGGCAGTAATGTAACACAACAATGCCGAGTAAACAGATGGCACAATGCAAGCTGACCATTGTTGTCGGTCCACATTTACACATTGTTGATATGGATCTTACACGTTTTCCTTTCACTTTTTTGCCGAATGATCCTTCCATATAGACGTATTTACGTCAAAAGTAAAGCCTTACCTACAATGTTTGGAAATTACACACCTACTAAAACCATAATCATGAACTTAACGTGGTAGCAACATAAGCAAGAATTAGGCGAAGGGTGAGGTGAAAAACAGATGTAGGAATGTCAAAGAGATTAGGAGAGAACACACGTGCATTTTCACATGTACAGTTCTATAACATGTTTGCAAGGCTACGTAAATTCAAATTTTCCACTTACAGGAAATGATTGTATGCACTTATTTTTGAATGTATATGAAAATTTTCGTTGGACAGTGGTGTAAGTTTATACTCTTAACTTACTGCATTTTGCAGAAAAATTTACTGAATTTGTCAAGGTGTCACAATATAGCACAGCAGCAAGAACTGTAATTTGGGAAAGAAAGAGGCCCATGGTGAAAGAATCATACCAGTATAATCATTGTATCTGTAGAACATGACATGAGGGATGAACCTCCGTCTTTAGGACGAAAGTATAGGAATTTTTAGGTTATGTAACTAGTCTTGCGTCTCAACTAATTAAGTAACTATACTGTGCAGAGATCTCGAAAAGCAATGCTTTGTTACTCAAGAAATTTCCAGCCTTTTATGAAACAATAAAAGCACTACCTGTAATATGTGTGCTCACTGTTGATTTCATAGGAGCCCCCAAGGACCCCTCCCCTGAGCCAGTTTAATCTAGTACGCACCCTCCGATCTGTTTTGGTTTATAATACTGACCCATCAATGCCTAAGTCTTTTTGGATCTCCTACACTATTCCTATCCATACCATTTTAACAATGTTACTGTACTTATGTTGTTGGTGCTTGTATGGATAAAATAAATTTTCAAAGAAACATAAAACTCTACAAAAGACCCCATCATCATACGCTGCTAACACCATACAAAATGTAAGAATTAATTAGTCTTATACATGAGGTGGTACGTCTCCAATCATCATAAACACGTTCTTTAGAGTCGGATACTACCTAGTTTCAAGTCGTACTATGGACCGAATAAAATTGACAAAGTTGGGGTTCCCATTTTTCGCGTTTTTAGAACGTGAAACGCACAAATCTGGAACTTCTTTTATAAGCGTCAAGCGACTTCATAGTGCGTCGGAGTGTGTCCCTAGCAGCTCATATATGCGTGTAGGCAGCAGCTTATCCGAAACACTCAGTGTATTTGAAGTACAACAAATTCGTGCTGCAGAAAACGGTTCAATAGCAAATCTACCTCAAATTGTTTAATATTCATGACAGCACAAATAAAATCAGACAATCGGGCGTTGCCACTAACATGACATAAATATAACCAGCTGCTATCCTCCCTTAAGGAGGAAGGTGGCTACAGAATTCCTCCGGTAGCCAACATTACAGACGTAAAGTCCTCTAGATTCACGAGATCTTACATATGGCGTTGCTGGCATGTGAATGTTTAATTACACACCAACCCTCATGATACCATAGACAAACATAATAATGGTAATAATAATAACAATAATATTATTATTAATAAAGAATATCCCTTACCTGAAACTTTGTTCAATTGTAAGATACCACAGCACAAAATTATCTAGTCTATGACGCACTTCTTCTACAAGTGATTCACAGCTCAGCTCTTTCCGCAATAATGATAATAAGCGGATTGTTGACGGTAATATATACAAATACAACAATGCCGTCGAAAACTGTGACGTAACAATTAGTAAAGGAATGGAGTGCAATACGGTTTATTCAGGCGTGCATAAGAAACGAGAAAAGAGCCTTATGGCACGCCCAACCAACATTGTTGCAGGTGTGGGTTAGAAATTCGAATACATTTCTTACATTGTTGTTTCTATTTTAGAAAATAGAAAGTGCTTATCTTATATAAGAATTATTAAGAAATCTGTGACGTGGACGTCGTGGTCTCTTACAATTGAACAAAGTTTGAGAAATCTGTGACGTGGACGTCGTGGTCTCTTACAATTGAACAAAGTTTGAGAGACATGGAAGGAGGTGAGCTGGCCTTTCTGAAGGCCCACCTCCCTGAAGTGTTCCAACAGGTCCAGAAGCAGATCCTGGACGCCATCGCGGCGGAAAAGCAAAGACAGCGGGCAGCAGTGGCAGCAGCATTAAATACAGCAGCTACGACCGTGGTCGGAGGGCCTACTCGAGCCAACACTGGCAAGAGGAAAGCCAAAGAGTTGGACTTGTCCAATTCGAGCGGTTCGTTGGAACCCGCATCCAGGCGCCCGACGCCCGGGCCACTGTCCGGAGCCCAGTCACCTTCTCTGCCGGCACCGGCAAAAGTTCATCGGCCCGATGGACCGTCGGTAGCAGCAACATCATCCACCGCTTCCATGAGCAGGACAGTGCAGCCCTCAGCCAAGGGACCCGGCTCCCAGCCGGGACCCTCTTCCTCGATGGAGGTGACTGGGGACCTGTCCGGGCCGCTCACTGGTGTGTCATCTGACGCCGCTTCTTCTTCCAACGCTCAAGTGGACAAAACGGCTCCGGGGGAGCGCCGTAACAAAACCCCGGTGTACGTCTCTGGGGTGAAGGACGTACGCAGCTTCCTGCATAGGATTCGCGCGGAGTTGGCCTGCGGGATCGTGGCGCAGATGAAGGGAGACCTTCTGGCTCTTGTGCCTGAGACCGCCGACGGGTTCCGGGCCACCGTCAGGGTCCTGCGGTCCCTCGATGAGGGCGAGGGTGTGAGTTTTCACACATTCTCCCTCCCTGAGGATCGGTGCGTGCGCCTGCTGATTAAAAACCTGGGAGTGCGCATGCCTGAGGCCGAGGTACGCGAGGAGCTGGCCGCCATGCACATTGCTGTGCAGGGGGTCATGCAACTGCGATCGAGGCGCCGGGCCATGGACCAGGACGGTGACCGTCCCCTTACGCCACACTTTATAGTGTCGATAGCACGAGGCCCCGACGTGGCGAAAGTGCGTTCCCTTACTGAGATCTGCGGTCTGCGGGTCAAGGTAGAAACATATGTTGCACCAAAGGGGCCCATGCAGTGTAAACGGTGCCAACGCTTCGGGCACACGCAGCGGAACTGCGGTTATGCACCCAGGTGCGTGGCCTGCGGGGACGCTCACCCATCCGGGTCGTGTGCCACCCCCAAGCAACAACTTAAGTGCTGCAGCTGCGGAGGCAACCACACTGCGAACTATAGAGGTTGCAGTAAGTGGAAGGAAGCCAAGACGGCCGCTGCACAGCGTGCGAAAGGGGATCGCGGCCGAAAGGACGACGTCTCCACGCGCCTGCCAGCGCCCAAATCGGCGCTAGCTAAGCCTTCCCTCGAGCAGGAGAACTTGGGCCCTGGGTGGAACCACGTGGTCCGTGGTGGCCGCGTCGTCAAGGCTGCGGCTATGAAGAACCCCGCCCCAACGCCAACTGGAGCCATTGTACAGACTGAGCGGCAGACTATCCCCAAGGGCGGCCGTGCCAAGCCCGCTCGTCCTGTGGCGCCGGTGGCAAATCCCACAGCACCTGCTCTCAAGAAGACTGACCCCACCCCACCCAAGGGTCAATCACCGCTCCAGGACATCTCAGATATCCTGGAAACCCTCTCACCACGGGTCTGCATTGAGTTGACACGACGTCTCCTCGCCGCGATCCATTCACTCCCCCCCGGGGGGTCTCGTCCGCGAGCCCTCCTCAAAACCGTTCTCCTCTTCATGGCCGACAATGACTGCACGGCCTAGAGGACACGGTAGCAAGGCCTTGCGGCTGGCTTACTGGAACGCCGACGGTGTCCGCGACAGGAAGCTGGAGCTGGAGCAGTTCCTCGGTGACTACGGAGTCGATGTTTGCCTCCTGAACGAGACGCACCTCACGTCGGGT